>NC_077232.1:282473144-282787842 GCF_027887165.1 Monodelphis domestica | reverse complement strand
TAAATATGTCAATCTAAGTGATATGGATAAATATTTACAAAAATATAAATTGCCTAGATTAACAGAAGAAGAAATAGAATTCTTAAATAATCCCATATCAGAAAAAGAAATTGAACAAGCCATCAAAGAACTCCCTAAGAAAAAATTCCCAGGGCCTGATGGATTCACAAGTGAATTCTATCAAACACTCAAAGAACAGCTAATCCCAATACTATACAAACCATTTGACATAATAAGCAAAGAGGGAGTTCTACCAAATTCCTTCTATGACACAAATATGGTACTGATTCCTAACCAGGCAGGTCAAAATTGGAGAAAGAAAACTGTAGATCAATCTCCTTAATGAACATAAATACAATAATCTTAAATAGGATACTAGCAAAAAGACTTCAGTAAGTGATCGTGAGTGTTATTTACCATCACCAGCTGGGATTTATACCAGGAATCTAAGGATGGTTCAATATTAGGAAAACCATCCACATAATTGACCATATCAACAAGCAAACCAACAAGAACCACATGATTATCTCAATAGACACAGAAAAAGCCTTTGGCAAAATACAACACTCGTTCCTATTGAAAACTCTAGAAAGGAAAGGAATAGAAGGGTCTTTCCTAAAAATAATAAACAGTATTTATTTAAAACCATCAGCCAACATCATTTGCAATGTGTAAAAAATAGACTCGAATACAGGACTACAATCCCCATGAGCCTTTGCTCCACTTCCCCAGAATGCCTTGTAATCTCACCTGGGCCGAGATCGAGAAGATATTTAAGCAAAGGCTTTTGAAGGGCTCGGCCCTTTTGGACTTCCGTTTTTGGAGCAGAGGTCTCTTCCATGATGTGAGGTTATTTTGTCTAGGCCTCTGGCCTAGGCACATGTTTCATACTTGTATATTCTTAATCTTTAACCTTTAATAAACCTCTAAAAAATATATATTCCTTGCAGAGAGAAACTAATTTCTACCTGCCTCAGTCTCCCCCTCTCCCCTAAATTTTAATCTTTACAGTTGGCGAGCCAGCCAGGATTCGAACCTGGAATCTTCTGATTTCTTTTCTGATCTTAAATTCAGTTTTAATATCTAGTACCAAGAAAAAAAAATTTTTTTTTGAGCCATATCTCTGTGGCCAAGGTTTTCTACCCTCGCAAAGCTGCTACAGGCTCCGGACCTGCCCCGCCGCTTCCTGCCTGCAACCTGCAGCCCTGATCATCCTCACCTGGTACCTGGTCCCGGCCTTGACCACCCCCGCAGCCGCTCCAGCTCCTGGCCTCTCACCAGCCGCTGCCTGCCTATTTCTGCGCCCCAGACCCACAAGCGTGACCCCAGCCGGCTCATCACCCAGATCCTTGGAGCAGATCGCTCAGGACTCATTGCGACCAGCTGGTAACAGTATTGGCCACGTGGGCGGAGGGGAGAGACCAGAGGGAAAGGAGATTTTCCCTTAGGCTAAGCCTCCACGTGGCTGGGGGTATTGGCCACTGCGGGATCAGAGAGGGGAAAGAGAGAAAAGACTAGAGAGAAGAAACAGACTTTTCAAACAGAAACCTAAAAAGCAATGGGCTGTTTAAAAGGATTTTTGACTCTTCTGGCAGTTTCATTGATTTTACCTGCCTGTCTGGGAGCAGACTCAGCCCAAAGATTCAACTTTAACTTTGGGGAGGAAAATGGGTGGCCCAGCGAACTGGAAGCCAGGCCCAGAGACGGGAGGTCTCTAGTTAAAATCTGGCCTCCGATGCTTCTCAGCTATGGGGCCCTGGATGGATCCCTTGAACCCCTTAGCCTAGCCTTTACTACTCTACCTTCGGACAATAGACATTTAAATGGATAGTTAAAAACAAACAAACAAGAAAAAACAACCCAAGGAACTTTGAAGAGACTAAAGGCTCTAAGGCATTTCAGACTCCAATGGTTTATTAAAAAATCTCTGTATTCTATTGCATTTTTTGTTTAAGGTTTAACTTTGTGATTTTAAGTTCATATATTACTGGATTGAATATTATTCTGTGAACTGAAGGTTGATTGAATTTATTTTGAATGTACTGAGTTTTGAAATTCTGTTGTTTTTCCCCTATAACTGTTGAACAAATATTGTTGTGAATAAGCCCATATATGAAAAAACAGCTTTTCTCTATTTTGCTGAGGATAGATGGACTTCAGAACTGGTTATAATTGTATTAACAACCTTTGGGATTTTAATGTGCTAAATACCTCAAATGATTTGATTTTAAGGGTTTTTTAAATATGATTTTGGAATTTTTTTTTAACAGTCTGGTTATTTTTGCCTGCCCCTACCACGAGGTAAGGCCCATTCTAGTAGCTGAAGTGAAATGTATTTTATAACCCCCAACCTTCCCACATGCGAATGGAAGTTGGGCAGTTAATTTCAGGGCATTTGTACCCTTGGGAAAAGCCTCCAAGAACAAGGAGCACCCCTTTATTTATGCTCTTCAGCTCACTATTTTACTTCTACCAGGATGATATATAGATTTCTTGATTATGTTCTTAACCCAAGATGAGTTTTACTTTGTTTAAAAAATATGTTTAAATACCAAGGTTGAAAGATTGCTACGTTTGTAAAAATTGTGACAAATGTCCATCAATTCATAGGTTTTTTAATGTCATACAGCAACTTATGTGAAATATGAAAGTGTGTTTGTTTGCTATTGTAATTAATTGGGCTATTGAGAATTTTGGGGATTTTGATATCTACATATTTGTACTACTGTATTTTTAAAGATGAAAAAATTGTTAACCTTGTTCAATTCATTTGCCTTCTACTCACAGTGATCATGGCCAGATACAAAGAGGAAATGGATCTCATTTTTTGGTGAGAAAGCCTTGCATATCTCTTGCCAATTGATTCATATACCTCATACCTCAGCCATGCATCCCTAACTGATTCTGAATCTTTCAATCACCCACAACACGGGGGAATGTAAAAATATCATTATTTAAATTGCAAAGTTTAAATTCCTTTTGAGAAGAATTTTAGGTAAAGAAGATGCTACCTCTCTGAATCCAGAACTGAACTGTTGGAGACGCCACCATGAAGAAGCCTCCAGACCACAAGTTGCACAAAATTGAACTTTGGGTGTGGTTGATTGAACATTTATTTGTATGTATACTTTTATGCCAAAGGGGACTGCCCCCTAACGGCTTTTTGTCAATGTGTTCAGAAATTATTGGTTTTATTCTTTTTTCTCTTATCCTCACACTATTGTAATCTTTTAAGTTGATTTTGTTTTCATGATCCTTTTGGGGAAAAATTAATTTTTCCACAAATGATCACACGGGGGGATGTAAAAAATAGACTCGAATACAGGACTACAATCCCCATGAGCCTTTGCTCCACTTCCCCAGAATGCCTTGTAATCTCACCTGGGCCGAGATCGAGAAGATATTTAAGCAAAGGCTTTTGAAGGGCTCGGCCCTTTTGGACTTCCGTTTTTGGAGCAGAGGTCTCTTCCATGATGTGAGGTTATTTTGTCTAGGCCTCTGGCCTAGGCACATGTTTCATACTTGTATATTCTTAATCTTTAACCTTTAATAAACCTCTAAAAAATATATATTCCTTGCAGAGAGAAACTAATTTCTACCTGCCTCAGTCTCCCCCTCTCCCCTAAATTTTAATCTTTACAAATGGGGTTAAACTAGATGCATTCCCAATAAGATCAGGAGTGAAACAAGGATTCCCATTATTTAACATTATATTAGAAACACTAGGAGTAGAAATTAGAGAAGAAAAAGAAAACGAAGGTGTTAAAATTGGCAATGAGGAGACCAAGCTATCACTCTTTGCAGATGATAAGACAGTCTACTTAAAGAATGCTAGAGAATCAACTAAAAATCTAGTGGAAATAATCAATAACTTTAGCAAAGTTGCAGGATACAAAATAAACCCACATGAATAATCAGCATTTCTATATATCTCCGAGACATCTCTGCAGCAAGAATTAGAAAGAGAAATTTCTTTTTAAATCACCCTAGAGAATATAAAATACTTAGGAATCTATCTGCTTAGACAAACAAAGGAACTATGAAAACACAACTACAAAACACATTCCACACAATTAAAACTAGATCTAAACAACTGGAAAAACATTAACTACTCATGGGTAGGATGAGCTAACATAATAAAAATGACCATCCTATCCAAACTTATTTACTTATTTAGTGCTATACCCATAGAACTTCCAAAACTTTTTTACTGAATTAGAAAAAAACCACAACAAAGTTCATTTGGAAGAATAAAAGATCAAGGATAATCAGGAAAATAATGAAAAAAATGTGAAGGAAGGAGGCCTTCCAGTACCATATCTAAAACTATAGTATAATGCAGTGGTCATCAAAACAATATCGTTCTGGCTAAGAGACAGAAAGGAGGATCTGTGGAATAGACTAATTTGATAAAAACTGCTGATAAAATTGAAAGACAGTGTGGGAGAGATTAGGTTTTGATCAAAACCTCACACCCTACACCAAGATAAACTCCGAATGGGTGAAAGACTTGAACATAAAGAAGGAAACTATAAGCAAATTATGTGATCACAGAATAGTATATATGTCAGATCTTTGGGAATGGAAAGATTTTAAAACCAAGCATGAGTTAGAAAAAAGTCACAAAATGTAAAAGAAATAATTTTGATTATATCAAATTAAAAAGGATTTGTACAAACAAAATGAATGTAGCCAAAATTAGAAGGGAAGTAAGAAATTGGGAAACAATCTTCATAACAAAAACCTCTGACAAAGGTCTAATTACTCAAATTTATAAAGAGCTAAATCAATTGTACAAAAATCAAGCCATTCTCCAATTAATAAATGGGCAATTTTCAGTCAAAGAAATCAAAACCATTAATAAGCACATGAAAAAGTGTTCTAAATGTCTTATAATCAGAGAGATACAAATAAAAACAACTCTGAGGTATCACCTTACACCTAGCAGATTGGCTAACATGACAGCAATGGAAAATAATGAATGCTGGAGGAGTTGTGGCAAAGTTGGGACATTAATTCATTGCTGGTAGAGTTGAGAATTGATCTAACCATTCTGGAGGGCAATTTGGAACTGTGCCCATAGGGCACTAAGAGTCTGTCTACCCTTTGATCCAGCCATAGCATTGCTGGGTTTGTACCCCAAAGAGATAATAAGGAAAAAGACTTGTACAAGAATATTCATAGCTGCACTCTTTTTGGTGGCCAAAATTGGAAAATGAGAGGATGCCCTTCATTTGGGGAATGGCTGAACAAATTGTGGTATATGTTGGTGATGGAATACTATTGTACTGAAAGGAATAATAAAGTGGAGGAATTCCATGGGGACTGAAACAACCTCCAGGAAGTGATGCAGAGTGAAAGGAGCAGAACCAGGAGAACATTGTACCCAGAGACTGATACACTGTGGTACAATTGAATGTAATGGACTTCTCCATTAGTGGCAATGCAATGATCATGTACAACCTTGAGGGATCTATGAGAAAGAGCACTATCCACATTCAGAGGAAAAACTGTGGGAGTAGAAACCCCAAAGAAAAACTGATTGATTACATGGTTCGAGGGGATATGATTGGGGATATAGACCCTAAATGAACATCCTTGTGCAAACATCAACAACATGGAAATAGATTCTGATCAAGTTCACATGTAATACTCAGTGGCATTGCATGTGGGGTATGGGAAGGGGAGGAGGTTAGGGGAGGGAGGGACAGAATATGATTTTTGTAACCAAGGAATAATGTTTGAAATTGACCAAATTAAAAGAAAATTAAATTAAATTTAAAAAATTAGATTTGGTTAGGAGCAGCTAGGTGGCTTAGTGGATTGAGAGACAGGCCTAGAAATAGGAGATCCTAGGTTCAAATCTGGCCTCAGACACTTCCCAGCTGTGTGACCCTGGATAAGTCACTTACCACCTATTGCCTAGCCCTTACTACTCTTCTGACTGGGAACCAGTACCTAGTATTGAATCTAAGATGGAAAGTAAGGGTTTAAAAAAAATTTAAGTTGGTTAAGTGGAAGCAAATGACTCCCTGAGATATCAAGAAACAATAAAACAAAACCAAAGGATTGAAAAAGTAGAAGAATATATGAAATGTTTCATAAAAAACTGACCTAGAAAATAGACTGAAGAAAGATAATTTAAGAATTATTAGATTAATCAAAAGCCATGGTGGAAAAAAAGATTCTAGACTTCATATTTCAAGGAACTTTTAAAAAATAACCTATTATCTTAGATTCAAAAAATAAAATATAAATATAAGAATCTAAAGCTTCCTCAGTGGGGAGAGAAGCTTTAAGGTAGGAAGATAGATACAGAATAGAAGTTTTAGATACCACGAGGGGGATGATGGAGTCAAATTAGAGATATGAGGTGGCCAGAATGAGTCTTTATTAATTTTCCATGAGCCACAGCTAAGCTCTGATCAAAGGACCCTTCCAAAGGCTTTTACCAGTCCAGAGATCCACATTTAATACCACACAGGTCTGAGAGATGAAAGAGAGATGAAAGAGAGATAGAGAAAGATTAAAGATGGAGCTTGGCCAGAGGCCAAGCTCCTGCCAGGACAGCCATCAGCTAGCCTGAAAGAGAGAGAGAGAGAGAGAGAGAGCTAGAGGCGGAGCTTGCTGGGCTACATATACCCTTTGATACACAGTACATAGGGATGATCCTCATTGGTTAATGACAAGGCATAGGTGTGGTTTCTCTTAACCAGGCGAGAACAAAGAAACCTGTTTTCCCACCTAACCTGGGGGAAGCTGGGGTCAAGGGTCAGAGGCCTTCCCAGCCATGTGCAATACTGAGCATGCTCAAGACTGAGCATGCTCTCTTTTAAGGCAATCTGCACATACCAACTGTTCCCCTTGCCCATAGCTAGGGGTGGACTGTTACAGAATCCACTGATCACCTCCTGAAAGAGATCTCAAAATGAAAATTCCCAGGAATATTAAATCCAAATTCCAGAGTTCCAGGTCAAGGAAAAAATATCTTGGGAACCCAGAAAGAAACAACTCAAATATCAAGGTGCCACACTCAGGTTCACACAAGATTCAGCAGCTTCCACATTAAAGAATTGGAAGGCTAGGAATTTGAAATTCCAGAAGGCAAAGAAGCTAGGATTACAATCAAGAAATACACCCAGCAAAAGTTTAATATAATCTTTCAGGGGTAGGGGTAATGAATATTTAATGAAATAGATGATTTAAAAATATTTATGTATTTATAAATATTTTCCATGGTTACAGGGTTCATGTGCTCTCCCTCCCCTCTTCCCTCCCCACTCCTGGAGCTGACAAACAATTCTACTGGATTATACAGGTATTATCACTCAAAACCTATTTCCATATTATTCATTTTTAAAAACCCAAACATCAAATCATATACCCATATAAACAAGTTATGAATCAAATGTTTTTCTTCTGCATTTCTTACAGTTCTTTCTCTTGATATGGATAGCATTTTTTCTCATAAGTCCCTCAAAATTGTCCTGGATTATTGCATTGCTATTAGTATCAAAGTATTTGATTGTCCCACAATGTTTCACTTACTGTGTTTATGTTCTCCTGGTTCTGCTTATTTCACTCCACATCTGTTAGTGTAGGTCCTTCCAGTTCTTATATAGATCAAGCAATTCACCATTCCTTATAGCACAATAGTACTCTATCACCATCAATTTGTTCAGTCATTCCCCAATCAAGGGACATCCCCTCATTTTCCAATTTTTTGCCACCACAAAAAATACAGCTATAATAATATATATAATAATATATAATAATAATTATTTTTGTACAAACAGATCCTTTCCTATTTTTAAAAATCTCTTTGGGATACAAATCCCATAGTTACTTTTCTGGATCAAAGGACACGCATTCCTTTTTAAAGCCCTTTGGGCATAATTCCAAATTGTCTCCCAGAATGGTTGGATCAATGGAAATTTCATTTGTATGATTTCACATCTAAAATTGAAATCACATTACTTGTCTTCTCAGTGGATGGAGTTGGAGGAAGGAAAAGAATTTGGGACTCAATTTTCAAAAAATAAATTCAAAGTAAATAAATAGCAAATTTGAAAATTTTAATTAAAAGATATGGACAATGATATAGTTCATCTGGTCTAATGGTCTCTGTAAATCTTTAATGTTTTCTTGACTCTTGCACAGATTTTTTTCTGTTTATATATTTCAAGGTTATCTCCTTGTTTCAATTGTATCTTCTTTAGTATTACAACCACTTTCTCATATAGTGCAATCTATTGTTAAGTGGTTGGCTATCCAGCTGCAAAAATTCCATTAATATTGTGGCGAAAAGAAATTGCTATGAAAATACTGGCATATGGAATCCATTTTTGTTTATTTTTTGTTCTTCCAGTATCATCTACAAATGCTCTGAAGATGAGTGGCCTAGCTGAATTTCATGCTAATATTTTGCAGTCCTATTTCGTCCTCAAATATTTTGTACCATGTGAGATGCATGGATTCTTCCATGATCCAATGCAATATTGTATAAATGAACTTTACTTTAAATCAATTTTTCCAGCCATGTCTTTCTGTTCAGTGCTAGGGCACTCAGTGAATTGAGAACTAAATCTAGAGATGGATAGGTACTGGTTCAAATCTGGTTTCAGATACTTCCTGACTGTGGGACCTTGGGCAAATCACATAATCCCCCATTGTCTGGCCCTAACCACTCTTCTGCCTTATATGGAAGAGAGAAATTATAAGGCATGCAAAAGATCAGAAGCTGTGGCTGAGTGATGACCTGCCTGTCAATCAAATGAAGATTCTGATTTGTAATGTTACTGGGAAAGGCAGTTCTGAGGCAAACTGGGATGAATTCTGGGTTTGGCTGATGCCTTTGAGTTAGGGTCCTGACTGATTTCCTGGTTGCCTTTGAATCAGGGAAGGAAGAAGCTGGGATTATCTCTGGGTCTTGGGAGAATCAAGCTGGAGGTGGCCTGGTGACTTTAAAGGCAGAAGAAGAAGAAGGTCAATAGTCCATATATCTCTCTGACTTGCTATGTTGGTGATAGTGACTGAAATACTAGACCTATCAACCATTTCTCTCAATATCCTCCAATCTAAGGATAATTATAGAAGTAGGGAAGCCTCCAACCCTCTTACCTCCATCCTCCATTTTTCCTGTCTTCCCCAAATAAAACCTTACTTGAGATAAAGAAAAGAAAAATTATTTTCATTTGAGACAATATTAACTCACTTTGACTGATTTAGAAAACCAGAAGAAGAACAGGGGAAGGGGAAGCTGAAGGGAAGAAGAGGGGAGGAAGGGAGGCTGAAGAAGAGGGAGGAAAAGGGAGGAAGGGAGGTATAGAGGGAGGATGGTAGGCAAAACAAGATAACTATCTGATTTATTAGTTATCATTTACCCATCAAATATACTCTCTCAATATTATCTATTACAATTAGAACAAATACACAGTATTGATTCTAAGATGGAAGGTAAATGTTTTAAAATAAAAGAGTTGTTTGTTGACTAAAGTGGTTTCTGGTCTCTTTGGCATCCATATTTTAGTCAATGATTTCCTTAAATTCTCTAAGAAAAAGTGACAATGTCTACTTTTGTCCATTTCCAGGTTTTCAGAATTGATAGTTTGTTTAAATACCAAGAAATCTTAACAGATTTTAAAAGATAACAACTGTTAAAACTGCACATTAATGCCTTCTTTTCTTCACTCTTCCAATTTGATTTTTACCTTTACTCTGATTATTCTAGGATCTTGTTGCATGCAGACAGCTGATTCTCAAATGACAACTATTGCCTTAACTAGTCATTTCCTTCATTTGTAAATGTATTTTTCCTTTATTCATCACCTCTAGCATCTAAGGCTTTTATTGATGTAGCCTTGGAAAATCCAGAATTCCATTGTACTTTAATGAAGTATTAGAGCAGTACTTCTAGGTATGGGAAATTCAGTTAAATGTAAGATAAAAAGCCATGTTTAATTATAAAACTAGTCCAAAGATAGAAAGAAAATTTCAAAGTCATTGGTTGTGTCTTGGTAAACTATTTCCCATCTCTTCTTACAAAGGCCTTCTCTCCAAAAAAGAAAAGAAAGGTACAATGCATATCGTTATTTTAGATTATTTAATGACTAATTTTGATTACCATGTTCAATCTAGGTGACTGCAACACAATATAGTTAAATCCTATGGACCAGTTTGGCCATAATGGATTTAGTTGTGCCACATAAATGTATCCTCAATATTTAAAATTATTTTCTCTGGCAAAGAAATCTCCAAATATTTATATGGAGAATATTTTACTCACGTAGCTATTTAAGGAAACTTGATTGACCACATTTTGAAAGAATTTTGAAAAATAAATTCCAATTGTCTGGGTGAAAATTCTTGTTTTGCTTTTAAACTTATTATTTTATCTCAATATAATTTTAAAAAATACTTCATATGAGTATCTTGGCTCATTGAGTTTTAGCTAAGAAGCTAGAAATGTAGTGGTTATAAATCATAATTTATCTTTGCAATTGACTTGCTATTTAGTCTTTGTCTTCTTTAATGCCTTTACTTTTTTATAAAAATGACTATTTTTCATAAAAATATTGAATTCTCAAGTTGGAAGTCATTTTCTTTGGTTGCTTCAATACTTCTGTTAAGTCTTATCAGTGTAGGCATGCCCTTTACCACTACAGATCTCACGCCTCTCTGACTTAGCACATGGTCCTCAAAAATTGCTGTGGTTGAAAAATAGATCACCACAAAGCCAACTTTGTGATTAATCTCTCCAAATGTAGCTTGTCTTGTCTTCAGACAATAGTCACTCAGTGTCTTGCCAGGCTTAGACACAAAGCATCTTCTGCTTTGAAGAAGCTGCCAGTGCTTGTGTTAGAAAAAACAAAGCCTTCAAGAACCAAAGAAGAAAAGAGTTTTCTTCCATATCCCAATGAAGTAATGGAGGATTTGGGTCCTAAATGATGAAATCTCAGAAATTAATAGAGAGACTATCAGTCAATTAGATTTTGAAATTAAATTCAATGATCATTTCTCAAAATTTTGGAGAAGCAAAAGTCATATTAGTTGAAAATTCACACTGGAAAATAGAATTCCATGAAAGATATAAATTCATTTATCATTATTAATAATCATTTATTGAAGTTCTCTTTGATGTAGGGGCCCTCTAAGTACTGGGGGTCCACTTATATATGACATGATACTTACCCTAAAGGAGCATTCAGTCACATTGAGATCAACCATTATATTAAAAGATAAGTAATAGTACAAAAGACACAGTTAAAGAAATATAGACAATGAATAGGTCAGCGATAATGGCCTAGGATTTAACCACAGTACATCTAGATATACATTTTTGATTATAATAATTTACCAGAATTCTTTAAATCTGATCTTTGTAGTTTAAAATCTATTTCCTCTTTCCTATATGTCATGTCTACCAAGCACCAAACTGAATGAGAAATTTAGTATTTCTTCTGTTTCAAGTCAATGTTGAGCCCATGGAAGAAGTATAGTAGAGTGTGAGAGTCTTGATTTTCTCTTTGTATTCCCAGCACTTATTATAGTGCTTGGCATGTAATAATTACTTAAAATACATTTCCCTCATTCTGTTCCAAAATTCTAGGATTCTGGCTTCTTAATGTATATTGGTTCCAAGGCAGAGGAACAGTAGGGGCTAGGTAATAGGAGTTATGTGACTTGCCCAGGGTCACACAGCTAGGAAGTGTCTGAGGCTAGATTTGAACCCAGGACCTTCCATGTCTGTGCCTGGCTCTCATTCCACTGAACCACCTACCTGTCCCTGAATTCTAGGTTCTTTATATTAGCCAGTTCTGTCATGAATATAGAAGATTCACATTTATAGGCTATTTCCTCCTAATATTTGATAAATTCATCTTATTCATTTTATATTCACACTAGATTAGTAATGCCATTCCTACCAATTATTTATTTTTCAGGGAAATATACAGATATAGGATTATAGATCTAAAACTGGAAGGGCCTTTATTTTATATAAAATGAAACTGAAACCTAGGGAGTTTAAGTGATTTGCCCAAGGTCACACAAATAAATGGCAGAAACAGGACTTGAACTCAAGAACTCTAATTCCAAATCCAACACACATTTAGCTGCACCAAACTGGCTTAGAGATGGCTTAAATGGTCATTGTTAATACCTCCCTACAAACCAGGTTGAGTAGTTATCTTATGAAAATCATTAAGTGGGATAGATTTAATACATATATGATGGAGTCTTTTAACTAGTGATTAATATAAGTATAGGTGATGCTCCCACCACATTCTGTTATAGGGGCAGTTACATGTTCAGTGAATAGAGCTGAATCAGAAAAACCTGAGTCAAATCCTGCCTTGGGCAAATTTTCTTTTTAAATAATAAGTCGCATCTGCCCTGAGCTTAAATTTCCTCATTTGTAAACTAGAATAATAAAAGCACCTGCCGTATAGAGTTAATCAAATAAGAAAACATATGTAAAGTGCTTTACTATATAAAGTGAGTTGACTTTTTTAAAGTGTCTCATAGAGAAGAAGGATTATATTTATTCTTCTTGAAATAAGATCAATGAGAAAAAAGTTATGGGGTGGCATATTGGGGTTCAATATAAGGGAAAACTCCCCAATAATTAGAGTTTTCTGAAATGGCATGGGTTGTAAGTATTCTGTCACTGGAATATATTCAAGAGGAGACTGGATGCTTGTTGGAGATGTTGTAGAAGGGAACTATGCTTCCAAGAGAGAGGTTTAACTAAGATTTTTAGCTGTTGAATGTCTGTAGACTTGTTAATATAGGAATAATAATAAAGGCAAAAGGAATTCTCTAGGTCAAGAGATTTCATAAGAACTGTAGTGGATTGCACCTTTAAGTCCTTTGCCCCTGCTCTACAAACAACGAACTAGTAGTCCTACAAGATGTACTCACAACTCCATGTTAGGAAAAGGAGAACAAATGGTAAAACACAAAGTCATGGGAGCTTCTGACTGCTCCTGAGTTCATGTCTCCTTACAAAGAATAGCAGTTGCATGCTAGATCTAGAGTTGCTAAATCTTTATTTTCAAAACAAGGACACCATTACTGATGATATTTGGATGAGTGCCTGTTTCCATTGGATGCTATGAGTCAAATACATATTGGTAACTTGTGTTTCTTGCATTCTTTGCCCATTCTCAGGAGGAGGTACAAATTAAAGCCTCTTTCTTGGAAATCCTGGATTTAGTATGACCTATTATATACAGTTTCAGAATGGCCTTATCTAGGAAAGGCTATAATTATATAGCCACAGAGTTTTATTGCTTTGGTTGTTACCATTTCTTGTTTATTTGTTTCTATACAAAGAGGAAAATATTGCATATATTTTCGTCTCAGTAGTGAACCACCTTTGCCTCAGAGACAGACCTCCTGCTCTCTAAAGATCCAGAGGCAAAAAGCCCCTAACTATCAATGCTTCTTATCTCTGTCCTAGTCTCCCTGGTAATGGGATCTTCAGCTCTGGCTCACTGATTCCTGTCAGTTTTGATCCACTTAGAAATCCTGCTCTCTTGCCTCTTAAAGAGACAGAGAGATTAAGAAAATCCCTTTAACATAGAGGAGTAGGGAAAGTTGGGAGGGAGAGAGAAAACTGGGATTGCAAAATACCAGAAAATGAATATTAAAAAATTGTATTTATATGTGATCTGGAAAGAAATAAAAATTATTATAATTAAAATACATAAATTTGAAAAATAACTTATTCTGGTTTATTCTTAGCCTTTCAGCTAAGATTGAGAGTAAATGGTCAAGAAAGTGGAAAATATTAAAAATCAAATCACCATGCTCACCCCATGTTGTTTTGTATGGACATGACCAATACATTAATGCCAATATGATTCAGTTTACCACAAGAATTAGTAAGTTGATAGAAGCAAGTTATTGCACCTCTCACAGCACATTGTTTCTTCCATTTTTATTCTCTTATTCTATTTTCTATTACATCTAATGCCCCTTGCAAGAGCAGGAGGGCAGGGACTATTCCTTAATTATCTTTGTGTTTCCTCTACAGTTAGAATAGGGTATTGCTAGTAAAAGCCACTTAATAAAATTTTGCTTGTTATTGAATTACCTTTTATAATTAAAATAAAACATAATTAATTCAAATCAGTCCTCAAGGCACTGTTGTACAAGGTCCTATTCTAGGTACTAAGGATATATATAGACAAAAACTAAAGGATATCTGTCTTTGTTCAGAACAGAAAATTTTTCTTCTATTTAATGTAATATAGAAGCATCAAAAAGAAAATTACATGAATTGTGTCTTACTTGGCCTGTTACAGATTACTTCGTTATGGTATTCCATTTCCTTTCCTTTCAATTCAAAGGAAAGATGAAATTCTGTATAAAATCCCATGTCTTTTTATTTGTCTGAAGATTTGAACAGTATGTTTCAAAATACCTATTGTCATCTGGTGATAATTGATTTGGGCAATTAAAAAAAAAAAACCTCACCTTTCATCTTACAATCATTACTGTGTATTGGTTCCAAGTCAGAAGAGTGGTAAGGGCTAGACAATGGGGGTTAAATGACTTGTCCAGGGTCATACAGTTAGGAAGAGTCTGAGGTTAGATTTGAACCCAGGATCTCTGGTCTTTATTCCTAGTTCTCAACCAGTGAGCCACTTTGCTGCCCCCAGATTTGGACAATATTAAATAGATACTTAATATTACATATATTCTGGGACCAGAAGATTTATCACCCCTAAAATGCCAGAATCTCTGACTTCCTTTGCCCTCTTCAGTGCCCAGCACCACCAATATCCAGACCCTCTCTGAATTACTCACACCTCTTGTAAGAGAAAACAGTTGCCAACTCTATTACTCCCAACAACATGAGAAACTACCAGGTGTTCACATCTATCCTGGCCTCTCCTCCAAGCTCTCTACGTGAGTCCCTGGCACTTGGCCTTCAGTGATGCCGCTTAGGGACCCTGGACACTGGTTTTGCAGCAGAAGCTTCTATTCACACTCTCAATTCCTCATGAAAAGGGTCTCAAAGATCCCTTTGTCTATTTATTTCCCTGGTGCTTTCCACAATGCCTGTTACATGGTGAATGTTTAATAAATGCTAGTTTAGTGTGTGTATTAGAAAGTTCATGGTTTTGTCTATAATCTTTTTTTTGGTCTTTATATATTGAAATGATAGTGGTTGACGGTTGGGTTCATAACAAAATAAAAGTGTTACATAAAATGTTAATGATATCTCCAGAAATATGAAATTATTGGGATTATACCTGAATAAAAGTGAATTTGGTTATGGTAACCTATCTATCTCCCACTCTTTCTTGGTTCCCACCACCCACCTTTTTGCTACCTGCCCAGGGCCTTACCCACAATGAAGTGTAACTATCTTCCAGATGAATGGAATGTGACAACAACAAAATAATCCTTCTTTCCATTGCCAGATTTTCCCTGTCCTTTTCTGGTTATAACAGAATTAAATATTAAAGGCCTCCAGTTGCTCTTTCCCCCTCACTTTCCATCCAGCATAAGTGATTAAACAGAAAAGACTTTCTCTTCTGCCTTCCAAATTCCAAGTAGCATTTAAAAAGAAAAAAGAAAGGTTCCAATAAACAATGGGGATGTGAGCCAGTTTGGGTGGGTACATAACATTTTCTTTGGTGTTTCCAAGAAGTCACCCTATTCCCGAGTGTAACTGAGTACAAAGTGAAGTAAAAAATTGAGGAAATAATTCAGATGTACTTTTCCATACACACACACACACACACACAATTCCAAAATAAACACTAAAATAAATTTGTAAAAATAATTCTTCTGCTCAAAAAAGTTACCAGTAACTGTCACAATTATCGTCTTCCTTTGGGGTCAAGATAGGCAACCCCCCGCCCCAAATATGAGGGAGCAAATGGCTAAAATGAAACTGTAGGACGTATCTCCCAAACGTATAATTTCTCTAATGATCTCTTCAATCATTGGAATCAAAGTGAAGCAAAGGATTGAGTTGCTATAAACTAATAGAGCTTCAACAAAAAAAGAAAAGAAAAAAGATCAGGAAAATGTGCCAGTGAAGCCAAATTTCCCCCAGCAGATCCAAATATTCCAGTTTCACAGTACACATAAAACCTTTTACACAGCTCTCTTGGAAAGGGCACTTCCAGTGATCCACCCATCCCTTTTTTTCCCCATAACCTTTAAAAGTCTTAATACCCTGGATACTTTGCACACTACACCTCTCAACTATGGAGGAGTCTTTTTTAGCTTCAAGTTAAATGTTGTTTTAATTTTCAGAAGAGAAAAGAATGATTTAGCAACCTAATTAAATAATTTTCTCATGTAGATTAACGTTTAGAAGACTCCTTATTTCTTAAGAGCAGCTTAGTTGTTAAGCTTCAGCTTACCTGGGCCTTTGACAGGGGTTACATCAGAGGATTCTTGTCAAGTTTCCTTTTGAATGTGGTAAATGAGAACACTTGAACAGACTTGAACTTAGAGAATCCAAATCCTTGGGTTCCCCTTTAGGCTTCCTCTGTCTTCTCTCTTGCTTTTCTCTCTCTTGATTCACAGTCCATCTTGAGAACTGAGAAAGGACAGTTCCTGGGATTACTTTGGTATGGGGACCTTCCAGGGAGGGGCTCTCTAGCACTGCAAATCTGAGACTATTCTGTCACTTAGTTGCCCAGAAGGTAAAGTTTTATTTTATTTATTTATTTATTTATTTATTTATTTATTTATTCATTCATTCATTTATTTATTTATTTATTTATTTTTATTTTATTTATTTATTATATATAAATATATAAATATTTATTTATTAATTATGAATTAATCACCCAAGATTGCATTGTCAGTATGTGTCTGAGGCAGGACTTGAATCCAGGTCCTCCTGACTCCAGGGTCCCTCTTCACTTCTCCGTGATTTTTCTCATTTACTCTTCGTCTTCTGAAGTCCCTCTCCAACAATAAACTATACAATTCTTCTGAATGAGATATGGAATAATTCAGTACACTATCTTAGCTTGTTGTAACAATCACAATAAAGTAATCCGATGAAAGACTTCAATCACAGGCTACCATTCCATTTCAGCAAAGCTGTAAGCAAATAAATAAATGACTAAATAAAAAAGAGCAAATAAATAAACGAATAGAGAGACTAATAAACAGATAGACAGACAGATGGATAGATAGAGGAATAGGTTCAAAAGTAAGTAAAGAAATGAATGAATAAATGAATTAGAGGGGATGGATCTTGTGTTTTTATTGATGTTGGTCATTCCCTATGATAATAAAGATCAGCAACTTTTTGGAAAATTTTAGTCTTAGTTACTTCGGGGAACTTTGAAGTTAAGCAATTTACTACAATGAATTTGTGTTAGAGGCAGGACTTGAACACAGGTCCTTCTGACTCCCAGAACATCTCTATAGAGATACCTTACATGACTTATATAACCCTTCTGATTTGATGCATTTTTAATTTATGAGGCTATATACAAATTGCCTTGTTAAATTGCTTTTCAATTGTTATGCACAGAATACATTTTCAGTAAGTGTTAGTGACCCTAGTCACATTTCTTTACTTAGTTCTTATTTGACAGCTGGGAAAGTGTCCTTAGATTTTCTGATGGAAAAGCAATTATATTTAAGTAGTGTTTCAATTATGTCTCCCATGAGTCCTATGGAAGCAAATTTGGCTTTCTCAGCTTCTTACCACCTACCAACAAGCAAGAAACTATTCTTGAAACTAGTTTAATGAACAAGTGAGAATGACAATATAGTATTTTATACAAATCAAAAATTAAGACATGAAGAGTAGCAAAAATCGTCTATACTTAAGATATGATATACCAACTCTACAATTAGTTTTCTTTATCTCACTGAAAAGACAGGTCCATTTTAAGTGAAAAAACTAAGCAAACCAATAACATTGGTTAATTCAGTCAAACCATTCATACTGGTTGGAAGTGGCATCCAAATATACTGTATTAGCCCAAATATAGTGCGACAGTTTTTCCCCCCAATTTTGAAATTGAAATTTGAAACTTTGAAAATGTCATTTGCACTATATTGGAGCACCTCCAGCTTTGAAGCCATAAGCTGTGTATTGTGCGCCTCAGCATATGTAAAAAGCATGGCTATCTCCTGGGGCAGATGGGAAATGCAGACCAAACACCTGTTTGTTTTGATATTCCCTCAAATGTCACCATTAATACTAAAGGCGCCAAATCAGTGCCGATTAAAACTACTGGAAATGAGAAAACTGGAATAACGGTGATGCTTGCCAGGCGAAAACTGACTCCTTATGTAATTTTAAGGCATAAAACATTACCTAAGGAAAAGTTCCCATCGGGAGTGCTCTTTTGTGTGCAGGAAAAGGGATGGATGAATGAAGAACTTGTGTTAGATTGGATGAATGTGATCTGGGATAGACATCTGGGTGTGTTACTGTGTCAGAGAGGACTGCTCAGACTGGACATATTCAAGGGTGACCTGATTGAAAATGACAAGAAGAGAATTGCTGAAATGCCCAGACCTGGTTGTTATTCCTGGAGGAATGATGTCCAAATTACAAGTGTTAGATGTAGTAATTAATTATATTATATTATATTATTATTATATAATATATCATATAATAATATACAATCAAATAAAAATAACAACAATTAAATAAATAATTTTTATTCATTAAATTAATAATATATCATTTACTTATTATATACAATAATAAAATATATAATGTTATTATATATTATAATAATAGATTATTTGAGTGTATTTTGGCCAGAAACCATGAATTTACTCCATCGGGAAATATATAGATTGTTGGTCACTGTATTTGGTAGGGAACTGGATCAAGACCTCTTGGGACAAAATCTCCACCAAGTCTGTTGTGCTTGGATTGAAAAAATGTTGTATATCAAACAATATGGATGATAGTGAAGATGGTGTTTTGTGGGAAGAAGAGAATGACAGCGATGACTCAAATGATGTTTCCACTTTGGGAGATGAGGAAATAGAAGGGGATATCACAAGTCTCTATAAAAGTAATACATGTTTAATAAGTGTTGGCACTAAAACTTCTTTAACTTGTTTTCAGGACTTTGAAAAAACTTCCAATATAAAGTGCCTGCATTATTCAAGTGTTAAGAGGAAGTTGTAATTTAAAAGGAGAAAATAAAATGGATGTTTCCTCTTTGGTGAACCCCAAACATAAGCTCAGGGGAACCAGGGAATTGACTCCATCAAAAACAAACAAACAAACAAACAAACAACAAACGACACTCTAGGGTCCAGGAAAAAGGGCAACAGATAAAAATGCCCCGCCAACCTACTCAGGGAGTTTCTTGTTGCCTCTGGCATGATCTTGCCTCAACTTTTGGAACTAGGAGGTGAGTCTTCTGTGAAAGGAAGCAATCAGTTTCCTGCCAATGAGAGTGCACTACAATGACAAACAAAAGGTGCCCAAATAATGCCCTAAGCTGCATGAAAAAGCAGTCCTGAGCCTAGAGCTGGGTGCCAGCCTTATGAGATGGCATGATGCAAACAGCTTTTAGAGCAGTGTTATATTGACTATATGCCCTTGTTCGTTTGCAGATGAAGCTGCCAGGGCATTTGTGGGAGGCAATAAGCAAACTGAACTGAACCTTTCTAGAATTCCTGGGCTTTGAGGAAGCCTTTCTACTGGGTCAGGACTACCTGGGTCTTGGGCATATATCTCTGTGCATGTATATTATATAGATAACTAAAGCTATAACATTTTTGTTTCTATGGCACGAGTTTTCTCTGTCTCTGTGTTGACCAAGGCCACATAACTATTTACCTTCAAGAAATATAGCAAACCCTAGGGAAAGACCAAAAGCACGCCAGTTCTCCTTTCTTCTTTTCCTCCATTTCCCCAAGGTCAGCAGGATAACCCACAGGACCCCCTAGGAAGAGAGAAAACTTGGGAACAGCTCAGGAACTACTCTGTGGGAACATCAGCACCACCGGGGCACTTCCCCAAAATATTTGCTTAGCAGGGTGAAGTGTGCAACCCCAGGCGTAAGCAGAGGACACATCTACTAATCCCTTCTATGATTTGGAATGAGGTTATACTTTCTATTGACCAACCTTGGTCCCAAAGATTCTGTAAGGAAATCTATATTGCTCCCTTTCTTGGACATGTAGGGAATTCTATATATTCCATTCTACATATGAAATATTGGATCTATTGTAAGATATTATTAATATTCTAGTTAGTTTTGTTTAACTGATTTTGGGGGTGGGTTAAGGTTATAAAGGAAAACACATTGAGTATGGGGTGAGGGCAGAGATGTATATTCAGAAATCAGATATCAGAAAAGATAACAATAGAACTTTTAAAAGAGAATAAATATAAATAAAGGAATAACAAGTGCAGTTAGGTTAGTGACTATCAACTCATGTTTAAATACATAATACATGCTTAGTGGGTTCATATTAAGTGAATGAATGAATGGATTCTACCACATTTGAGAGATAGTGAAAAAAATCTCTGATTTCAATTATTGGAAGGGAATAAAAACACATAAATGGCAGCAATCTTTAAGGAGTGGCTATTTGAGTCCCCATAAGAAAATAAAAGGTCTCCATGCTGAGGGATACCCATTGTAATATGGTAGAGAGAATATGGAAGTCAACATTTTTAATGTATCAGACATCTTTTCTCTAACAGAAAACATGCAGACAGAATGGAATACTCCCAGACAAACTGGTGTAAATATGTTTGGAGTTTTTATGAAACATGTATGCCAGAAGAAAATAACAAGTTATTGCAGATGACAGATCCCTGGCCAATTTTGTGGTTTATCACATCTTCTTTATAGGAAATGAATCAGAAGAAGATTTGGAGACAAGTCGGACACAGAAAAATAGAAGCTGTGAATTTGGTCAAGGGCAATTGATATTTTTAAGTATATATTTAACTTTTGTAACTAATATTTTATAATCTTGAATGTATGCATATAAATTGAAAAGTCACTAATGTAGCCAGCTTTGCTGTACACTGAAACTTCAATGATCTGGAACAATTGTGGAGAAATCCCATTTTCATTAATGAAAAGTCTGGTTTATGGCATCATTAAAAAATTAATTCATTTTTATTCTTTTAAACACAAGAAATTTCTAATGGTTAACAAAATGCTACAAATAAAGAATCCTGTAGAATCTGTTTTAATGAAAAGAAGGACAATTCACATGAAGGAAGAGACCTTGCTGAAGTAATTGAACATTTTTTTCTTTCATATATAATTTGTATATTTCACCTTCAACATTGTCTATGCTAATAAATGGGATTATTTAACAAACCCTTTTCATAGCTATTGCCAAGATAAACTTCAAGTTAATCTTTACCTGTTTTCATATTTATTAGAAATGGAATTAATTAATTAATTATCTTCTATTTAGTCCCCTCTCCTATTGGGAGGAGGGAGACAAAAACCAAAAAAGGTTTTATTCTCTATAATTTCAATTTTTGAGACCAAATTTTTGATTTCATTAAGTTAGGGGATTAGGGGATGGGGAAACTGCCTACTAATGCAGGTTGGCACCATTTCTGCAACATAAAGTTTTAGAGAGTTGCCTAGGGGTACAAGAGGCTAAGTGGTTTGTTCCAGGTGTATGAGATGGGACCTGAATCCAAATCTTCCTGCTTCTAAGGCCAGCTCTCTCTAGACCATTTCACATTGTCTTTTGTTTTTTGTCTGTCTAAACAGAATAATTTCAAATATAGATTACAACTCATCTATTGTTATAGGTATTCAAATTCTTCAGCACCAATGAAGTTCAAGGCAGCCAATTGTGGTTCAATGGAAATATTCTTGATCATAAACATTGATCAGAGTTCTTAAGCCTTTCAAAGTGGTTCCTCTGCAGGTGGAGTTATAAATGAGTCCAGCCATTCTGGAGGACAAATTGGAATTTTGTACAAAGGTATTTTTTTTTGCTAAAACCCTTACCACCTTCCATCTTGGAGTCAATACTGTGAATTGGCTCCAAGGCAGAAGAGTGGTAAGGGCTAGGCAATGAGGGTCAAGTGACTTGCCCAGGGTCACACAGCTAGGAAGTGGCTGAGGCCAGATTTGAACCTAGGACCTCCTGTCTCTAGGTCTGGTTCTCAATCCACTGAGCTACCCAGCTGCCCCCTACAGAGGGTTTTATAAGAATGCCTGCCCTTTGAGCCAGTCATACCACTGCTGAGTTTGTACCCCAAAGAGATAATAAAGAAAAATATGTGTGCAAAAATATTTATAGCTGTGCTTTTTGTGGTGGCAAAAAACTGGAAAATGATGGTGTCCGTCGATTGGGAAATTGTTGAATGAATTGTGGATCTGTTGGTGATGGAATACTATTGTGCTTAAAGGAATAATGAACTGGAGGGATTCCATGTGAACTGGAACAACCTCCAGGAATTGATGCAGAGTGAAAGGAGCAGAACCAGGAGAACATTAATCACAGAAACTGATCTATTGTGACACAATAGAATGTAATAGACTTTTCTACTAGCAGCAATGCAATGATCCAGGACAATCCAGAGGAACTTATGAGAAAGAACATTATCCACATCCAGAGAAAGAACTGTGGGAACAGAAATGAAGAAGAAAAACATGACCATGCAGTTTGATGGGGATATGATTAGGGTTTTGATGTTAAAAGATCACTCTATTACAAATATGAATAACATGGAAATAGGTTTTGAACAATGATATGTATAATCCAGTAGAATTGCTTGCCATCTCTGGGAGGGGGAAGGGAAAAGAGGTGGGGAAAATCATGAATCATGTAACCATGGAAAATATTCTAAATAAAAAAAAATGTTGTCCTAGTATAATTTGTTCTCTTGGTTTTGCAAATTTCACTCTGAATCAGTTCATACTACCTGGGATTCTTGATAATTTTCTCTTTCATTTTTTCTTATAGCATAATATTATTCCTTTACATTCATACATTATAGTTTGTTTGGTCATTTCTCAATTTTCTAAGGGGGTATTCTCTAAAATCACCTTACAATATAGGTCTTCCCTTCCATCTCTTTGCTTCCTTTCTCTACCCTTCCCTTTCTTTCACATTACTTCTCTTTCCTTTCCTTTCTTTATTATTTTCCCCTTTCCTCCCTTTTTCTTTTCCTTTTCCCCATTATTTCACCCTTCAGAAGCAGTTTCTTTTGTTTGCCATTGTTTCCTTCCCAGTTTTATCATTGCTCTTAATCCTTCCCCCTATCTATACCCTCCTTTTTGCTTTCTTTTCTTCTTTTCTACACCAAACTTTGTGTGTAAGTTCAATCCTCTTCTGACAATTTCAGGTAAGAATGACTTTCTCCTAAAGCCCACTTTGCCCACTCCTTTCAAATTTCTATACTTTTCTTTTTCAAGCAACTCATTTATTAGAAATAGTAAGTTCTTCCTCCTTTATAAACTAGCATATACTACCTGCTAATTTCAAATCCTCAGAAAAGAGCTAATCAACCCCAAGAACCTTTGTTTTTTTTAAACTTCTCCAATACTCTGAGGACATTAAGTTTTTTTTTCTTTTTTTTTCTTTTTTTAAAATATATTTTATTTGATCATTTCCAAGCATTATTCGTTAAAGACATAGATCATTTTCTTTTCCTCCCCCCCCCCACCCCCCATAGCCGACGCATAAGTCCACTGGGCATTAGATGTTTTCTTGATTTGAACCCATTGCTTTGTTGATAGTATTTGCATTAGAGTGTTCATTTAGAGTCTATCCTCTGTCATGTCCCCTCAACCTCTGTATTCAGGCAGTTGCTTTTTCTCGGTGTTTCCACTCCCATAGTTTATCCTTTGCTTATGAATGGTGTTTTTTTCTCCTGGATCCCTGTAAGTTGTTCAGGGACATTACACCGCCACTAATGGAGAAGTCCATTACGTTCGATTATACCACAGTGTATTAGTGAGGACATTAAGTTTTTGAAGGAACTATATTTCTTCTTCTTAAACTGTTGACACTCTTTCATGTAACTCCTTCCAATTGTTCAAATAAATTTATCTAAGGTTTTCTTAACTTTTGTGATTTTGTGTTAAAATTCTTGTTCACTTCTAGTTTTCTATTCAGAAATATTCAAAAGTTCTCTCTTCCATTAAAATAACATTTTCCCTTTATCAGATTATACTCAGCTTTCCAATGTAAGTTGCTGGCTATAAGTCTATTTCTTTTGTCTTTTGGAATATTGTATTCCAAGATCTCCTCTTATTTATGGTAAAGCTATAGAAGGCATCATTTGACAAAAGCTATATGCATATATCAAAGTACATTTTGCTTATCTCAATTTGTCAGTTCTTCCTCTGAATGTGGATGCACACGATTGATTCTTCAAACAATATTTCTGTTGTTCTATACTAGTGATGCAAGCCAATGGCAGGGGTGCTAAATATGGCATGCAGAGAGCTCTCTGTGGGCACATGGCCACCCTCTCTCCCATCCAGAGTCTGTTACTAGTGTAATGGATGGGAGAATGGACTCACCTACCATGATTACTTTGAGACTAGAGAGTGAGAGAGGTGGTATGGAGTCAAAAGATGGAGAGGGGGAATAGATTGGTCCTAGTGAAGACAATACCAATCGTCTTTTAGAGGGACAAGATATTTCCCTTCAGAGACTGTTAAATATAAAGTCAATGACTGAAATTGACTCTCCTTCCTTGAGGGAAAAGTATAGCTTTCTTCCTCAAGCTTCAGATCTCTTCCTGGATATTATGAGGCAGGCAACTTAATCTAAAGGGAATAATTCTTTTATTCTAAAGGGACACACAAGACAGGGAGAATAGGGCTGTTGAGTAAGGGAAGTGGGAAGTGGGAGGTCCCTAAAAACTAACAACTGACCCCATCCCCAAATCCTGAGGGTTCAGCTGCAGCTTGAAGTTCACAGGACAACTTTAGGGGATAGAGAGAGAAGTCTTCTTTGGATGGATGGCTTAATAATAATAAAGTCCCATCGATGCCTTTTATCTCCAGCTGGGTTTAAGGGGTTTGGGTATCCTGAGAGATGGTCACTGTTCAGAAGGTCTTCTGTCTCAGAGGTTTCTCTTAGACTAACCACTCTAGAGGAGCTCCCAAAGAGAAGTGAGGTGATCTGGCAGTTTCCCCCAAGCTCTTCTGTGTTTCTTTTATGGAATCCTCTGCCTTCCTTGCCCTTCCCCAGACTGAGTTGCTCTTTTTCGCATGTTGGAATTATTTTCCTCTCTTACACTAGGAAGGCACCTTGGGAGGAACCGCTTCTCCCTTTTCCCTCTCCACTGTACCTGATGACATTGTTTCACATCACCCACCCCTCCACCCAGCAGTCAAATGGGAGCACTTCCTTCCTCCTCTGTGTAAGATGGGGGTGGGGGGGGCAGGGCGTGCCTGGCACTTGGTGGGAGGGGCACAGTACTATATTCTCTAAAAGGTTCCCCCTCCCTGTTCTATACAATGTTCTCTTGATTCTGCTTATTTTTACTCTTGATAACTTCATGTAGGTGTGTCCATGTGTTTTTCTAATTATCTGTACATCATTTGTTATGGCACAGTAGTATTCCAGCACAATCATGTGCCTTGTTTAATCATTCCCCAATTGATGGACTTGCCTTCAGTTTCTAGTTCTTTTCACTGTGTATGTCTTTTGACCCAGCAGGGCCACTACTAGTTTTATTTCCCAAGATGATGAGGAAAAAAGGAAAAGAACCGAGATGTTCTAAAATGTAGCAGTGTGTACTTTGTCTTTGTCTTTTAAAAACATAGGTTGTTGATACTTCATTGTCAAACAATTTATTATATCTTAGATTTCTGCCAGTAAGTAGAAAATCAACTGAAAACAGGTCATTAGAAGCCTCACAGGGAATGGTTTTCAAGTTGGGGAAAAATTACATGAGCAGTCATCAGGTTCAGGTTTTGCTATATGTATGCACTGAAGAATATTCACTATACAGTTGCCAATAGTGTGAATGATGATTGTGCCTAGAATTTACAAGTTCCTGGAATGTTTTTTTCAGGACACAAAAAGCTGGCCAGTTTGGCGCAAAAAGACCAAATCTCAATCAATATTTCTCCAATATAGTTGGATTTAAATCTATTAGGTAACAGTAGCGTCTCTGTGGGATAATGGAAGACCTCCAGCAAGGAATATCACTGGATGAAATATATGTATAAACATATGTATATATCAGTATAGTTTGGGTATTTTATAGCTGGAATTAAAAAAAATTTTTTATATCAATGGTTGAGTTAACTTTTTTTAGTTTAAAAAAACCTGTTACATTCTGTTTTAGAATGGAAACTGTGTATTGGTTCCAAGACAGAAGAATAGTAAGGGCTAAGCAATGAGGTTTAGTGATTTGTCCATGGTCACATAGCTAGGAAGTGTCTGAAGCCACATTTGAATTCAGAAACTCCCATCTCTAGGGCTGGCTCTCTATCCACTGAGCAACCCAGCTGCCCCAATGGTTCAATTGACTTTTGCCTTGGCAGATGTTGTTTGGAATGATAGAAAGGATTCTGAGTTTCTGGTAGAGTATATAATTGGTGAAATTTTTTTCAGTCTCATAAATGCTCCAAATGCTATCCATCAGACCAGAGACAATCACAATTGATAGAGAACAGTTCATTATTACCAAATGTGGCTATGAGGCCATCCAAAGACAACATTTGAGAACAGGTTTTTTAGCTCCTTGGGTAGAGGCAGGAACTCATGAAAGCATCGTCACCATCTTCTCAGAATATTCCACAAAATGACTTTTCCCTGAATTAGATGATCCTACCAGGACCCATGATTGCTAGGATATATATAATTACTGCCACTTATTCATAAGGGAGGGTTTTGAACTCAGGAAGATGAGTTTTCCTGACTCTAGTCCTAGGGCTCTATCCATCATGTCACTTAGCTTCTCCTTTTTCTAGTGCAAAATTGTCTTGTGCTATTTATATTTTTTCTTTATATTAGGTCTTTTCCCTAATGGCTTGTAGAAATTATTTTTTCTAAAGTAAATTCTTAAATTTAACCATTTTATTACTTTGAGTTTGTATCTTTGAATTCTTTTCTGGAAGTGATTTCTGAATTCTCTTTTTAATTATATTTTTCCTAATTGCATGTGGATACAGTTTTTTATTATGATTTTCTAACATTTTCTAATCCATGGTTTCTCCTTCCCTTCCTTCCTCCATTTCCTCTTCCCCAAGAATGCCAGCTAATATAATATAGTTATACATATACATTAGGTTGTGAAAGACACATCCCATTTATATAAGAAAAAAAAAACCCATATTTTATCATGGCAATTACCAAACTACCTTAAAACTGATGTTTGTCACATAGCCAGTTAAATATCTGTACCTGTTGTTTCAAAACCATTTCATGTACACTACTGAGATAAGTCTATAATTTGAAATGTGAATTCTTGGGGTTTGTTTTAACTTGGACAGCCTGCAAGAGGGTGCCTTTACCTAGCTTATTCAT
The DNA here is from genome assembly GCF_027887165.1 of Monodelphis domestica. Classification (NCBI taxonomy): domain Eukaryota; kingdom Metazoa; phylum Chordata; class Mammalia; order Didelphimorphia; family Didelphidae; genus Monodelphis; species Monodelphis domestica. Next base: position 282,760,392 of record NC_077232.1, on the reverse strand, counting down.
AATCCAGGCCAAAATTGAATTTTTTTTAAACCCTTGCTGTTTTTGTTTTGTTTTTAGGTTAAGAACAAACTAGACCAAAAAGGTTGGCCTGACTATTTTTGAATGTGGGATTAGTTTAGTTATTATCTTTACTCTTTGTATTTTGGAAAGCTTTTAAGTTTATTTAGTTCTTGCTCCTTTTATAGAACATTCTTAGGATGTAGTTAATAAAGCATTCTTTAAAGAAAAAAAAGAAAAAAACTCATGAAGGAAATAAAGTTTAAAATTGTATACTTCAATCTGCATTCAAAATACATCAGTTCCTTTCATGGTAGCTTTTTTCATCTTGAGAGTTTTGGAGTTTTCTTGGATCTTTTCATTGCTTTTAATAACTAAGTCAGTCACAGTTAATTATCATACGTGATTGCTCTTATGGTGTACAATTTTCTTCTGGTTCTGCCACTTCATTTTGCAACACTTTGTGTCTTTCCCAGTTTCTTGGTGGTTGTTCTGTTCATTATTTTGATTTCTTTCATTTGGTACTTAATCTTCAGTGTATGGAAGTTCTTGGTAGTTCTCTCCTACTATTTCCTGAATTACCGTCTACAATATTGAACAAACTGTTAGGAAAGTCAAAATGGAAAAAATGTATAACTTCTGTTGAAAGAGAACGTTAAGTAATATACATACTTATTAGCATCTTATGGCATCTTTCAAAAAGAGATGAAAATTATAAAAAAGAGTAATAAATCAATGAGGAACAAACCATCATTTGGGGGGCTCAATTAAAACTGCACTCTGAGGAACAATTATATCTTTTAAAACTTACTTTAATGGAATAGAAGAAATGCTTAATGAACAAAGCATGCAAATTAAAAATCTCCACAGAGAATCAACAAATTAAACAAGCCAAAATAAATACAAAAGAAGAAAATTTGAAATTAGGGGGGAATTAGATAAAATAGAAAGTAAAAAATGGAATAAAAATGATAAGCCAAACTAAAAGACATTCTTTGAAAGTATTAATAAAATCAATAAATCTTTGGTACTATTTTAATAAAACAACAAACAATTTTAATTCATCCTCCAGTGACTATAGCATAATAAAAAGAATAATTAATAAAGAGAAAACTCCCAAATGCTTAAATGAAGACTTAATACAAACATCTTGAATGATAACTTCATTAAATTCCAAAGCCTAAAAATTTAATAAGAATGTGAACATAATAAATAGGAACACAACCTCCAAGATTGCCTCTGGGTTGGAGGTTGGGTTTCAGTGATTTGGTTGAAAATGACCTTCCATTTGCCCAGTTCCTCTTTCAAAGTTAATTTTGTAAGAAAGAGGTCTTCTATAATAGTCATGCATCAGTCTATCACTCACAATTTCATGAAGAACATGAAGTCCTGTATCACTAAATGATCCTTACCTCTACCTCTGATCTCTTGCTTTCTTAAAGCTGTTTTTTAGCTCTTTTACATTCAAGTGTATTTCCCCACAAAACATAGCTAAGATTCTCTGAACTGGTTCAATCAACAAGAACCACAAATCCAAAACTGGTAGCTTCCCACCAACTACTTTAATATTTGGGCAAAGATTCATTACATTGCCAAAACTCAAGAAAATGTTGGCAAAGTAGTGTTTACTCTGATCATTGTCATGTGATATATTGCCAACAAAGAATTGGATACTGTTTAGGTAACAAATTATTATGTGATTATCTGATTTTCTTCATCTTGGATTTGGTTTCCTGCATGAGAAAATCAATTATTTTCCTGGATGCTGTTCAAAACACATTAGGTTAACTTCCTATATAATTTCATCTTTTGTGTTCCTGTGGTAACGAAGTTCTGTAGAAAAGTAAACTTTTCAAGGTCTCCTAAGTTCTTTTTCATGGGAGGTTTCAACTCCATAGTTTTTGTTTTAGATTCTGCTTAGATTCAGGCTCCTGAGAAGTTTCTTCCAAAATAATAGTTACCATTATTTCTGTTCTTCTATTTGTTCTGATTCTCAAAACACTTAATACTCATCATGGCCTATGCCATTTTCAACTTAAAATTTATTTGGAATATATCCTTCAGGATCAGGAAAAGGGTTGGTGTAAACTTCTTGCTTGGTGATCCACTGTAGGACAGCAAATCCATGATTTAGATAACTCTTACATTACTCAAAGTTGCATAAGTGGAAACATGATATGTTTCAATATCACAATTTGCTAAATTTCAAATAAGTTATAGTGGATACTTTATCTACATACAACTTCTCAGGACTTCCTACAAATATTTATTCTACCATGAACATAGAATTTCCACCAGAAAACTTCACAATATTTGTATTGTGAAGCTTTATTCAACAAAGTATATAGCACTGCTTCAAAATTACCTTTCTATAAATAAGGGAGTTGATTTTCCCTTTGGGGATGCATATGTCAAATGCTCCTTCTTTGTTTTAGATGTGCATCAAATCACTCTATTGTTGAAACCCAACTTTTATAATTATTGATCCAGCTTATTTGAGTAGGAGACATTATTTTGGGTTGTAAAGTTACAGCTCTTTGGCTCCTCAAAATTACTTATTCCGTTATCTTCTCTGACTTCTTGTGACAAGCAGAACAATCGTTTGTGGGTTATTTGAGATGACATTCTTTCAAAACTGAAGCTTTATCTGCTACCTTCTTGAAAAATGTGTTGATTATTATTAAAATTATGAAATTTGCTACTTTTGTTAAAGATTTAAGCCAAAGGCTTTTCTCCCCTTTATTTATTCATTTTGTGTTTTAAAATTATGAGAAATTTATTTGTACAATTTCCTGCCATTTGGTATTTAAACTTTTTTATGTATCATGATCTTCTTAGAAATTTATGATTCTTAAATCTGCATAGCCTATGCATGCTGTCATCCCATTCATATAGGCAGTGTAGCACAAGTTTATGAAAAATGTTGTTATTAACAATTAGAGTTGCAAATTAAAACAAATTTTATAACAAAAGAGGAGAATGACAAACATTGAAGAGGCTGTGGAAAAATAGGTTCCACTGTTGGAAGAGCTGTGAATTGATATAGGTATTCTAGAAAGCAATCTAGAACTATGCCCATAAAATCATCACATTATACCATGCCTTTTGACTACCAATGTGAAATGAAAGAAAGAAGAAAGGGATTTATATGTATGAAAATATTTATAGAATAAATATGTTCTATCTGTAGAAATTTTAGGACCCTCAAATTGGAAACTAAGGGATTGTCCTTCTAGAAATGCAAATGGAAAAGAAAAAGACTACCTGGGTGTATAAAGGTTCCAAGGGTTCTAGGCTAGAACCCTAATACCAAACCATACACTTTTTGAGAAGTAGCTCCTAGCTTTGCTATACCTCATGGTATTTTTTCATTTGTGATCTCCTCACAGTGGGGATAGTGGGAGGAACAAATTAATCTTAGAATGCTTATTAGTTAAAAATAAAAACAAATTATGTATATTAATAACTAAATAAATTGTACATATTAATATAATAGAATATCATTGTGTCATAAGAAATGATCAAATGAATGATTTTAGAGGAAATTTGGAAACTGATTAAGAGAGAAAGAAATAGAATAATATAAACAATGATAACTAGAAAAACTACTTTGAAAGACTTTAGAACTCTGGTGAATGCAATGATAAACCATGAATACAAATAATGAAGATAAAATATGTCACCTGACATGGAAGCTTTGAATTTAAAATGCAGAAAGAGACATAGATTTTGGGGGTAGCTAGGACACTCAGTGGATCTAGAAATGGGAGAACCTGGGTTCAAATTTGGCCTCAGTTACTTCCTGACTGTGAGATCCTAGTAAGTCACTTAACTCCCATTGCCCAGTCCTTAATGCTCTTTTGCCTTGGGACCAATATATAACATTGATTCTAAGATGCAAGGTAAAGGTTTTAATATTTTCAGACAGGTATAATGTAGGAATTTGTTTTACAGGACTGTGCAGGTCTTTGAGGTCTTTATTTTTTAGGTTCTTTTGTCTCCAACTGACAGAAATGACTTCATGTTTGATCATTGATTGACCCATTTTATATGCCAGGAAGTTGTGTACCAAATAACTGGATTAATAAGCTTCGTTCTCGCAATAAATGCAAAATTCTCCTTGTAATCAGTCTAGCAAATTTCATTATAATCCAGGTACACAAGGTTAGGAAATCAATCTAATCTTATGATCAATAAATTTAATAAATCAATAAACTCTTATGATCAATAAATTTGTGTAAGGGGATGTCACAGTCTGGGCCACTCCCTGATTGATTCCAGCAAACACCCCCATCCCTTTTTTAGACCCAGTGACCAACAATAATATATAAAGGCAGAGATTCAAAGCTCTTGGCTTTCAATATGGGTATGCAGCCTATTGTATATATGCCTATGTGCCTCTGCTGCTGCCCTGTACTTACCTATTGTAAGGATGATATTTTAGTATTGTTATATTAGTTTAGAGATAAGAAGTAAAGTGGCTGCTTGAGAAAAGAACTGGAGTTTGAAGAAGAGCTGAGAGAGCATGTTAATTTCAGATGTGTCAGTTATAACCATTTTTCTGTGTCAATTACTCTATCTGGCAGTTGGCAGTTGCTCTCTGGCAGTTGGCAGAGACACACTCAGGGACTCTCTCTCAGGGCTGGAGGAGGTAACATCTTTGCCTCTCTCTATGTCTGAGGGAAAGATTTGAAGGAGATCAGTGTTTTCCTTTCCCAACTTAGGAAACACTTTTGACTATCTATTGTGGTTTTATAGATTGTTTAACTCTGAGAAGACCAAAGAAAAACCTGGTCTTTGGTTTGGACTCTGAGTCTAAGACTCAGAGTCCTAACTGGATTCTTGTTGAGACTCAACCAGCTAACCTTTGTTATTTTATAATTGAAGACAAAGTTAAGATTTATAAGGATAATAGCTGTAGTTTTTATTTAGATAGTATAAATTTGGATTAGTCAGATCAGGGAGGATTTGTGTAGCCTGTGAAAAGCAGGAAAAGCGGTTCCTTGCAGAGCCTGGGAGTTTATTTGGGTGGATTTAGAATCCCTTAGAATTAGAAATCCTTTATTTATTCTTATATATTTCAATTAAATACTTTATTTTATAATAAGAGTCTCTTTAGTGTCCTTGCACCTGGCCCTGAAGGGAAGTTCACATTTGAGCTTTACTTCATCACTGAGGATACTTTTGATTACCTCTATCAAAAGTATATGAAAGTATCTAAACAGTTTGAACCTGATTGGCGAGTTAAACAGTTTTGAGAAGTTTTTCCATCTAAATATTTTACTTTATGTAGCTTGTCATTATTTTTTTTTAATTTTTACACTATTGAACTGAAGGTCTGAGAATTATGTGATTATTTGATTATCTGTGAATAATAAATTGATCTGTGATCCTTTTAGTACTTTGTTTCTTTATTGGTACCTCATCCACAATCTCCTCACAACTTCTTACTATGATTTGGGAAATGCCTCTCTAGAACAAAAAAAGGGAAGCAGGGATCTTCAAGACTCTCCATTGAGTTAGCAAGGCTTCTGGGGAAGCACTATGGGACACCCAGTGGTTGAAGGAATTAGTCCCCCAGACCTCAGATGATCTTGTTGGTTGAGTTTAGCATGAAATTAAAATTAATTCAATGAATGTTAAAAATTATTTTTACTTGTAATTGGGAAAAATTATTATTGGGGGAAAAAAGAAACCAATCCAAAAAGAAGTCAAACTTTTGCTCTTGTGGCTTAAATGGAATTGAAGTACTAAACGGAAGGGGAAGCAGCATATGATGGAGCTATATGTGAAGGGAAGGGTAGTAACTAGATGAATGGTTATTCCAAACTGTTGTAGGGGAATGGTGTATCATCCCCTTGATTGTGCAGAAGTTCACAGATTTATCAGAAGAATTATCAACAGATTTCTTCCTTTCAAAATATTGAGTTTTAACATCAAAGTCAGTGACCAGGAGGAAGGATCCTCTTTGTGATGAGATTATTTTCAAATATTTCACAGTGTTTCTAAGAAAGGATGACCAAGACCTATTTGCTTTCACTTGCAAGGAAGGCAATACACCTTCATCATTATATCTCCCCACCACAAGGGCAGTAAACAGCCCTGTAATGTCACCAATGAGTTGCTAGATGGTGTGCAAGCCCTCCTTGCTCCCTGTGATTACAGACCCACATCATATAGATGACTCGTGTTGGTCACCCAACAATGGAACAGTAGGCATAGCAAACAAAGATTATTCTTATAACTTTGAAAGAAGTTGTCCTGATAAACTCTACGGACTAGAGCAAGAAAGTTAAGATTTTGGAATCTCAATAGGCTGGAGATCAGCAGAAAATACTTCTGCCAAGAACAGACAAATTATTATCCATGGTCTCTCCAGAACCAAAAAAAGAGAACCAAGAATTGATAAGACTGTTTGGGTATTGGTGGTATCACATTCTCTCCTTGGTCTTTTGTACAAACCTTTGTATTTGGTGACCCAGCAGTCAGTACCCTTTTCTGAGGGATCTGAAAAGCAACAAGCTCTTGAATAAGACCGAGATGCAATTAAACAGACCCTGCCATCAAGACCTATTCATGCCCAAGACTACATAAAATTACAAATATCAGTCACCAATGACTATGTCAAAAAGACTCCATAGGTGTACAAAAGTTCCAAGGATTCTAGACTGGAACCCTAGTGGGTTCCGAACCATACACTTTTTGAAAAGTAGCTCCTAGCTTTGCTACTGGACTTTAAATTGAGACTAAAGCATGTCTGTGTTCATCCTCTCTAGTGATTCTAAAGCTCACATGGAAAAGTGAGTAAGAGGAATCTCTTTTGTTGATTAGTAATAGCAATGGAATTTTCTTACTTGTGATCTCTTCACAAGGAGAAAAGTGGGAGGGACAGGTTAATTTTAAAATGTTTATTAGTTAAAAGTAAAAATAAACTATTAGAAAAAGAACTGCCTAATAACATTTAACTATTTAATTATTGAAGAATGGCTCTTTGTCTTAAAAACTGTAATCAATTTCTTTTATATATAAAATATGAGACATTTATCAGATAGATATGCTGAAATGATTTCCCCCACTTACCTTGTCATTTTTACAATAATAGATTTGTTTGTACAAAATATTTTAAATTTTATATAGTCAAAGTTGTCTATTTGTCTTATATGATCTTCCTTATCATGTGTCCCTTATCCATAGATTTGAAAGTTCATTTCTTCTTTGCTCCTCTAATTTGAATATGATGTATAGTTTGTACATTGTCTAAAAACTATAGTCTGTAGTCTGCAAACTAGAGTCCAAGGATCAGAACCAGCCTGCCACCCATTTTTAAAGGCCAACAAGTTGAGAATGGTTTAAAATTTTTTTAAATACAGAAAAACTTTATTTTAAAATATAAAAATCATTCTTAGCTTTGGGGTCATAAAAAAAGAAGTGGCAGGTCAGATTTGGCCTTTGGGTCATAGTTTTGTTATCTCTGATCTAGATCACATGTTCAGTTGGGGCTCATCTTCACATATGGTATGAAGTTTTGATATAAACCTAATTTCCATCAGATATATCAAAATTTCTCAGCAGTTTTTGTCAATAAGTGATTAGGATCTTTGATTTTTCAAACAGAGGCTTTTTGTTTGCTTGTTTGTTTGTTTGCTTCTCTATCCTGTGTCCTTAATCTGTTCTGATGATTGACCTCTCTTTTATTCAGTACTAATCATCTTAATTAGTATTGCTTGAGATCTGGCATCAATCCTTCCCACTATTTTTCCATTATTAAAAATTCTATTCTTGATTTTTTGTTCTTCCATATGAATTTTATTATTATTTTCTACCTCTATAAAATAGTCCATTGGTAGTTTGAGTAGTTATAACCCTTAATAAGTAAATTAATTTTCAATATTAAAAAATTATATTGGCTCCATTTACCCATGAACAATTAATGTTTACACAGATATTGCTATTTTTATTTCTTTAAAAAGTGTTTGACAGTTGGATAAATATAATTCCTGGGTAGTTCATAAAAATAATCTCCAATATCTTATAACTTCTGTAGATATTTTGAATATAATTTACTTTCTAGCTCTTTCTGCTAAGTTTTGTTGGTAACATGCAAGAATGCTAATGATTTCCATGGATTTTTCTGAATTTCTCTTTTCAATTAATTTTGGGGGCTTCTTTGAGGATTTCTTAGTAAATCACCACATCATTTAGGTTAATAATAATTTAGTTCTTTTTTGCCTATTATTTCCCCCTTAATTTCTCTTTGCTATTTTATTACAACAGCTAGCACTATGTTGAGGTAACAATGGGTTTTAATCTTTCCTTTATTCTTAATCTTGTTGGAAATTTTTCTAACTTTTTTATATTACACATAATATTTGCTCTTGGATTTAGACAGCTATTCCTCATCATATTGAAGAGAGTCCTATTCCTTTGCTTTCTAGAGTTCTTAGTAGAAATAAGTGCTATATTTGGTCAGCCAGTCAATTAGCATTTATTACGTGCCAGGCATATCAGGGGATACAAAGGAAGGCAAAAATAGTCCTTGATCTCAGGGAGCTCACAATCCAATGGAGAGACAGTATGAAAATTAGAAAGATATTTACAAGATAAATTGGAAATAAAATCATAGGGAAGGCATTTGTATTAGAAGGATTTTTAAGGCTTTTTAAAGAAGTAGGATTTTAAGTGGGATCTTAAGGAAGTCAGTAAAACCAGGAGACAGACATGAGGAGGGAAAACACTGAAGTCATAGGGGACTTCCAATGAAAATTGAGAGTCAAAAGATAAAATGTCTCATGTTAGCAATAGCAAGAAAGCCTGGGTCACTGGGTGATACATTACTTGGAGAGGATTAAAATATAATAAGACTATGAAACCAGGAAGAGACCGTATTATAAATAGCTTTAAAATACCAAAGTTTATATTGATCTTTGAGGGGATAAGGAGAAGATCAGTTTGATAGCTGAGGAGAGGATGGACTGATGTGGTGAGAGATTTGAGACACAGGTACTAATCAGGTGGCAGGAGGTTATTGTAATAGTCCAGGAGTGAGGAAATAAAGGCTACACCAAGGTGGTGACAGTTTCAAAGGAGGGAAGATCTCATGTATGAGAGATGTTGTTGTTGAGGCAGAAAGGGCTTAACTTGGCCAAAAATCGGATATGGGTGGTAAGAGTGAGAAATTTAGGATAACATCTAGGTTGGGAGACTGAGTGATGAGGAAAATGGTCTTTGACAGTAATAAAGAAATTAGGAAGAAGGGAAGTTTTGGTAAATACAGTTATAATGTCAGCTTTGGATAGGTTGAATTTAAGATGTCCAGTAGATAATTGGACATGTGAGCCTGGAGGTCAGAGATTAGATAAATAAGTAGACTTGAGATTCATCAATGGGGATGGTAAATAAATCATCAGAAATTGGTGATAAGACCACCAAGTGAGATAGTAGAGGGTGAGAAGTACAGAGATAAAGATACAAGACATATTTAATGTAAAAAATCTCTAGTATTGTCACCTGATTATATATGTGATGATTTATTTGGTTTTACCTCTAACATTCAGTTAGTCTTGTGTTTGACCTGAAGGGTCTGTTGGCTCTCATGCTTAATCTAGTAGACATTTCAGGCTGTGGTTCTCCTTGTGGATGCTAAGAAATAATGCTATATTTTTTGATACCTGCCTCTGGACCCTTGGCACCTAGTCAAACACTACCTTGATCATCTTTCTCTCAAAATTTCTGCCTTGGTTACATTAGATCCCTGCCAGGGAACCCATAACTGAAAAAACACCTTTTCCCACAACACTTTGGCAATAGTAAGTGCTTTCTGGTTGAATATATTTGAGCACACCTGGTGAAATGATCTGTCACCACTCAAATATGACATGATTTTACTAGCTCTTCCAAGAAAACCAATACAGACAAGTCCCAAAGACCTGATGCTACTTATATTTTCCAAATATGTAGCACAATTTGCTAATGCTTTTCTCTGGCACAAGTTTTGCACTTTTTGATGATATCTATAGCTACCTTGGGGCAGTAAAAATCTGGTTCTTACCAGATTTAATGTCTTATCTTGACCCATATGTCAAAAGTTATCATGTAAGGCTTTTATGGCTATTGGGTAGTAAGCTCTGGGTAGCACCAGCTGCTTCCTGGTTCCATGTGTGGGATCAGTCACAGTATTATACAATACTTCATCACCCAGCTCCAATTTCCGCCATTGTCTCCACAGTCCAGGGCCTTTGTCTGACTGCAATTTAAGATGGTTAGAATCACTACCTTGCTTCTGGACTTGTAACACTTCTCTGTGTCCTTCATCAGCCATCTGTTCTTGCTGCCAATCATCTGAAAACAACTGTGGCAGGGAAGATTGGTCCAAGAAAACAAGGTTTTCCTATATATACATCTATAAATGTGGTTTACACACACATACACGTAAAGTCAAAAGCTCATAGCAGGAATATTTCCAGTGGTTTGTAATCTAGCTCCTTAGATGTGTTCACAGATAGCTCTGTCCTTCAGTGTAAATTGATAGCTAAATTCAGAAGTACAAGTCTCACCTTTGGTACTGTTGGCAGTAGTTTCTGTGTCAGGACAGCTGTGATGACCCTGAATGCCTGGGTCATTTATCAAGCCTTAGCTGTTGCAGACCAGGGTTACTTGCATCCTTAGGATCCACCACTCCTCTCTGTTATCCAGATCCCCAACATTTCCACTCTGAGAGGGAAGTCCACAGTAGCACAGGCTTCATCTTCTCTTGCTCCTCCTTTAACTATCTTGAGGAAAACTTATCATTTGTATCAGGTGATTCTGGCTAGGTACCAATGAAATTATTCACTTCTTCTCCTGACATTCCCCCTCTTATATTCTCTGTCAATCTCTTTGCTTTCTCCGACCAGATGGCACTCTAAAGCCTTAAGCCCACAGTTAATCCAACCCCGTTTCCCCATGCTCTTCTATCTAGGAGACAAAGTTTTTCATGTCTAGTGAGAATGCCAATGTCAGTCTATGGTTTCTCTCTCCAAAATTCTTATTCATAGAAAAACTAATATTTTCTATATCTTCCAATTTAATGCTTTGGGAAGATCCCAGTTTTTCTAATAACTTTTCTTTCTCAGAAGTTGTTTGGTCATGACATTGGGGGGAAGTCAAGATGATGAAGAAAAAGCAGAGGCTCACCTGTGTCCTCTGAAATTCCCCTTTAAATAGTGGCAGAACCTACAAAAGGAGGAAAGAGTCATTTTCCACACCAAGACACCGTAGAAAGTTGGTAGGAAAGATTTGTCACACTCAGATATGAGTAGAACATAGTGTAGAACAGTCACACCAGGGCAGACCCTGCATCAGCAAGACATCCACAGGCCTTAGGGCAACCGAATCAGCAGTCAGAGATTCCAGAACTCTCAGACCACAGATGGAAAGGGGATTGGACAATTGGTCTGAAGGAAATTATAGGGGTCTCTTTGTTAGCACCAAGTACAGGACTGTTGCATTGCCCATACATAGACTCAGGTCACAGTCTTGGGTTAATGTCCCTGGGTGAGGAGGAGCAGTAGCATTCTAAATCAGTTAGCCACAGGAGAGTGGGGACCCTGGTCATAGTTTTGGGGCACAGGAGGAAGAGTGATTTACTCATAAACTAGAACACAGTCCAGGAGAGTAGTAAATTTATGTATTCTTAAGTCATACCATCTTGGAAGATGAAAACTAGCTCTGTTTGGGGAAGTACTCATTCCATTCCAGGAGCAGTGGTGTTTTTGTTGTTGCTGCTGCTGCTGCTGTTGTTTTTGCTAAAAGTCAAGAAATTGATTGGAAGAATAACAGAAAAGGAAACCAACTATATAAAGTTAACACAAACTCAAAAACACAAACTCAAAAGAAGACAACAGGGCAACAAAGGCAAAACTGCCATATCTAAAGCTGAAAATAAAAATTGAATTAATCTCAGGCTCCAAAAGATTTCCTGGAAGAACTTAATATTTTTTAAAAAATCAAATACGATTTTAAAATAAAAAATCAGATAAGAGGGAAAACTGGGAGAAGAAATGAGAATAATACATAAGAAAAATCAAGAAAAAAAGAAAAACCAACAGCTTGGGAAAGGAAGCAAAAAAAATGCTAAGGAAAATAACACCTTAGAAAACAGGATAGGCTAAATGATAAAAGAGAAATAAATATTCACTGAAGATAAAAAGTGGCCCCATAGAAAAACATGACCAAAAATTCACTGAAAAAAAGAACTTTAAAAATGTAGAATTGGTTAAAAGTAAAAGTAGGTACAAAACTTCACTGAAGTGAATAATTCTTAAAAATTAGAATTGGACAAGTGGAAGCTAATGACTCAATGAGACATCAAGAAATAATCAAACTAATCAAAATCAAAAGAATGAAAAAATAAAAGAAAATATCAAATATCTCATTAGTAAAAAAATCAACTTGGAAAGTAGATCAAGCAGAGATAATTTAAGAATTATTGGACTATGTGGAAGCAATGATAAAAAAAAAAAGAGCCTAGACATCATCTTTCAAGGAATTATCAAGGGATTTTTTGCTTTCAGGCACTAAAGTGTTGGAGTAAGGAATGTTCTGTGCTTGCCAAATCTATCTCCAAACATTAAAAAACCCCTGAAAACTAAAAAGAACATAGGAAAGATCCATTTATTGGGGTGAGAAATGAGAGAAGCTTTGTATTTAAGGCATCAGTGGAACCAGCAGAACAGGGACCAGCCTACCACACTTGGCCTGGTGGAAAGAACTGGCAGAGCAAGGATCAGTCCAACTCATGAAAAGTCACAGAAACTAGCAGCAGGGGGAGCAGAATCCAGCTGGACAAAAAAGTTGCAAACTTCCCTATAACAAGCCAGTCAGGCCAGAAGTGCACACTGTGAGACCCAAAGGCAGCCAGACCCAGCACCAAGGCAGACTACAATGCAAGCTTGGAACAGTGCTCCCTTTTCCCTAAGAGCAGAACAGAACTTCAACTTCAAGATAACATCAACAGCAGCAACAACAACAAAAAATCCAACAATAACAATTGGATAAATCCAGGGACACAAATTTTTGGTAAACTAAGTCAGCATAATTGTATAACTTTTCCAAGGTGTGCTTAGCAGCCCATGAGTAGGAAGAAGTCAGATGCTAGAATGTAAAGGGAGCAGCAAACTGTCTATTAAAATAAGATTCTGGGAGAATCTTCTGGATAAAGATATGGGTTTATTGAGACAGAAAAATCACAAGGCTAGAGGTCTTCAGGTTCTTCCCAGACTCTGTCTTGTGAAATGTATATGCTTTGCAAGGGCAGCTTGGTAGCCCAGTGGATTGAGAGTCAGGCGTAGAGATATAACCTTAGGTACTTCCTAGCTGGGTGATCCTGGACAGGTCACTTAACCCCCAAAGCCTAGCCTTTACCACTATTCTGCCTTAGAATTAATATGCAGTATTGATTCTAAGATGGAAGGAAAGGATTTTTTTTTTAAAAGAGTCTCCCTGTCTGAGAGCTTGGCACTCTGCATACTGCATACTGTATACTGCAATACTTAGCTGACCCATAGTAAGCAATTAGATTACAGTTAACAAAAGTGACTATTCAAACCAGAAGTTGAATATTTAAAAATGTTCTTGCTCATACAAATGTATGTAAAAATAATATTTTTCTCTATAGATAGAGTGTTAGCCATGGAATCAATCTGACCTCAGACACCTACTCGCTGTGTACCCTAGACAAATCACTTAACACTATTTAACTCAGTTTCTTCATTTGTAAAATAAGTTGGAGGAAGAAATGGCAAACCACTCCAATATCTTTGCCAAGAAAACTCCCAATGAGTTCATAGTAAGTTAAACATAACTAATCGACTAAGAACAGTAACAAAAACAGAAAAAATATTTACAGAATGTGATTTATATGTGGTTTGATTTTGTAAACACTTAATTAGGCAATATAGACCCAAGAGAAAAAAATATACTTATTCATAGTATATCACAATTTCCTGCCTATGTTCTGTGTCCTAGAAATCTAGGGTTCAAATGGAAGTGTCAAGAATTAGAAGTGCAAGAAAATCATTGTGCCAGTATCATAAAATGAAAAACCCCAAGGTTTCAATTTTATACCAAAAATGTAAAAAAGTAAACAAATAAGAACATAATGAGAAATTATGCAGAAACCCCATTAAATGTTTAAAGGGCAATAAAACTGTCACTGACCTGTTCACCATTCCCTGGGAGAGCCAAATAAGACCAAAGTTCTCACCATAAAGCCAAAAAAATAAGCCAAAAAATGTCTGTGGGCTAGTACTGCTGTGATAAGGTGGCTGACAAGGAGCCCTCAGAATATCAAAATAATAGTCCTTAGATTCAGCTTTAGGAACTCAAAATATCTTAACCACATTTTGCTAGTTTCCATTCATAAATTTAGGAGTAATTATTCTCACCAGAAATGGGGAGGAGATGTTGTTTTTTTTCAAGGTGAAATTACTGGTTTAGAAAAACAAATAATACAGTGAGGCTGCCCAAGACCTCACAATTCAGTGAACCCAACTGTGTTTATTTTTTATAGAAAAAAAATTTGGGAAGGCAGCAAACATGGTCTGTGCTCACTAGCAAAGGCAGAGAGTTAAGAAAAGATCCTTGTAAATTGGCTGTCTCCCTGGGCTTTGCTTTCTTCGTGAGTGTTCTGATACACAGATGCTACCAGTATAAAATGCAACCATTTACAAAAGCAATATTTTATTTTTTTAAATCTAATTATCATTTTTATTTTAAGAAAAGAGGATTCTAAATCAGGGGATTTGTTTGTTTGTTTTATTCTTAACTTACCAAATTTGAGAATTTCCATATACACATAAAGAGGATTGATTGTAAATGAAAGTCTAGGTCTCCAATTGTGTATAATTTGCTTTTCTTTTATTAAAAAGGCCAACTTGTAACTTTCAAAACTGACCTATTTTTCAGCCACTCTTTCTGGCTTTCCTTCTCTTCTATTCATTATTAAAAGATATCTCAATGATCTCCTTTTTTATTCTCTCTCTTTTTTTCTTTCTACCCTATTTCCCCCTAATCCATTCTCTCCTCTTGGGAAAAGGAAAGAAAAAACCAAATCCTTGTTACAAATATCAGCAGTCAAGCAAAACAAAATCAGGAATCAACTTCTTAGACATTTTTGTGTCTTACCAAAACTCTCAGGGATAACCTAAAGCATTCATTTCACTCACAAGTAATGGAACAACGTCCTCTGGGTGTCATCCATCTAGAGGCAGGCTACTTAGGCTCTGATTAGAGGACTAGCTCTGAGAATTCCTGCCTCTAATGCCAGATCAGCACATAACAAGTCAGAGATTCTCAGAACCATATCAGCTTCTGTGAAGGCCACCTACTTAAAGGGTGGTTGAGCTATTCTTGTTTCCCGGGAAGCTGTAGCTTGTTAGCCAAAGCTTCATGATGATGGTGATTTGCCAAAACCGTTTCAACAATAAAGACTGGCAATCCCATTCAATAGCCACCTACATTAGAGGGTGAATGAAAGAAGCACCAAACGCTAACATTCTCTGGGATCTCCTGACCTCTGTTCTCTATGTAAGTTCATTTTAAAAGTGAAAGTAATATTTTTTTAGCCTAGGGATGTGGTCTGTGAGGATTTAAGTGAAATATATGAAGTGCTTTGTAGCTCTTAAAGCTCTATGTATATGTGAGTACAGGATATTCCAAAAGACTTAAATTTTTTTTTTGAGTATTTTCCATGGTTACATGATTCATGATTTTTCTCACCCCTCTCCCCTCCCTCCTTTGGAGCTGACAAGCAATTCCACAGGGTTATACATGTATCATTGTTTAAAACCTATTTCCATGTTATTCATATTTTCATGTTATTCATATTTGCAGTAACCAAATGACTGGATCAAAGGGCAGGCATTCTATTAAAGAACTCTGGACATAGTTCCAAATTGCCCTCCTGAATGGTTGGATCAATTGACAACTCCACCAGCAATGCATTAGTGTCCCAATTTTGCCACATCCCCTCCAATGTATTAGGGAATTACTCTGAGAGGGAGATGATGAATTAAAGGTCCGATCTACCTCCCTCCTCCCTCTCCTTCCTTCCTTCCCTCCCTGCCCCCCCCCATCAATTAGTCTACAGTTGGCATCACTGGAAATCTGCTTTGAGTGAGTATCTTAATATAATAGACAGATAACTCTCTCTTTGATAACTTTAAACAAGGGATTTATTTAGGAGAAGGGGAAAAGTAGGGGAGTTGAAGGGAGAGAGTGTTTGAGGTTTCCCTAATCCTAAAATAATTCCTAAATTGGAGGATAGTGGAATAGAGTCTAGATATTTTGGGAAGTTGGCCAACAGGTTTGAAGATTCAATCACTTGAATATTGTAGGGAGAAACCAGAGAGCAGGACCGTTCTATCCTTCCTCCTTCCTGTCCCAAGGGCAAGAGACCAAGGTTTTCAGTTTAGCTGATTCTTCCTTCAACTGTCCTTCCCTGGTCACCATTCTGTTTAGAATGTCTTCTTGATTGACAGTTCTGTAGGACTTGTTTCTCCAGCTCTGCTGCAAGTTTTTCCAATTTTGTCTCATCCACACCAACATTTATCACTTTCTAGTCTGCTAGGTATAAGGTGGTACCTTAGAGTTGTTTTAATTTGCCTTTCTCTAGTCAAGAGTAATTTAGAACACTTTTTCATGTGCTTATTGATAGTTTTGATTTCTTCATGTGAAAACTGCTTATTCATGTCCCCTGACCATTTGTCAGTTGGGGAATGGCTTGATTTTTTTGTAAATTTGACTTAGTTCTTTATATATTTGGGAAATTAAACCTTTGTCAGAGAGTTTTGTTTATAAAAATGTTTTCATTATTTTCCTTGATATTCTTGATCTCTTGTTCCTCCAGATGAACTTTGTTATAATTTTTTTCTAATTTGATAAACAAGTTTTTTGGTAATTTGATAGGTATGGCAATGAATAAGTAGATTAATTTGGGTAGGATTGTTATTTGTATTTTGTTAACTTGTCCTATTCATGAGCAATTAATGTTTTTCCAGTTATTTAGATCTAGTTTTAATTGTGTAAAAAGTGTTAAGTAGTTTTGATCATATAATTCCTGTGTTTGTCTTGGTAGATATATTCCTAAATATATTTTGTCTAGAGTAATTTTAAATGCAGTTTCTCTAACTACTGCTATTGAATTTTTTGGAAATATACAGAAATACTGATGATTTATGTGGGTTTATCTTGTACCCTGCCACTTTGCTAAAGCAGTTAATTATTTTCCCTAGCCTTTTAATTGATTTTCTAGGATTCTTTAAGTATATCAAAGTACCAGCTCCTAGTCTTATTTATTAGTCCAATAGTTCTTTTACTTTCAATTTTATTAATTTCTCCTTTAATTTTTAGAATTTCCAATTTAGTTTTTATCTGGGAATTTAAAATTCATTCTTTTCCTAATTTTTAAATTTTGAAGCCAATTCATTGATCTTCTCCCTCTTTATTTTGTTGGTATAGGCATTCAATGATATAAAATTTCCCCTGAGTATCCCATACTTTGGCTGTATCCCATAGGTTGGGATCTGTTGTTTCCTCATTGTTATTCTCTTTAATGAAATCTGAAATTGTTTCTAGGATCTCTTTCCTGACCCACCAGTTTTGAAGAATTAGATTATTTAATTTCCAATTAATTTTAAATTTACTTTTACATGAACCCTTGTTAATTATAATTTTATGGTATTGTGTTCTGAAAAATTGCATTTATTATTTCTGCTTTCTGCATTTGTCTGGAATATTTCCATGCCCTAGTACATGTTTGATCTTTGTATATGTAGCATGTACTGCTGAGAGGAAGGTGTATTCCTTTTTTTTATTCTTGCTCAGTTTTCTCCAGCTATCTATTAACTCTAATTTTTCTAGCATTTCATTCATTCTCTTACTTCTTTCTTAATTATTTTTTATTCAATTTATCTAGTTGTGAAAGGCGAAGGTTGAGATCCCCCACTAATATGGTCTTACTATCTATTTCCTTCTTGAAGTCATTTAATTTTTCCTTTAAAAATCTAGATGCTATACCATTTGGTTCATAAATAATGATATTACTTAATCGTTTATAGTACCTTTTAGCAAAATGTAATTTCCTTCTTTATCTCTTTTAATCAGATCAATTTCTACTTTAGCTTTGTCTGATATGATTGCTACTCCTGCTTTTTTACTTTGGATGATGCATAATAAGTTCTGCTCCAGACTTTTACTTTGAATCTGTGTGTGTCACCCTGCCTCAAATATGCTTCTTGTAAACAACATATAGTAGGATTCTGATTTTTTAATCCACTATACTATCCACTTCTGTTTTATGGGTGAGTTCATCCCGTTCACATTCAGCATTATGATTACTAACTGTATATTGTCCTCCATCATATTATCCCTTTTAAATTCTGCTCTATTCCCTTTCCCTCTGTTCATCCTTACCATTATTTTGCTTTTTGTCACCCCCTCCTCCCGCTTCCCCCTCCCTCCAGTTTGGTTCCCTCTTCCTTGGTCTTATTCCCCTTCTACTTCTCTGTGGGATAAGATAGAATTCTATACCCCACTGAGTACACTTGTTTTACACTCTCTGAGGCAGTGACAATGAGAGTAAAGTTTAAGCATTGTCCATCACCACCCTTATACTTTTTTTCTATAATGATTTTTCACACCCCTTTATGTTATATAACTTCCCCAGTCCTCTCTCTCCCTTCCCTTTTCTCTAAGTACAACCATCTCTTTCAGTACTTGATTGATTTTTTATGTACATATATCATATCATACATATTGTTCCATGTCATCATATTTACATATACATCATATCACATATCATTATATATATATATATCATATTATCATAATTAGCTTACTTCTCCACCCTCTTTCTGAGTAAATTCTTCCTTCTATCTTTTCTACTAGTAAGAGTAATTTTTGAGAATTAAAGAAATCCTTTTCTCATGTAGAAATATAAATATTTTGACATTAATGAATCCTTTAAAATTTCTCTTTCTTATTTATCTTTTTTTGGGCTTCTCTTATGTCTCGTGTTTGGACTTCAGATTTTTTATTTGTCTGGCTTATTCTTCAGGCATGCTTGGAAATCTCCTATTTTATTGAATGTTCATTTCTTCCCATGAATATACTTGCTGGATAGGTGACACTGATTTGTAAACCCAAATCTTTTGCTTTCCTGAGCATCATATTCTATTCTTTTTGATCCTAAATGTAGAAGCTTCTAGGTCCTATGTGATCCTGATTGTAGCTCTGTAGTATTTGAGTGGTTTCTTTCTGGTCGTTTGAAGGACGTTTTCTCCCTAGTTTGGTGGTTTTTGAATTTAGCTCTTACATTCCTTGAAGTTGTCATTTTAGAATTTCTTTCTGTAGGTGATCTGTGATTTCTTAAAATTTCAATTTTATTTTCTTATTTGAGCATCTCTGGGCAGTTTTCTTTGATAATTTTTTGTACTGTGATATCCAAGGTTTTTTCTTGATCATGGCTTTCAGATAGTCCAATAATTCTCATATTGTCTCTCCTAGATCTATTTTCTAGATCCATTGCTTTATCAATAAGACATTTCATGCTTTCCTCTGTGTTTTTAAAAATTCTTTTGATTCTGCTTTATTGTTTCTTGATTTCTCATGAAATCATTAGTTTCTAAATGACAATTCTGATTTGTATGGCCTGATTTTCCTCTGTCAATTTTTGGTTCTCCTTTTTCAATTGGCCCATTTCTTCTTGAATCACTTTCATTTCTCTTTCCCACTTTTCTTCTGCCTCTCTTAATTGGTTTTTGAAGTCTTTTTTTGAGTTCTTCTAGAATCTGGGTCCAATCTATATTTTTCTTTTGGACTTTATGTGTGTTTCCTTTGCTTTTACTGTCCCCTTCTGTGTCTGTACCTTGCTCTTTGTCTCCATAAAAATTATTTAGAGGTTGGTGCTTTTTTGTTGTTAGCTCATTTTCCCTATCTAATTATAGGTAGGCTTGGGGGGATGATGTGATGGTCTGAGTGCTGTGAGCTCTGAGATCCCCTTCCCCCTGCCAATTCAATTGAATCTTGAGATGCTGATGGCTTAAAGACTTGCCTCATGCTTAAGTGTAAGCTTTTGATCTCACTCTGATCTTGATCAGGTCAGGCCCTGTGTACTTGATCCAATCAGGCAGACCCTTGATTGTCCTGTCCTGGAGCTCAGCCGTGAGATTTAGGTTAAAAGATCAGTACTTAGTATTTAGTACTTCATACTATCAAGTGCTCCAAAGTGTGAACTAAGTCCTTATCCCAAGCCCAGACTGGAATATCCTGGGCTGAGACTCTAGACTTCTCCACAGATTTGAAATTTCAAGGAGTATGGGTTGGCTTATACCACTATTTGCCCAGGCAGGATCTCAGGATCTGGATGTTGGCTTGAGCATAGGTTCTCATACCTATTTTAGTAGATGTTGGGTGGGGGGTTTGGCTTGCTCTTCCTGCCTTGCTACAGCTTCTTACTGACTTTGCTCTCCTCTCACCCCCATGCACCATCTTTTGGGCTTTTCTTTTCTTGAAAGTTATTTCATGCTGTCTCCTTGTTGGTTCTTTCACTCCTATATTCATTTTGTGGTGATATTTTAATCTTGGTTGGAGAGGATTCTCATGGTGGCACAGAGCTACTCTGGATTTACTCTGCCATCTTGGTACCACCCCCTATTCTAAAAGTCTTGCTACAGTTTTACTAAAACTTTTCACTCTTTACCTAGTTTATACTACTAATATATTTGTTTTATTTTTCAAGAAGTGTCAAAGTACTTTGATTGCTATTGTATAATATGACTTGAGATTTGGTAATGCCCTTCATTCCTTTTTCCTGCCCATTATTTCCCTTGAATTTTTTGATTCTTCCAATAAAAATTTTCATCATTTATAAAAACCAGTAAGTATGTAAATTGTTTTAATTAGTGTTATCTTGTTTTAATATTGGTACATTTTTGTCTGAGATCATTATTGCCAGTTCTGCTTTTGGGGAGGAAGGGGAGAAGGAGAAAATTCTATTGAATCTAATCCAACTCTCCCTTTTAAATGTTCAGAACATTTTATGTAACAAATATGTATCTTGTGAATCATAAATTGTTGAGTTTTGCTTTCTAATCTATTTTAATCATTCTTTTGTTTTATTGTCAAGTTTATCCCATTCATCATTGTAGCTGTTAGTCCTATTATTCCTATCACTAAAATTCTCTTAATATATCTCTTTCTTTTCTTATATTCACATTAATTTAGAAGAAAAAGGAAAAGGAAATCAGCATAAGGCAACTATAATTCTTACTGCTTAGAATGGTAGGATTCTAGAGTTCTCTCTTCCCTATCTTCTCCCCAAGCAGAGTCAGACCACTGTCTTACTTTCTTTTTCTATTTTTTTCTTAGTTAGCCCTTTGTTTCACAATTGTCATTTTTGGGGAGTTGAATCTATGCCTTCCTTCAATTCTACCCTCCCTTTCAAACTCCTCCCAGAACAATCTCTTCTTTACTTCTCTATAATTTTTCCCCTGTGATCTTTCTATATATTGGATTTGTTTGTTTTTGAAATCTCTCCCTTGATTGGTCTAAAAAACAATAAAGTCCATGAATGACTCCTCTGTTTCCTAATTCTTTGAGTAAACTTTTCCTGTAGCATCCAAATGACAAGAAATATCTTCTCTCCTTTCTTCCTTCTTAATTATGAGTTTGTTTCTTTTTAATTTTATTTTCTGGACTAGGCAAGCCTATTACTTGTTCTGTTCCCTTCACCAGTTCTTGGAGATAATGGTGTTCTCCTTCTCTAAGGTTTTAACACTTGACAATCACTCAACTGTTCTGACTTGTTTAATCTTATCTGTGTGTTTGTTTTGTTCAATTTTTAAAGACTTTGCCTGGCTCTTGTTTTCTAAACAGGAATGTGTAAAAGGAATTGATTATGCTATAAGTTGGTTTTTCCTGCTTTGATGTTATTTGTTTATTGGGAGAAAACTAATTTCTTGTCACTAAAGCTCTCTGGGCTTCATTTCATCCTCTATAAAATGAGGATGTTGGACTCAGTGCATTCTAAGCTCTTTTCCAGCTGTAGAAATTTGATCATAAATATATATATATATGTATATATGTATGAATCTGTCTATCCATCTATCTATCTATCTATCTATCTATCTATCTATCTATCTATCTATCCTGGCCAATGTGGAAATTGGCTTTGATTTGATATATCTTTATGATAGGAAAAAATGAAAATAAAAATAAGAAATTTAGTATGTAGACTTTTTAGTTCATCATAATTTTTTGAGAACCTGATGATTCTTAGCTTACCTCTCCATACCTTTTGTACTAGTTCAATAGTTTTGATCACTAGGTATTTCATATATTCATCCAATTTTTTTGTCTTTTAAATTTGCTCTAATATTGCATGCAACTGTTTTTGTAACATGGTTTTTAAAGTTATGTTTAAATATACATGCATTTTTTTCAAGATGCCCTCTGTTTTGCTAAGATATCACAACTTATGTTCTATACTGTGTATTCCATTCCTTGTTTCTTTCTTCTCTTCTTTTTTTAGACTTTCTAACCATTCCAGTCATTCCATAGACTTTTCTGGTTTTCTAACTGCAATTGTTACAGAATTATTGTCTTTTGAAGTTTTTTTTCTGGAATTTTCTTTCTGCATATTATTTCTTTATTAGAAGTTTTCCTCAGTCTGTCTGTTCTGCATCCATTACCCTGATGGAGGGTTAATTCCTATATTTCCCCAGTGAAGTGGGGAGGATTTGGGTTCAATTGTTGCTTAGTTCACACTTTCCAAAGGATGGCCAGTAAAAGCCCATGGTAATTAGCCACCACACCTATAGGTAGTTGCAAACTTTCTTTGGTTCAGTAGCTGCTGTAGCATTTCTGGGTTGTAGTTTGGGTCATGTCTTAGAAGACACAAGAAAACCATTTCATTGTTTCCCACTGTTGGGGAAAGATGAGGAGAACATGGAACTCATGCCTGTACAACCCTTTGGAGTGATTCTTATGTTCTTTCATGATAATCCACCACGGTTACAACTAGTTTCAAGGTTTCTTTGGCTTATACCTCCTGTGACTACGTCCCTTTGGAAATAAAAGTCTCAGTTGGGTTATAGGTATTATAGAGAATGGATCGAGAAATTCAACCCCTGCATTTTATACGTTTTCTTCCATAAGGAATTAGTTGCAGAAATTTCTTAACTTAGGACCATTTTTTATTTCATTTTGTGTACTTCTTATTGATTTAGGTATAAAGGTGAAGAAATCATCTATCCTACTAGAAGTTTCCATGATGATGATTCTAAGTTATTGCGATATCTTGGTCACTTCAGAGTCAAAGGGACATTGAATTATAGTCTAATGTAGCTTTAATATGCAGAGCATTATATTGAATTTAGACTTTTCAAAGCTGGTAATATTTATACCACCCAAAGCTCACATGCCTCATGTATGAACACCACAGAAAAAGTCCCTTATATTCAACTTTGTGGTAGGTAAACATCCATCCAAAACCATAAAGCATGAGCCAGAAGACATACTTAATTAAAATTAAAAGTATTTTGTGAAATAATTGAGTAAGAAAAGTAGTAATCCAACATTTTCCTCATAAACCTGGGGCCTACTTTCCCACAAATTAAGAGACTTGCCTAGGGCAGCACAGTTAATAAGTGTTGTGGATGGGATTCAAACTAAGTTCTTTTTGACTCCATTCAAGCACTTCATCTGTAACACTATGCCGACTCTTCAAAAGTTACCTTTGTTGTCAAATTTTATAATGAATCTTGTATGATTTTTGACTTCCAGTTCAGAGACACTTTGTGGGTGAGCTTGTATCCTGTTTCTAACATCAAGCTGGGTCAAAGGAACCAAGAAGAGGAAGCTGCCAAATTCAGCTAGCTTCTGCCCCTCTTGTCAAAACATGAAAACTTCATCAAGACACAATTGGGGGAAGGAGTAATCAATTTCTCCTCGAAGGATCACCAGAACTCCTTTTCCTTCTCCAGTCTTTCTTTCCTCAGCCCTAGTGAGGGAATCAAGAAAAGCAATGGCAGGAGGAGTCTTTGTGACTTGCTTTGCAGGGACACTGAGGATTCATATTCTGTTGGATTATACCGGTAAGAATTCTACTCTTTTTAAAAAATGTAAAACCTTCGGAGTTCTAAGCAGTCACTTTCTTGTTTACAAAAGTCTCCGAAGGAGGTATACCTACTTCCTCCACAGGGGCAACCAACTATATCTGTGATGCCAACACTGCTTACTTACACTTCCTGGTTAGTCTTTTTATTTCAACTGTGCACCTGTGCATTAAGGACATTTGAGATGTGCTTGTAAAATTCCAGGATGTTCCTTTCCTTACCCATAGTATAATTCACACAATGGATATTTAAAATTCATGGATAACTCTCTCACATGAATGTGGTCTGGCAGTTTTATTTCCTCTCTCCTCATGGTTAACACTTCATATGACTGGCAATTTGAAGAGAGTTTTTGACCAACTTTGCAAATTTTGTTTAAGATGATTCTAGAGATAATGTCAGACTCTGCAGTTGCTTTCCTCATTAACTGCAGAAGTCAAATCACTTTTTGAATTTCAGATTTGTAGTTGGTAAGAGCCAAGCCACCCCAACAAAGATACTGATAGCCTAGGAACTAAGAAGAGGAAGACATGATTCCTTTTCAGATACAGCAATGGGAGATGAATTTAGAGAATGTAATTATTGATAATTCAGTAGAAAACTATGTAAATTATGAGAATAACTTCAATAATTGCTTCTAAGGAGGAAGAATTAACGATGACCATTGCCCTAGAGAACTTCTTGGAATTTCTTTTGTCCATTCACTTCCTTCTATATCTTCTTTTATATCCTTCTATATCTATGGTATACTCCTTGTGGGCATGTAGTAAAGCAATTAAAAAGTGTTGAATTTAAAACGCAATAGTGACAATATCACTGTTTCCCATTTAAATATTTTGTTTTTTCCAGTTATACTTAAAAACAATTTGTAACATTTGTTTTTTGAAATATTGAGTTCCAAAAGCTCTTCTTTGTCTCCCTTCCTATTTCCCTCATAGAGAAGGCAAGGGATATGATACAGGTTATACATGTGCAATCATACAAAATATTTCTATATTAGTATATGTTCTATATTATTAGATTTCTAATGGCAATAAACCACAAAATCAGTTATCAGGTATCGTTGAGCCTATTTTAGTGAGTTTTTCTTTGGAAACCATTGGTTCACTATCATTTCATCTTCTACTAAGAATGAAGGGCCAAAACATCACATATATGTTCATGGGTCTAAGAGCTGCAAGAGACTTTAGAGATCATCTAGACCAACCCCCTCATTTATTTTATTTTTAAGTTTAATAAAGATATTTTATTTTACCAATTAAATGTAATAACAATTTTCCACATGAGTTTTCTGAAGTTATATGGTGCAAATTGTCTCCCTCCCATCCTTCCCTCCCCACTTCTAGCAATGGCAAGCAATCTGATCTGGGCTGTACACATACCAACATTCAAAACATATTTCCATGTTGTTCATTTTTATAATAGAAAATCATAAAAAACCAAAACCCCAAATAAACTAAAGTAAAAAATACTATTCTTTTATCTGCTTTCTGACTCCAGCAGTTCTTTCTCTGGAGGTGGATAGCATTCTTTGTCAAAAGTTATTCAGAATTGTTCTGCATCATTGTATTGCTGCCAACTCTCTCATTTTAGAAATGTAAAATGAGACCAAAAGAATTTATTTACCCAAGGCCACATAGTATTAGGACTTGACTGACTTGTTAGGTCTAGTGATGTCAACTATGCCATTGTATCTTGCTATTTCCCATTAGCCACTAGGCCTCGCCTAGTAGAGAACTATAGCATTGGATTCAAAGTCAGGAAGATCTGCATTTGAGTTCCACATTATATGAAATCTCTTAACCTCTCAGTATCCCAGGCAACTCTCTAAAAATGTAATTTGCTACTAAGATGCCCACCTGCTTGGGTAGAGTGAGTTTCTTCACCCACCCAGCATTTCCCTATTTTAATCACAGATGTAGCCTCTAGCACTAGCCCTAAACCAAAGTTGAGAATGTGACTAGATCAAAAGATGTAAAATTGCAAGGGACCTCAGGGATCATCTGGATTCTAGTCCAACTCTTCTACTTTACAGACGAAAAAATGATGTCTAGAGACTACAAGTTTCTTACCCAATAGTTCCATGGCTAGTAATAACATTTTTAGCCAAAGTTCTCTGACTCCAAATCCTTTAGTTCTTTCACTAATATACAGAGCAAACTGCTTTACTGACCTAAGAATATGTCAAATAGCTGGACTATTATTCCACCAATATAGAATAAATTATTGCAGAGATTTGAATTCCTTTTCAGAAAGGAACAACGACAATGACTCCCATAGGAGATTCCATAGCATCATGAGTCTTGAACTGAAAGTAATCTCAGAGGGCACCTGGACCAACCCATTCATTTTACAGATAAGGGAAGTGAAGCTCAAAAGTTAGGTTACTTGCCCAAGGGAAGGCTTTTTAAGCACTGGAGGGGAGATCTCACTAGGTCCTCTGCTGCCCAAACCTCTGCACTCTAGCCATTTGTCCCTAAATTTTGTAGCATTTGCTTGCCTAAAGAATTGGAAGGGTTTTTTCCGATAATAAGTACTTTTCAAACTATGTTTTAACCCACCCCCACACTGATCTTCAAGTGTTTTGCAGGATTTTCATGCTTCAAAGCCCTTCCCAAACTGAAAGGATACCAGTTGACTAGGGTTTTGCTTCACCTAGTGGGGAAGGTGGTTGCCCCAAGGCCCAAGATCTCTGCCTGGATCCAGCCGGTTGTAATCAAATCTGACTACTATGTCCTCAGGTAACAAGGTTTATTTAATACAAAAACCAAGGAAAGGGTTAGGAAGGTTGGTTGAGGTTTATTTCCTACCAACTAATAAAATCTGCCTTTTCCCCCCAATCTGACCCGTTGCAGGGAATCTTCGTTCCTGTCTACTCTCTGATTCCCTGGCCAACTGATCTCATTTTGAGGCTAAACTCACAAAAGAAACAGTCTCCAGACTAGAATCAGAGTAAAGTACAAAGGTAGCCACATCTACCCCGCGGAGGGCAAAGCCTCTTCCAGGGGAAATTCAACAGTTCTGGTTCCCCTTTTTTTGCTTTGTGTCTTCTTCAGAGTAGCAGCAGCGTCACAGGTTTGAGGAATATCAAGATCTTGTGAATTTCCTCATTGGAACAAACCAGAAGTCTCTAGGAGCTCAGAGCTGGGTCCTGGAGGTCCTCTCTATACCAGTCAGGATCCAACTCCCACATGGCAGTTTAGTTCCCAAGATTCCAAGCCCCAGATTCCAAGGGTTGCTCTGGCTTCCAGCATGCTTACTCTGACACCTTATTTTCTATCCCAAAATCTATCCTAACAACTGAGAGCCTAATACAAGTTGCTGAAACTTTAAAGACCATCCAATTAATTCGATTTCCTTTTCTTCTTCCTTCTTCTTCTATTAGACTGCATTAGAAACAGAGGCCTCACTCGTGTAGCCATACTTGCAAAATAATTTTTTCTTTTATAAAGAACATAGCTTAAATAATAAGTTAGTTTATAGTGAATTACAGTAGGATCTTGTTTTATGGGAACCAAGTACAGACAATTTCAGGTATATGCAACTGACAATTAAAAAAAAAGACAGAAAATTCATAAAACAAAAATGTTAATTACACACTAAATCTGCTCCATTTCCCCAAGTAGCCTAGCTAATCACACTTGGCAACAGGGGAGTAGTTTTGGCAAATATGGGAGGTGGAACTCATAGTACATCTTGTGAAAAAAAGGGGACAACTGGTCCAGGAGACAGGGCGAAGCTGGTCCTGGAGGCAGTGGCCCTAGGGGCTGGCAGGCTGCAGAAAAATGAAAATCAATGATAAGCGGTGTTAGGGAGACCCTGGATTGGTTCCATCCAAACACCATTGGAGTAAGAACCAGAGCAGGGAGATGTGGTCTGTGTTACTGTGAATCACTACATTGCTTTACACCAAACATTAGCTCCAACATCAGTCTTCATCCTGAGTTCTCACTTTTAACAAGTCAGATTCACATCAGAGCAGTGCTTCTCCTTGTCTCATTAATCCTATTTAGTTATTAATCATGTCCCAAAGTACAAGAGTAATAATACTGGTAGTTCTGATAAGCCTATGAAAAGTCATAAAGTACTTAGGTGTGTTTGTATAAGAAATGCTTATTAAATAATGGAGTTCACTTTTATGCACAATTTTTAACTTACATAAGGGTCTTGGAAGGTATTGATTGTGTAAAATAAGGTCCTTATTATAAAAGGAAATATGGCATGGGATGCCAAACTAGAATCAGGAAGATGTGGATTGAAAAGCTGCCTCTGACACTTGGTAGTGTAACTTTGGGTAAGTCACTTAACCTTTTGAGCCTAAGACTTGTCTACTAAATTATAGATAGGCTGTAGTCTTTATCCACATTGTCTTTGATGTCATTAATATAGAGCATTTTAATATCATCAAATATTCATTAGTCTTATGCATGAGAGCATCATACAGACACAAAATAAACATACAAAAATTCATCACTTGAGAACAAAATAAAGAGCCCACTGAGGTATTTTTTTTTTCAAGAATATCAGTAAAACCCTATTTGAAGAGTGTTCAGATTCTTCCCAAGGAATAGAAGTTTCATCATGCCCTTCAAACATACCATAGTATATTTCCTGATCTTTTTCCAATTCCATCCCGGCCTGGAGCTCTGCTAAAGGTGTCAGGGTTTGGGTGCAGAAGTGCTTGGGAGGGTTCTTTATTAAGACCTTGTTGCCTGATAATTTCTGTTCTCTGAAGAGATTATTATTCTACTCATTTGGAGGTCTGTCTAGCAAAATTTTTCAAAGGAGATTTATTAGCATTAAATTCCAGTGACATCATAAGAGGTAATGATCTAAAATTCAATGAGGGAGAAGTATTCAGAGGATTATTTTGATGAATAATTTGTGAAAGAAGTTTTAATGGAGAACCATTTTTAGCATCACCAACCTAGTGACTAGCTTTTCTTATTCTGGCTGAATGACTTTCATTGATTTCCAAGTCATCAAGTGTTGCTAACATTGTGGAAAGGAAAACTTTGTCAAGTTCTGGACTTTCTGCAACTGAGTGGAACCAACAGTGGGTGGAATGTTAGAGAGAAGATACTGACAAGACAGACAGTTGGTGGGGGAAGGGGCAATTGGGAGTGGCAGTTGGTCTTGTGCCTAGCACTTTCTTCCTGGCCTTGGAACTAGAAAGAGCCTCTCTACCTGTCTCTGGATAGAAGTGGATCTCTTCCTGATTTTCCCAACTGTATGCTCTCCCTGGATTCCTGTGATCATATCGTTGGACAAAAAGACTTAAGGCAAGCAGTTTGGACTGTAAGGCTGGTCTTTAGGCATCAGCCTGAAGGAACAGGTCCAACCAGCTCTGAAGGTCAGAACTTTTCTTCCTCTTGCTGTCTACTTCTAAGACTTCTGAAATGAAGAAAGCTAGCACAGATATAAGACAGGAATAAGAGAAACCCTCCACCAGCCTGTGAGGCCTGGCCTCAGCTCAAAAGCTGAGAGAGACTCAAACCTCATCTAGGGAATCCCTCTTCCCTCTTCCCTGATACCCTCCCAATCCAACCTGTTATTAAAATTTATCTTTATTGGATATTGCAGTCAGATAAGAGGACTAACATTTCAGGGGACATAGAGGGAGCTGAACCTCAAGACAGCCATTCAACTATAAACTATCCTTATTGGACCCCTGCTGGGCGACCTTGGTTTGGGGGAGGCTTGTCCCTCAAGAGGGTCCCTGCTTACCTGCTCTGGGGTATCTGCAGCATCAGTGGCTCATTTCTCAGGAATCCCATTTTTCAAAAATAACCTCTTGGCAGGGGGCATCTCTCTCCTTTTACCTTACTGGCAGCCAATATTCCCTCTCTCCCTTCAACTTCCCCATTTCCCTGCACAAAACCTTCCGTATCCCCTGTTCTTCAATCTCACCACATTTTTCCAATAAATATTACAACATAGGCTTTAGCATCCATAGACATGACTAGAACCTTTGAGAAATAAATAATGTACTGGGGCTCAAACAACTTAATTAAACTGGATTCTCTCTATTACCCTGACAGGCTTGTCAAGTAGAGAGGGGACTATTTGTAAAGTCCAGGAAGGGTACTTTGTCAAGTCTAGGGCTGATGGGAGAACAAAGTGCTTCTACTAGCTGATGGTAAGGACAAATTGGAAGCTAATAGGTAGTCCCTCTGCTGCCATCATCGTCCAGCACTATCATCTAGGTAAATATCATGGATAAAAGGATTTTGAGCTGGAAGATCTCCAACTTCCTCTTCTAAGAAAGATGAGGGTCAATGAGGTAAAACAATTTACTTAAATTCACACAAGATTATAACCCATGTATTGATTCCAAATCTGTTTTTTTTTTTCCTCTCTCTCCTGGGTTAGCTGGTTTGTCTTCTTAGGTCATTTAAATAATTCTGATGTTGTGATTTGACAGCCCCAATTAGAGCCCTTCCCCATGATGTTCATAGTCTGATCTTTCCTTTGTGCAAACATCTTTGGGAGGAAATTACACCATTTGGTTTTTCTCAGACCTGCCTCTCCCCTAGATCGCCAAACCTAGGGACTCTAAAATTGTTTGTTAAACCATAACTTTCATCTTGCTACTTTTGAGTATAACTTCATAGTCTCATTTACCCAATGAGATTATTCCTTCCTGTCTAGTCCTCTAAATCTGCCTTTTTTTTTTTGAGGGGGTGAGGTGGGGACAGGGAGAGAGCAAGTCTGTCCCTTTCATCTATACATATCTTATTAGCAAATTTGGCCTGCTGTGCCCTATTTTCCTATTTTCTCAGTTCTTAAGATTTAAAGACATCACTTCCAATTGGGAATAAGGAATACAATTCATAGGTAATCAGGAATGATCTGAATATTAATAATACAAATAATAATAAAAATTATAATTTTTGTTGTCCCATGGTTTTTTAGTCATATTTGGGAAACCATTTGGAGTTTTCTGGGCAAAGATAGTGGTGTGATTTGGCATTTCCTTCTCCAGCACATTTTACTGATGAGGAAACTGAGGCAAACAGTGTTCAGTGACTTGCCTAGGGTCACACAGCTAATCAGTCTGAGCAGGGATTTTAACTGGGGCATTCTTGACTTCAAACCTGGGGCTCTAATCACTGCCATAGCTAGCTGTCCCTATTATAATAGTAGCTAACATTTGTATAGCACTTTAGGGTTTGCAGAGGCAGTCATTATAAGCTGGACAGAGAGCCAGACTTAAAAATGGGGAGGCCTGAGTTCCAGTAAAGCTTCTGAAACATACTCACTGGGTGACCCTGGGGAAATCACTTGTTAAGTAACACCTAATCCTCTTGGCAATTCTCTAAGACTCCTGAGAAGGGACTAATCAGCACTGTTAGAAAGAGTTTCCTCATCTGAAAGTTCCCTATGTTACTCACAGGTCTTTAAGATTTGTAAAAAGTTTTCAATCCAAGAGTCACCAAAACTATAGATTTAAGTCTGAAGTCCACAAATATCAAACAAATAAATTTGGAAAGGGAAGTTGATGAATTTTTGCAGTGAGCATGTATTTTACATGAATTAGAAAATTGCATCAGGATGTTTGCTATGTGGAAAGCTTGATTTTGGAGTTCAAGGTCCTGGGTTTGAATTCCACACATTTAGTATTTTCTCTCTGCTTCAGGTTCTTCAAGAAGGGGTTGGACAAGATGATTTTTAAAGTCCCTTCTAACTCCAAATCTACAATCATATTATCAATGTCTTTTTTAAATGAACTCAAGGGAAAACATTTAGAAAGCTTTTTCCTTTCTTATTTTGAGTCCAAGGCAATTATTAATTTTCATATTCTCATATCAGGCACTGACTTTTATTGGATTGCACATTTAATGATTACTTAGACTACTAGTAGTTGTTCCTAAATAATGTTTAAGTTACTTTTACTATTTACTGGAATGCTATTTTTTCCCCTTTAAAATTTTTTTTTCCATTCTATTTTCCATTATCTTTCCATTGCTCCACCTCAGAGAACTCTTATACACAGAAGAAAAAGAGAAAAAGGGTAGCAAAATTAATCAACATATTAACCAAGGCTGAGTTGACCGCATTTACCCTGGGTACCATAGTCATTGTTTTTTGCCTTTACAAAGAAGAAATGGTCTATTTTCATATTTCTTTTGGGGGGAAAGGTTCTGGGATTATAATTTCTCAGAATTCTGTTTTATTTTGTTATTGTCACATTTTCTGTTTTTGTAGACATTGTGTGTTTATTTCTTGCTTCTACTTACTATATTTTGTAAAAGTATTCTAATGGTTCTCTATATTCATCATTTTAATTGTTTCTTATAGCAATCAATATCCTACTATATCCAAGAACTATATTTTGTTTCTCCCCTATTCATGGACATCTACCTTGTTTCCAGTTCTTTACTCCTATGAAAAAATGTTTTGGTGTGGAAAGACTTATCTTTAACTAATCTTAGGGTAGAGACTGCACAGGGGAATCTTTGGATCAAAGGGTATTGATATTTTGTCATTGCCAACAAAATTCTAAATTACTTTCCAGAATGGTTGGACAAATTCATAGCACTGACAACATAATATATTAGTGTGCCTACCCATACAGCTCTTTTTACACTGATTATTATTTTTTAAATATCTTTAACAATTTCCAGTGTGAAACCTTGAAAAAAGTGACGTAGAACATATGGTTTCATATGATTGTTAAGAGTTTGTAATTTTTTTCCTTTTTAAAAAATATTTATTTATTTTGTAATTCTTTGAGAACTATTTGTTTATATTCATTAATTGCTAATCCACTGGGGAATGATTTTTATTTTAATTGTATTTATTCCCTTTATATGTTGGATGTCAGATCTCTGTTGTTGATATTTGGTATGAAGATTTGTTTTTCTCCACCTGACTATTTCCCTTCTTATTTTAGTCATATTAATTTTGTTCTTCAACTGGGTATTGTGGTTCATGTATATAATTACTGTTAATGGGGAGGCTGAGGCTTGTGGGTCACTTGAATGAAGCAGTTCTGTGGAACAGTGGCCTAAGTCGATTAAGTGTCCTCACTAAATCTGGCAACAATATGGTGATCCTTTGGGAGAAGGACATAGAGGAGGCTTTGGGTTGCCTCAGGGGTGACAAAGAGGTTCCATTTGCAAATGAAGTAGGTAAAAAAATTTTGTGCCAGTTAGCAGTGGAATGAGGACTATGGTGCACCTACATGCCTCTATATTATACTCTGGAAAAAAAAAGAAAAAAAGGAGGGGGGAGAGAGAGAGAGAGAGAGAGAGAGAGAGAGAGAGAGAGAGAGAGAGAGAGAGAGAGAGAGAGAGAGAGAGAGAGAGAGAGAGAAGGTGGATGTTGGGGAAAGGGGGGGAAGGGAAAAGAAGGAAGGAAGGAAGTATTCTTCAGTAGCCTTATTTTAAAATTTTTATTTTTATTTTCAATTTTATTTCTAAATTATCTCTTTTCCAGACCCTCCATCCTCCATTGAGAAGATAAGACATATATTATAGATTTGAAGCCATTACAAAAACTTTTCAATTTCATGAGATTGAAATGACTTATTTTATCTTTTGGGAAAATTGGAAGAATTGGTGCCAGTTTCTCAGATTGTTTATGAGTCACAAGCAGTGCAAGGTCTAGGAACAATAACTTCAATCTCTCGTGTACTTTCTGGTTACAATGTATTTGTTATTGCATTTGAAATGAGGTCAAATATATCAGAATATACATAAGAAAGTAAGTGTATGACAAAGAATGGTAGCACAGGGAGAAATGAGAGCTGGAAAAGAGAAGGAAAAAGAGGAAGGACTAAGTGGGATGTGATCTCTATCTCTAGACCTAAAAGTCCATTGAAACTTCGCTGTGATATTATTTAGTCGAGTCATTATGTAAGGCTCCATATTGGATCTTGTCCAAGGGGGCTTAACTAAAGAAGTGTTCCCTCAGCTCCACTTGAAGCTGAAGGAAGGAAGAAATAAAATCCAGATAAACATTGCTAAGTGACAAGATATTCTTTCAAACTTCATTTCTGAAATTAGGACTCTTGCAGTGAGACTGAAACTTTGGAAGAGAATATGAAATCCAGGCAGCAGGGACATGCGCGAAGGACATAATCTATATCCCAGAACAGGCGGTTGTTTGTTTTAGTTCCCAGCCATGGCAATATGCTTCTGATTTTCATTTCCCAGAGTACCTTTATAGAGGTAAGGTCTGAAATGGAGCTCATAGGCACTGGCTTTGGGTAAGTGATATTCTGTCTTCAAATCGCACTGAAGCATTAAACCTTCAATTCACTTATAAACCACAGCTAGACAAGAACATACACTCCAGACCTCCTCCATGGCTATATACAAATCCTTAGGTGTTCCTTCTCTCTTGCTGAAGTAGTGTGCCATGATCTGCCATACTCGATTTGTTATTTTCAAGAAATAAAAGAGAATCCTGATTTCAAGTGGATGTAAATTTTACTGCATCAAATAACAGAGACAGAAATTATAAAATTACAAAATTTAATAGGTAGAGAGACATTAAAATATCATCAAATCTAGGTCTTTCATTTATAGATGGGAAAAGTCACAGAAAGGCCATAGTTGGGGTGAGAATTGTTTTCTGACTCCTATATTTTGACTCTTCCTACCACACTACACAGTGTTTCTTATATAGGTCAAGTCACATAAACTCTTTGGACCTCAGATTCCTCAGCTGCAAAATGAGGAGACTGGGCTAAATTGACTTTATTGGATTTAATAAAGGAACTTCAGCTCATACCAGCTATTAGGCAACTGCCTAATAGGGATCAATACTTCCTGTAACAGTTACTGTATCAATTATATCCTTGTAACTTTATGGTCCTTTCTAGCTTTTAAGCTAAAAATGGAATAATTCTATTTTTATTTATTATATAATATATATTTCAAATTACATGTTATAACAATTTTAAATAATCATCTTCCAAAATTTTGAGCTCTAAATTCTGTTCCTCCCTTTGCCCCTCCTTGAGAAAACAAGCAATTTGATCTAGGTTATACTTGTGCAATCATGAAAAATAGATTTCCACATTGGCCATATTGTGGAAGAAGCCTCATATCGAACAAAATAAAGTAAAACAAAAAGCCACTAAGAAAATAATATGAGAAATAGCATTAAAATCTGCAATAAAACTCCATCAGTTCCTTTCTCTGAAGGTGGATACATTTTTTTTGTCTCTGTAATTATCTTGGATTACCACATTACTGAGAATAGCCATTGTTGATCATTGTATAATATTGCTGTTATGCTGTACAATGTATTTCTTCTGCTCACTTCACCTTACATTACTTGATGCTGAAATCCTTCTGCTCACCATAGAACTGAATTACAATCATATACCACAACTCGTTCAGCAATTCCCCAATTGATGAATAGCCTTCAGTTTCCAATTTTTGTTCTCACAAAAGGAGCAGCTATAAATATTTTTGTACGCATACATTCTTTTACCCTTTTAAAAATCACTTTGGTATACAGTCCTAGTATAGGTATTACTTGATCAAAGTGTATGCTCAGTTTTATATTCCTTTGGGTATAGTTTCAAATTACTCTACAAAATGGTTGCATCAGTTTACATCCCCACCAACACTGCATTAGTATCCCAATTTTCCCACAGCCCCTCCAACATTTATCATTTTCCTTTTTTCTCAAAAAAAAATTGGGTTTTGATTTTCATTTCCCTAATTAATACTGATCAAGAACATTTTATTTATTTATTTTTTATTTTGGTCAAATTCAAACATTATTCCCTGGTTACAAAAATCATTTTCTATTCCTCCCTCTCCTTCACCCTCCCCTCCCATATCTGACACACAATTCCACTGGGTCCATGACCAGAATCCATTTCCATATTGTTGATATTTGCACTAGGATGTTCATTCGGAGTCTACATCCCCAATCGTGTCCCCCTCGACCCATGTGATCAAGCAGTTGCCTTTTCTTTGGTGTTTTTATTCCCACAGTTTTTCCTCTGAATGTGGATAGTGTTCTTTCTCATACATCCCTCCGGGTTGTTCAGGATTATTGCATTGCCACTAATGGAGAAGTCCATTACATTATATTGTACTACAGTGTATCATCTCTGTGTACAATGTTTTCCTGGTTCTGCTCCTTTCGCTCTGCATCACTTCCTGGAGGTTGTTCCAGTCTCCATGGAATTCCTCCACTTTATTATTCCTTTGAGCGCAATAGTATTCCATCACCAACATATACCACAATTTGTTCAGCCATTCCCCAATTGAAGGGCATCCCCTCCTTTTCCAATTTTTGGCCACCACAAAGAGCGCAGCTATGAATATTCTTGTACAAGTCTTTTCCCTTATTATCTCTTTGGGGTACAAACCCAGCAGTGCTATGGCTGGATCAAAGGACAGACAGTCTTTTAGGGCCCTTTTGGGCATAGTTCCAAATTGCCCTCCAGAATGGTTGGATCAATTCACAACTCCACCAGCAATGCATTAATGTCCCCACTTTGCCACATCCCCTCCAGAATTCATTACTTACCTCTGCTGTCATGTTAGCCAATCTGCTGGGTGTGAGGTGATACCTCAGAGTTGTTTTGATTTGCATCTCTCTGATTATAAGAGATTTAGAGCACTTTTCTTGTACTTATTAATAGTTTTGATTTCTTTGACTGAAAATTGCCTATTCAAGTCCCTTGCCCATTTATCAATTGGAGAAAGGCTTGATTTTTTTTTTGTACAATTGATTTAGCTCTTTGTAAATTTGAGTAATTAGACCTTTGTCAGAGGTCTTTGTTATGAAGATTGTTTCCCAGTTTATTTCCTTTCTGATTTTGATTACATTGGTTTTGTTTGTACAAAAACTTTTTAATTTGATGTAGTCAAAATTAGTTATTTTACATTTTGTGATTCTTTCTATGTCTTGCTTGGTTTTAAAATCTTTCACTTCCCAAAGGTCTGACATGTATACTATTTGGTGTTCACATAATTTACTTATAGTTTCCTTCTTTATGTTCAAGTCATTCACCCATTCTGAGTTTATCTTGGTGTAGGGTGTGAGGTGTTGATCCCAACCTAATCTCTCCCATACTGTCTTCCAATTTTCCCAGCAGTTTTTATCAAATACTGGTTTTTTTTTGTCTGAAAAACTGGGATCTTTGGGCTTGTCATAGACTGTCTTGCTAAGGTCACTTACCCCAAGTCTATTCCACTGATCCTCCTTTCTGTCTCTTAGCCAGTACCAAATTGTTTTGATGACCACTGCTTTATAGTATAGTTTGAGATTTGGTACTGCAAGGTCACCTTCCTTCATATTTTTTTTTTCATTATTTCCCTGGATATCCTTGATCTTTTGTTCTTCCAAATGAACTTTGTTATGGTTTTTTTCTAATTCATTAAAACAGTTTTTTGGAAGTTTGATGGGTATGGCACTAAATAAATATATAACTTTGGGTAGGATGGTCATTTTTATTATGTTAGCTCATCCTACCCATGAGCAGTTAATGTTTTTTCAATTGTTTAGATCTAGTTTTAGTTGTGTGGAAAGTGTTTTGTAGTTGTGTTCATAGAGTTCCTGTGTTTGTCTCGGCAGATAGATTCCTAAGAATTTTATATTGTCTTGGGTGA
The DNA here is from genome assembly GCF_027887165.1 of Monodelphis domestica. Taxonomy (NCBI): domain Eukaryota; kingdom Metazoa; phylum Chordata; class Mammalia; order Didelphimorphia; family Didelphidae; genus Monodelphis; species Monodelphis domestica. Next base: position 282,722,657 of record NC_077232.1, on the reverse strand, counting down.
TTTTGAATGGAATTTCTCTTTCTAATTCCTGCTGCTGAGATGTGTTGGAGACAAATAGAAATACTGATGACTTATGTGGGTTTATTTTGAATCCTGCAACTTTACTAAAGTTGTTGATTATTTCCACTAGCTTTTTAGTTGATTCTCTAGGATTCTTTAAGTAGACCATCATATCATCCACAAAGACTGATAGCTTGGTCTCTTCATTGTTAATTTTAATACCTTCAATTTCTTTTTCTTCTCTAATTGCTACTTCTAGTGTTTCTAGTACAATTTTAAATAATAGAGGTGATAATGGGCATCCTTGTTTCACTCCTGATCTTATTGGGAATGCATCTAGTTTATCCCCATTGCAGATGATGTTTGCTGATGGTTATAGATAGATACTGTTTATTATTTTTAGGAACGACCCTTTTATTCCTATACTTTCTAGTGTTTTTAATAGGAATGAGTGTTGTATTTTGTCAAAGGCTTTTTCTGCATCTATTGAGATAATCATGTGATTTTTTGTCGGTTTGCTTGTTGATATGGTCAATTATGTGCATGGTTTTCCTGATATTGAACAATCCCTGCATTCTTGATATAAATCCCACCTGATCATAGTGAATAACCCTCCTGATCACTTACTGGGGTCTTTCTGCTAGTATCCTATTTAAGATTTTTTTTTTGCTTCTGTGTTCATTAAAGAGATTGGTCTGTAGTTTTCTTTCTCCGTTTTTGACCTGCCTGGCTTTGCAATCAGTACCATATTTGTGTCATAAAGGGAATTTGGTAGAACTCCCTCTTTGCTTAGTATGTTGAATAGTTTGTATAGTATTGGGATTAGCTGTTCTTTGAATGTTTGATAGAATTCATCTTGTGAAATCATCAGGTCCTGGGGATTTTTTCTTAGGGAGTTCTTTGATGGCCTTTTAGATTTCATTTTCTGATATGGGATTATTAGAGAATTCTATTTCTTCTTCTGTTAATCTGGGCAATTTATATTTTTGTAAATATTCATCCATATCACCTAGATTGGCATGTTTATTGCCATTTAATTGGGCAAAATATTTTTTATTGATTGCCTTAATTTCCTCTTCATTGGAGGTGATATCTCCCTTTTCATCTATAATACTGTTAATTTGATTTTCTTCTTTCCTTTTTTATTAGATTGACCAGTACTTTGTCTATTTTGTTTGTTTTTTTTTTCAAAATACCAGCTTCTAGTCTTATTTATTAGTTCAATAGTTCTATCACTTTCAATTTTATTAATGTCTCCCTTAATTTTTTAGGATTGCTAATTTGGTTTTCTTCTGGGGGGTTTTAATTTTCTTTGCTTTCAAGTTTTTGGATTTCCATGTACAAATCATTGACCTCTTCCCTCCCTAATTTGTTAATATATGAACTCAAGGATATAAAATTTCCCCTGAGTACTACTTTGGCTGCATCCCATAGATTTTAAAAGGATATCTCATCATTGTCATTTTCTTCAATGAAATTATTAATTGTTTCTATGATTTGTTCTCTAAATGATTTTGGAGAATCATATCATTTAATTTCCAATTATTTTTTTATTTGGCTCTCCATGTACCCTTACTAATTATTATTTTCATTGTATTGTGATATGAGAAGGTTGCATTTATTATTTCTGCTTTTTTGCATTTGTATGCCATGTTTTTATGACCTAGTGTATGGTCAATCTTTGTGAATGTACCATGTGCTGATGAAAAGGTGTATTCCTTTTTGTCCCTATTTATTTTTTTCCCGTATATCTATTAACCCCCTTAGTTTTACCTTCTCCCTTACCCTGTAGGATAAGATAGAATTCAAGATCCCAATGAATCTAGATGCTCTTTGCTCTCAGAGGTGATTTCACTGAGAATAAGGTTTAAGTATTATGTATTGGCACCCTTCCTTTCCTTCTTATAAGAGTATTATTCCCCTCCCCTTCAATTTCCTTGTGTATCTTTGTTTGAAAAAGATTATTCTATTTATTTTATTTCTTCAAGTATCTCTTGGTACCCTCTTTGATTCCCCCCACCTTTTTCTTTTTTTTTTTTTTGCATTACATCTTATATCCCTTAATGCCCCAATCTTTACCTATGAGTGATTCTTCTGATTATTATTATAATGAATACAGTTTTTGAAAGTTACAAATAACATTTCCCCCATATATTAATATGTATATATATATATATATATATATATATATATATATAATTTTATCTAATTGTAGCCCTTAAAGAAGAGAGTTTGAATAAAAAGAAAAAAACATTTTTCTCCTTTTCCTTCTTTTTCTTATTTATATTTTCATGTTTCTCTTGATCTTTGTGTTTGGATATCAAACTTTCCACTTAGTTCTGGTCTTTTCTTTACCAATACTTGGAAATCTTTTATTTTGTTGAATTTCCATACTTTCCCTTGGATGTCTATATTCAGTTTTGATGGAAAGGTGATCCTTGGTTGAAGACCCAGTTCCCTTGCCTTTCTGAATATCATGTTCCAGGCCTTGCGGTCCTTTAGTGTGGAAGCTGCCAGGTCTTGTGTGATCCTGATTGGTGCTCCTTGGTATCTGAATTGTCTCTTTTTGGCTTCTTGTACAATTTTCTCCTTAGCTTGAAAGCTTTTGAATTTGGCAATTATATTCCTGGGAGTTGACTTTTGGGGATTTAGTATAGAGGGTGTTCTATGAACTCTTTCATTGTCAGTTTTGCCCCCTTGTTCAAGAACATTAGGGCAGTTTTCTTGAATGATTTCTTGTAGTATCATGTCAAGATTTCTGTTTATTTCTGGTTTTTCAGGTAGACCAATGATTCTCAAATTGTCTCTCCTTCCTCTCTTTCCTGATCTGTCACCTTGTCAGTAAGATATTTTACGTTTTTTTTTTCTATTTTGTCAGTCTTTTGACTTTGCTTTATTAATTCTTACTATTTTGCAAGATCATTGGTTTCCAGTTGCTCAATTTTGGTCCATAAGGCCTTGTTTTCTGCTTTAACCTTTTGATTTTCAGTTATTATTTTTTGATTTTCTTTTTGAACCATTTCCCACTTATCTTGCCAGAAGGCTTCCATCTTTTTGATAAACTCCAATTTAAATTCTTCCAGAGCTTGTGGACAAATTCAATTTCTTTTTGAAGGTTTTGGAGCATTTATTTGGATTTTCTCTTCTTCTACTTCCTCTGTAGTCTGTATTTTTCCTCTGTAAAAATTATCCAAGGTCAACCCCTTCTTCTTGTTTTTCTTGGTGTTGGGAAGTTGTTCCTGGGCACTGTTTGCCATCATGCTGGTTGTTTTTCCTTCACTTTCCAGTCAGAAATCTGACTGAGGAGAGCAGGCTCTCTGTGTATGGAGCTAAGGAGCATGGCTTTTGCCTTAGGCAAATTCTCGAATCTCTGCAGCTGTGCTATCTTCCCAGGGGAGCCCAAGGTCTGCACTCCCCCACCCAATGGGTTTTCAGGTTTAACTGTTCTCATGGATAAGTCCTTGGTGGTCTTAGTCATATCCCAAGACCTAGAGCTGCTCCTTGATTGCTCCAGAGGTGCCCCTTGCTCACTGGTTGATTCTGGCACACAGTGGCTCTAACTCTTGCTCTGTAGGTGGGGTGGGGGAGGATAGATCAGCTTAGGTTTGGGTGGGAGCTTTTTCACTCCCTTATTGTGTGGAAATGCCCAAATCCCACATACCTTCAATGCTTCGCCCCACTGTAGAGTCCCTTCATTCCTATGAAAATGTTTTTTTTGGGTCTTTTGAGGTCGTCTACATCAGTGGGTCTGAGGAGGGGAAGCTTCCTGCATTTAGACTGCTACCATGCTTACCCAGAAGTCTCAAGAGCATTTTTTCATATGACTATATCTATCTTTGATTTCTTTATCTGGAAACTGCCTGCTGTTATCCTTTAACCATTTATTGACTGGGGAATAACTTATAGCCTTATAAATTTGTCTAGGTTTTTTTTTAATATATATATGAGAAGAACTTTGTTATTGACACTTGCTGTAAAATTCCCCTGTCACCTCCAATTTTCTGTTTCTAATCTTGCTTATATTAGTTTTGGTTGTACAAAACCGTTTAAATTTAAAGTAATCAAAATGTATCCATTTTATCTCTCATAATTTTCACTATCTATTATAAACTTTTGCTTTATCCATAGATCTTTACATGCTCCCCTAATTTGCTCATAGTTTCTCCCGATATTTCTAAAGCACATAGTGATTTTGCTCTTATCTTGGTATATATCTAGTTTATGCCATATTGTTTTCCATTATTCCCTGCAATTTTTCCCAAATAGTGAGTTCTTGTCCCCAAAATTGGGATCATTGAGTTTATCAAACACTAAATTACTATGGTGATTCATATGATTTAATTTTTAATAATTACAGAATGAGTTAGCAATGTTATTGCACTAAAGAGATTTTATTTTTCCTCTTATAAATACTTTTTCTTTTCCTCTCAACATTTATATCTTGATTTTTAACACAGCTTTGAAATTTACTCTAGGTAGCTGAATGTTTACTGTCTGATTTTTTGTGATTGAGCTTAACAGATTTTGAGCAGAATCATATATGTATGTTTCCTATCAGCTCCGAAAAAGCCAAATGTTTGAGGGGGAAAATCATAGGAAAGGTGAAGCTGTTCAATTGAGTGACTGTCAAGCATAACTCCCAGGCCCTGCAACCTCAAAACGACAAGAAATGTACTAGATCTATTGATCCCACCACATTGAAACAATAAAAATGTATTAAATCTATTAAAATCAACAATGTAGTAAGAGGATGCAATATGTTCTAGTAGAGGGAGAGATGGACTGATTCAAAGAATTCAAGTTCTTCCTCTGATACTGCCTGGCTCTGGGAACTTGAGTAAGTCTCAACACTCGGGCAATTCTCTGAAACTGTAAACTATAAATCAAGTACAGATCTGTATTGATAAAATAAGTTTCTTTCCTAAGGTCTTTCTATATCAATGAATTCATATATCTATTAAAAAACAAGGAAAAGATGAGAAATATTTCCATATATATCAAATATTATCCTAGGGGTTGAGAGAATGATTTCCCTATCACCTCTGCTGATCCAGAAGGCTTCCATTTTAAGTTTTAGCTGTTAAGACTTTCTCTGATCTTTCCCTTCTTGGTAATGATCTAATCTAAGTACTTGTAGAGGTGAGGAAGTTCATTATCAATCTTTTATATTGAGTATTGGGGATATAAAAATCCACCTATAATTGAATATTTATATATTTTCATATTGTAGGGAACCATTTTCAATTAGCAAAGTGAGATGAACTTTGGCAAACTTTTCTGAAGGAAATGCAGCCACTGAGTGGGTCAGGAGGAGGCCAAACATTTTAGAGGCTTGATATAATGCTAACTGATTAGAAAAGAAGGGGTATAGTAAGAAGGTCAATCAAGAACAGAAAGACTCATAAAAAAGAAGGAAAATCAGGAAACAATGAATGCATATCATTTAGTGACAGAAAGTTACTTCAACTCTTAAATTTTACAAGGTCACCAGAAAACTTTGGGTTTAAAGATTACTTCATCCCTCCTACCAAATGGAAAAATTAGTAGTAATTATATAGAAAAGAAAATTATGTAGCAAACTTGAAAGGAACATTATATAGTGAACAAAATTCATTAATGGAAAGTAAAAATTCTAAGTGAAAAAAGCAAGAGAAGAAATTCTCTGGCACCCCTAGAAATAATGGAAGAAAGTAGAAATTTTGAGGCCACTTACCCCTAGTCTATTCCACTGTTCCACTCTTCTCTCTCTTAGCCAGTACCATATTGTTTTGATGATCACTGCTTTAGAGTACAGTTTAAGCTCTGGTACTGAGAAAATATAATTTTTGAAAGCAGAAATAAGAAAGAAAATTTTAAATAAGAAACATAGAATCAGAACTTTCAGAAAAGAAATCATTAAGAGGAATTAAATTAATTTGAGAACATATGGTAGGAAATCTTGGAAATTGTTAAGACTCTGGAAAAAAGAGCGACAGATTTGAACTCAAAAAAGTAGGTGTGGAAGAAAATTAGGCAAAATAAGACCAATCAGTACATTAATTGATGAATACAAGTTCTTTGGAAGCTAAAGTGAGAAACTTTAAAGACAGAATCTATGAAGACTATTTAAGGATACATAGACTTCCCATGGGAATAAAATCTTATGAATTGAAAAGCCTGAATATAATTTTACAAGAAATATAAGAAATTGTCTAGAAATATTAAAAACAGAGAGTAAGTTACTGATTGGCATTGATATCCAAGTAACCAATAATGGGAAGCTCTTAGAAGTTACTGGTTAAAACTTCAAGTTTCCTTTTGTTTTCTTTTTTCACATGCAGAGAGCCAAGGTGGGGAAAAAACTTACCTAGTGATAGAAATCAATTTGACTTGTCCAGGACTATTCCTTACTAATGAGAAATCAAAGAAGATATTATATCATGATATTCTGAAAAGTTGTTGTCTATCCTTCATTTTGGAAGAGAGATAATAACAATTATGAAGTGCTGTCTTGACTTGCTACTGAGGCAGATTTGCACAAAGTCATCAACCTCATGCTCTCTTTCAGAAACATCAAAGTCCAGTGGAAAGACAAGTCAGGATGACTGGTGATGGCTCAAGATGTAGTGAATGACCTTAGTGTATTTCATCTCTGACTAAGTTCTAAGCAGTCTCCATAGCACCTTCTTCAGCTGTCTTCATGGCCATTGGAACAAATTGTTTTCATTGACCTATTCCACTAGGGGAAGTCTTCACATACTTGGTAGACATCCCCTAACCCTCACTGACAAGACAGTGTTACCAGGGTGTGGTCACTGCACATGCTACAACTTCTTGAAGCCTCAGGTTGGTTTAAAGGCGAGCACCAAAAGTGAATAAGAAGCCTTGAACAGGGTTCAGCAAGTTCTCACACCAGAGGTTCTAGCCCTCCCTTGGTACCTCCCATACTGAAACAAGAAAGTAAAGGCAATAAGGAGGCAGTCCCCAAATAATAGTTCTTGACCAAATGCAATTGCATTTTTTTGATTTTTCTGAATGAAATAAGATGACAAACAATTCACATTGAAAAACAAACAGAAAAGACCAAGCAATGGAATGAGTTATTTTTTTTATGGTGCTAGAGCAAGTTAAGGCAATTGTTTTTTTGTTTTTCTTTTTTTAAACCTACTCTTCCATTGTTTGAGAATCAGAAGGAAACTAGATGGAAAAGGATCTAAGGCTGATTAAAGGTGGAAAGGGATAAAAGAGTAGAAGGGCAAGAGAAAGCATCAAATTAATGTTCTATATACTAAAGCACCATGTTTCTTCTTAAATGAAATTATGTGTGTATACATGTAATATAGGGAAATTAGTTGGAAAGATGATTCAGAGACAAAATGGGAGAATCTGTAGATTATTTCCAACTGTATTGAGATGGAAAAGAGAAGGGAACTGTTTTCTTTTGTCTTTTAATCTGCCTGTAGGACTTCCAGGCAGTAGACTGAGATCCCTGGTAGTAGAGGAAAGTCACCATGACAGAAACAGGGAAAGGGATGTTGAGTGGGAAGAGGAATAATGACAATACATCAAACATATTTTCATGAAGGGAGTGATAAGTATATATAGAATAATGGTGTTTCATTCTCAAAGAGTAGGCAACTAAAATAAAAAACCCAACCCTTCTCTAAGCAAGTATCTTGTATCATGGCACCATATATGTCTCACCTCAGAAAATGAGGGTAATGATCCATTCAAGATGGATACTGTCAAGAATTCAAACAAACTGAGCTTAGGATGGGAGTCATTGATGTCATAGAATTGAGTAAAGTAGGAGCAAACTCCATGACTCCTTCTACAGTGACCACCATACTAAATGGTCTCTTGCATAACATAATATTTCTAGGGTTATTTGGCCTTAATAGAGCTATGTAGTGCAGTAGACAGAGCACTGGGTATGGAATCCAGATGACTTAGCTTCAGGAATTCAAATCCAACCTCAGACATTTATTAGATATGTGATGCTGGGAAAGTCCCTTAACCCTGTTTTCCCCAGTTTCTCATCTGTAAAATAAGCTGAAGAAGGAAATGGCAAACCATTCTAATACCTTTGCTAAGAAAACTCCAAATGTAAAATGACCAAACAACAAAGGCTTATCAGAATTATCTCTCATCTTGACTTCCAGTCAAGATGGCGGCTTATAGAGAGCTACAGTTCAGATCTCCAGAAACCCCTTCCTTACTGATCTCAAACTGTATGCTCCTAGGACACTGAAATTCAAAACAAACAACAGGATAGATCCCGGGAACCCGCCTCCTGGACCTGGATCAAAAGGTACGGCCCTCCAAAAGCCAGAACCCGAGATCACTCAGATCTAAGGGATAGGCAGAAGGAAGGTCCCAGGACCCATCCCCCCCAACCCAGAGCACTGAATCCAAGGCAGCAGCGGGAACCTAAGAGCCAGCAAAAGGATCCCAGGGCTGGCTATTCTGAAGGCCACACCCTGAAAACAACCTGAGCCAGTCGCGGGGGCACCCAGATAGCAGGGAAACAGAGAGAGACAGAGGGGAACCTGTAGCCCCCTGGCTGGATCCTTCCGTCCAAGTCTCAGGGAAGGTCCCTGCTTTAAGACACACTCAATCCAATCCAGGGGAAGTTAATCCTATCAGGAGCCCTCGGAGCTCTGGAAGCCATGGCCCCTCCCTCCTCAGAGTGCAGGCTCTTCTAAAACAACAGTAACCCTCAGGGCCAGCTATTCAGAAGGCCACATCCTGAAAACAACCTGAGCCAGTCACGGGGGCACCCAGAGAGCCGGGAAACAGAGAGAGAGACAGAGGGGAGCCTGTGGTCCCCTGGCTGGATTGTTCCATTTGAGTCTCAGGGAAGGTCCCTGCTTTAAGACACACTCAATCCAACCCAACTGAAGTTAATCCTAGCAGGAGCTCTCGGAGCTCCAGGAAGCCTTGGCCCCTCCCCCCTCAGAGTGCAGGCCTCTTTGGCCCACAAAGGCTCTGAGATACCTCAGGGACAGTGCAAAGCCAGGCTCAGAGCATGGGAGTAAGGCAACGAAGAAGCATCGAGAGGGAACTGAGAGCAATAACACCCGCGAACGGACAGTTTGCCTAGGGCTAAAGCCTCTGAACACAAGACAGAGATAAGAAAAGCTAGACCTACCCACTCAGATAGAAATGGAAAACAGCACAGAAAAGCCTTAACACTCCAAGAAAAACAAGAAGAAGGGGGCGACTTTGGACACATTTTATGGAGCAAAAATACAAAATACAGAGGAGATAGAAGAGGGAACACAAGCAAATGCTCCAAAACCTTCCAAAGGAAACGGAAACTCTCCACAAACCCATGAAGAATTTAAATTGGAAATGATCAAAAAGATGGAAGCCTTTGGGAGAAAAAGTGGGAAATAATGCAAAAGAAATTCACGCATCTACAAAACCAGTTTGACCAAACTAAAAACGAAAACCAGGCTTTAAAGATCAGAATCAGCCAACTGGAAGAAAACGAGCACATAAAAGAGCAAGAATTAATAAAGCAAAGCCAAAAGACCAAGAAATTAGAAGAAAACATAAAATATCTCACCGACAAGGTCATAGACTTGGAAAATAGAGGGAGAAGAGACAATTTAAGAATAATTAGACTACCAGAAAATCCAGAAATAAACAGCAAACTCGACATCGTAATACAAGAGATAATCAAAGAAAATTGCCCAGAGATTCTAGAACAAGGGAGCAATACAGCCCCTGAAAGAGCTCACAGAACACCCTCTACACTAAATCTCCAAAAGACGACTCCCAGGAATGTAATTGCCAAATTCCAAAGCTTTCAAGCAAAAGAAAAAATCTTACAAGAAGCCAGAAAAAGACAATTTAGATATAAAGGAATGCCAATCAGGGTCACACAAGACCTTGCAAGTTCCACTCTGAATGACCTTAAGGCATGGAACATGATTTTCAGAAAGGCAAGAGAGCTGGGCCTTCAACCAAGAATCAGCTGCCCATCAAAACTGACTATATACTTCCAAGGGAAAGTATGGGCATTCAACAAAACAGATTTCCAAGTTTTTGCAAAGAAAAGACCAGAGCTCTGTGGAAAGTTCGATATCGAAAAACAAAGAGCATGAAATGTCTAAAAAGGTAAATATGAAGGAAAGGGAAAAGGAGAAAAATGTTATCTTTTTCTTTTATTCAAACTCTCTTCTATAACTCTATCTTCTATATTATATTATAATATAAACTATATTTATATCAATCTATGTATATTAATATGTGGGGAAAATGTAATGTGTAAATAGGGGGAAAAGAAAGACCAAATAGAATAATCGTTCTCACACAAAGATTCACATGGGAAGGGGAGGGGAAGAAAACTCCTATAAGAAGGAGAGGAAGAGAGTTTTACTTAAACCTTACTCTCAGGGAAATCAACTCTGAGAGGGAAAAACATCCAGATCCATTGAGATCTTGAATTCTATCTTACCTAACAAGGGTAGGGAGAAGGGAAAACCAAGGGGGGTAGAGAGGTAGGGAACATAAAAAAGGGAGGGAAGAAGAGGGGGGCGGGGGAGGGAACAAAAAGGGAGGGGCTAGAAAGGGAAATATATCAAAGGAGGGGACAAGGGGGACTGATTTAAAATAAATCATTGGATTAAAAAGTTAGAGCTGAAGAAGTATGGTTAGAATTAGGGAAGGATATCAAAATGCCAGGGAGTCCACAAGTGACAATCATAACTCTAAGCGTGAATGGGATGAACTCACCCATAAAACATAGACAAATAGCAGAATGGATTAGAATCCAAAACCCTACCATATGTTGCCTTCAAGAAATACACATGAGGCGGGTAGACACCCACAAGGTCAGAATTAAAGAATGGAGTAAGACCTTCTGGGCCTCAACTGACAGAAAGAAGACAGGAGTTGCAATCATGATATCTGATAAAGCCAAAGCAAAAATAGACCTGATTAAAAGGCATAGGGAAGGTAATTACATTCTGTTAAAAGGGACTTTAGATAATGAGGAAATATCACTAATCAACATATATGCACCAAATAATATAGCACCCAAATTTCTAATGGAGAAACTAGGAGAATTGAAGGAAGAAATAGACAGTAAAACCATATTAGTGGGAGACTTGAACCAACCATTATCAAATTTAGATAAATCAAATCAAAAAATAAATAAGAAAGAGGTAAAAAAAGTGAATGAAATCTTAGAAAAATTAGAATTAATAGACATATAGAGAAAAATAAATAGGGACAAAAAGGAATACACCTTCTTCTCAGCACCACATGGCACATTCACAAAGATTGACCATACACTAGGTCACAGAAACATGGCATACAAATGCAGAAAAGCAGAAATAATAAATGCAGCCTTTTCAGATCACAAGGCAATAAAAATAACGATCAGTAATGGTGCGTGTAAATCCAAATAAAAAACTAATTGGAAATTAAACAATATGATACTCTAAAATTGTTTAGTTAGAGAAGAAATCATAGAAACAATTAATAATTTCATTGAGGAAAATGACAATGGCGAGACATCCTTTCAAACCTTTTGGGATGTAGCCAAAGCAGTAATCAGAGGTAAATTCATATCCCTGAGTGCATATATTAACAAACTAGGGGGAGCAGAGATCAATCAATTGGAAATGCAAATAAAAAAACTCAAAAGTGATCAAATTAAAACCCCCCAGCAGAAAACCAAACTAGAAATCCTAAAAATTAAGGGAGAAATTAATAAAATCGAAAGTGATAGAACTATTGATTTAATAAATAAGACAAGAAGCTGGTACTTTGAAAAAACAAACAAAATAGACAAAGTACTGGTCAATCTAATTAAGAAAAGTAAAGAAGAAAATCAAATTAACAGCATCAAAGATGAAAAGGGGGACAGCACCTCCGATGAAGAGGAAATTAAGGCAATCATTAAAAATTACTTTGCCCCATTATATGGCAATAAATACACCAATTTAGGTGATATGGATGAATATATACAAAAATACAAACTGCCTAGACTAACAGAAGAAAAAATAGAATTCTTAAATAATCCCATATCAGAAAATGAAATCCAACAGGCCATCAAAGAACTCCCTAAGAAAAAATCCCCAGGGCCCGATGGATTCACAATTCTATCAAACATTCAGAGAACAGTTAATCACTATACTATACAAACTATTTGACATAATAAGCAAAAAGGGAGTTCTACCAAACTCCTTTTATGACACAAACATGGTACTGATTCCAAAACCAGGAAGGTCAAAAACAGAGAAAGAAAACTATAGACCAATCTCCCTAATGAATATAGATGCAAAAAATCTTAAATAGGATACTAGTAAAAAGACTCCAGCAAGTGATCAGAAGGGTCATCCATCATGATCAAGTTGGATTTATACCAGGGATGCAGGGCTGGTTCAATATTAGGAAAACCATCCACATAATTGACCACATCAACAAGCAAACCAACAAGAACCACATGATTATCTCAATAGACGCAGAAAAAGCCTTTGATAAAATACAACATCCATTCTTATTAAAAACACTAGAAAGCATAGGAATAGAAGGGTCATTCCTAAATATAATAAACACTATATATCTAAAACCATCAGCTAATATCATCTGCAATGGCGATAAACTAGATGCATTCCCAATAAGATCAGGAGTGAAACAAGGATGCCCATTATCACCTCTACTGTTTGACATTGTACTAGAAACACTAGCAGTAGCAATTAGAGAAGAAAAAGAAATTGAAGGCATCAAAATAGGCAAGGAGGAGACCAAGTTATCACTCTTTGCAGATGACATGATGGTCTACTTAAAGTATCCTAGAGATTCAACCAAAAAGCTAATTGAAATAATCAACAACTTTAGCAAAGTTGCAGGATACAAAATAAACCCGCAAAAATCATCAGCATTTCTATATATCTCCAACACAGCTCAGCAGCAAAAACTAGAAAGAGAAATCCCATTCAAAATCACCTTAGACAAATTAAAATACCTAGGAATCTATCTTCTGAGACAAATACAGGAACTATATGAACACAACTACAAAACACTCTCCACACAACTAAAAGTAGACTTGAGCAATTGGAAAAACATTAACTGGCCATGGATAGGACGAGCCAATATAATAAAAATGACCATCCTACCCAAACTTATTTATCTATTTAGTGCCATACCCATTGAACTACCAAAATACTTCTTCACTGATTTAGAAAAATCAATTGTACAAAAAAAAAAAATCAAGCCTTTCTCCAATTGATAAATGGGCAAGGAACATGAATAGGCAATTTTCAGTCAAAGAAATCAAAACCATTAATAAGTACAAGAAAAGTGCTCTAAATCTCTTATAATCAGAGAGATGCAAATCAAAACAACTCTGAGGTATCACCTCACACCCAGCAGATTGGCTAACATGACAGCAGAGGTAAGTAATGAATGCTGGAGAGGATGTGGCAAAGTCAGGACATTAATTCATTGCTGGTGGAGTTGTGAACTGATCCAACCATTATGGAGGGCAATTTGGAACTATGCCCAAAGGGCAATAATAGAATGTCTACCATTTGATCCAGCCCTAGCACTGCTGGGTTTGTACCCCAAAGAGATAATGGGGGAAAAGACTTGTACAAGAATATTCATAGCTGCGCTCTTTGTGGTGGCCAAAAATTGGAAAATGAGGGGATGCCATTCATTTGGGGAATGGCTGAACAAACTTATTTATCTATTTAGTGCCATATCCATTGAACTCCCAAAAAATTCTTTACTGATTTAGAAAAAACCATAACAAAGTTCATTTGGAATAACAAAGGATCAAGGATATCCAGGGAAATAATGAAAAAAAAAACCCAAATGATGGGGGTCCTGCAGTCCCAGACCTCAAACTATATTACAAAGTAGCAGTCATCAAAACAACTTGGTACTGGCTAAGAGACAGAAAGGAGGATCAGTGGAATAGACTGGGGGCAAGCGACCTCAGCAAGACAGTTTACTAAAAACCCAAAGATCCCAGCTTTTGGGATAAAAATCCACTATTTGATAAAAACTGGTGGGAAAATTGGAAGACAGTGTGGGAGAGATTAGGAATTGATCAACACCTCACACCGTATACCAAGATAAATTCAGAATGGGTGAATGACTTGAACAAGGAAACTATAAGTAAATTAGGTGAACACAGAATAGTATACCTGTTAGACCTTTGGGAAGGGAAAGATTTTAAAACCAAGCAAGACATGGAAAGAATCACAAAATGTAAAATAAATAATTTCGACTACATCAAATTAAAAAGCTTTTGTACAAACAAAACCAATGTAACTAAAATCAGAAGGAAAACAACAAATTGGGGAAAAATCTTTATAGAAACCTCTAACAAAGGTTTAATTACTCAAATTTATAAAGAGCTAAATCAATTGTACAAAAAATCAAGCCATTCTCCAATTGATAAATGGGCAAGGGACATGGATAGGCAGTTCTCAGATAAAGAAATCAAAACTATTAATAAGCACATGAAGAAGTGTTCTAAATCTCTTATAATCAGAGAGATGCAAATCAAAACAACTCTGAGGTATCACCTCACACCTAGCAGATTGGCTAACATGACAGCAGAGGAAAGCAGTGAATGCTGGAGAGGATGTGGCAAAGTAGGGACATTAATTCATTGCTGGTGGAGTTGTGAACTGATCCAACCATTCTGGAGGGCAATTTGGAACTATGCCCAAAGGGCAATAATAGAATGTCTACCATTTGATCCAGCCCTAGCACTGCTGGGTTTGTACCCCAAAGAGATAATGAGGAAAAAGACTTGTACAAGAATATTCATAGCTGCACTCTTTGTGGTGGCCAAAAATTGGAAAATAAGGGGGTGTCCTTCATTTGGGGAATGGCTGAACAGATTGTGGTATATGTTGGTGATGGAATACTATTGTGCTAACAGGAATAATAAAGTGGAGGAATTCCATGGAGACTGGAACGACCTCCAGAAAGTGATGCAGAGTGAAAGGAGCAGAACCAGGAGAACATTGTACACAGAAACTAATACACTGTGGTATAATCGAACGTAATGGACTTCTCCATTAGTGGCAGTGTAATGCCCCTGAACAATCTGCAGGGATCTAGGAGAAAAACACTATCCATAAGCAGAGGACAAACTGTGGGAGTAGAAACACCGAGGATAAGCAACTGCCTGACTACAGCGGTTGAGGGGTCATGACAGAGGAGAGACTCTAAACGAACACTCTAATGCAAATATTAACATCATGGCAATGGGTTAGAATCAAGAACACATGTGATACCCAGTGGAATCACGTGTCGGCTATGGGAGGTGGGGGGGAGGAAAAGAAAATGATCTTTGTCATTAATGAATAATGTTTGGAAATGATCAAATAAAATATTATTTTTTAAAAAGGAAAGTATTAAAATTCATTTGGAGAAATAAAAGGTCTATCTGGCATCTTCAGGGAAATTAAAAAAAAGGACATTTCCAGGACTCAAACACACATTGTAAAGTGCTAATAATCAAAATTCTTTGGGACAAGTTACAAATGGAAATGCAGATCAACAGAACAGATTAGATAGGGAAGCCTGAAGCAATTAACGTTGTTCATCAGGAATCAAACATTCTAATGACTCCTAGAACCCTAACTACTAGAGAAAAGAATCTATTGAGAGGAACTGCTAAGGTTGGCATGAAATAGATTTAGAATATAATTTATATAAAACTCAAATGTGATATAAATCTTTAAAAACCACATAATAAGTAGAGGAATAGCATAATAACTATGGTTGAAGAAAAATCCAAAAAAAAATCAAGATGATTCTATGAGATGAAGTAGATAATTTTTGTTACCTGAATTTTTAAAGCTTGTCTGAAAATACAGCTAGATTTTTAAAAAGTCTAATGTGAAAATTACTACCAACAAGAATCAAGAAGAATGTTTAGCTATTTAGATTGTTTTCAAAGCTTTTTAGACATATTTTTGATGTAGAATTGATCTCTTAAGTTATTCATTAAAATGGGAACATAATATAAGCAAAAAGGCAGTTCTTCCCTTCCAAGAGCTTACATACTAATAGGAGAAGAGAATGAGAACAAAGGAATGAAACAGAGAAAGAAGTCAAGATAAGAGCTAGCTGAGAAATATGAAGGAATGACCATAGCATACTTTCCTTTAAAAAGTGGTTCTTGATTAGTTTATAACTTAAATGAAAGAAAATGGCACATTTTCTTTAAAAATAGAGACCTTACCATAACTAGAATTAATAACATGTCATAACATAAAATTAATAACATATTATCCCATAACAAAAATTATTTCTGGAGATCACCCAGATTTTTTCAATATAGTAATAATATATAAAATGCTTGAAAGAGTTTCATTATAACCTGAAGGTAAAATAAGCACTTCCACTGAGGCATGGCACTTAAAAATTTTTTTCTAGTGTCTAGCCATCCAGGTTTTCTCAAATATAATGAATTCAGTCTTTAAAGTCTATCTTATGATATTATTTCAGCACAACTCATGAAAATTGCCTCTTCCCTCCAAAAGACTGCTAACAGCTTAGAATTACAGCTATATCACATCCCCACACATATTTCAGTTTGTGTCTCATTTTTTTTTTGCAAAAAAAAAATAATAAAAAGAGAATGTTAACAACTTGAGAGCAGGAAGCAGGTGTGATGTCTCTTGCTGGTTTTAGGCTTTTAACACCATCCAGTCCAGTCTGTAATTTCTGGATCCCGTTCACAGCATGCATGAATTTTCCCCCCTATGTCTGCTACAGCCATATCTCACCATTTCAGTCTGGCCACACTCCCCCCTCATGTTGTAGCTCCAAGGAAAGGCATATAGAACCGGAAGCAGGGCTATCTGGATTTTTCAGTGAGACTTCAGTGGGCTTAACAGTGGTGCCTCTGGTCCATACAAGGCAGAACTGCTTTTGGTAAGGGAATTTAATTTTAATTGAGTGAAACACAATGCATTCCTGCAACCTTATCAGTCTAACTGGCCACATGTGCTGATTCTACTTCTACTCTCACAGGTCTCACCTCTCAGCGTTCTCCTTCTTAACCTCCAGAGCTAAATTCATCACTCTGCAGGGGGGAAAGAGTTAAATTTAAATGTGTGTCACAGTCAGTGGCTTCCAGACTGAAGTTTTGTGCCATCAAATGTTGACATGTTACACACACTCAATTGCATGTCTCATCATATCCGCTAGTTTTGTATAGAGCTTTATATAAACTCCAACTCCATTTTCTCTAAGTTACTGGAGATTCTTTGTCTTAGGTTATGGAGGCACTGACTGTGAAAAGATCCAGCAGTGCAAATGAGAATAACAAATGGCACATCTCTGAAGGGATTGGGGAGGCCCATGTCCCCCTGAGGCACCAATGGCCAAACTTAGGATTCTTGGCTATGCGACTCTTTGATACTGTCATCTATGTATCTGGCAAATGCCACACAATTTACAGCATGAATGTATGTGTGTGTGTGTGTGGGGGGGGGTGGGAAGAGAGGGAGAGAAAGGGAATGAGAGAAATGGAGGGAGAATGACAGACAGACAGAGAGACAGAGATGGGGGAGGAGAGACAAAGAAAGAATGACAATTCACAGATTTTTGGAACATTCATAACAAACCCACTGAAAATGGATGATTTCTGAAATCACTTTTTCCTTCCTTTGGAAGGAAATACAAGGTGCAGACCCTAGGGTAGACTGATATTTATCCACTGTAGGATTTTTAATAATAATCAAAAAGAGGGGACAGAAAAAAAGGTCTTTCAGCCAAGTGAGCAGAGCAAAGAGAGACAGAGACTCACACCTGCAGCACTTTACCAAAAGCACAAGCTCTGAAAAAAGAGCCCCGCAGCGTGGGTCTCAGCCAAATTTATCTCCTAAGCATCCTTATGTAAAATGAAGATGTAACTTAAAAGGATGCTGGGAAATGTAGCTCAGGTGTGGCAAATTTTCCATCTGTACACCACATAGATCACATAGGATTGGCCTCCAGATAACAGCATGGTGTAGCCAAAAGAATATTCAATTCCGATTCAACAGACTGGCTGGAATCTCCTTCCACCACTTATTACTTAGGTTACTTTGGGCAGATCACTTTACCCTTCTGGGCTTCAGTTTAACAAAATTACAAAATCTCAGTGGGGTCATGTGGCCCCAACCCAAATCTGAACATGACCCCCCCCCATCCGAAATACTTAAGTCATCTTTAATGGACATTTCAGCATTTTAATAGTTAATAATTAAATGAATATGATCATATTAATTAATATAATAGTTTCAATATTAAGAAGTATTTCTTTTACATTAAGCTTAAATTGTCTTCTTTGGAATTTCCACTCCTCTGAACCTATTTCTGCATGCTGAGGTCAATTAGAACAAATCTATTCCTTCTTCTAAAAGTCTTCACTAAGCTAAACATGATGAGTTCATAGATTCAAAGTCCTATTCCCATACCTTACCCACCATATTTGGAAGAGACTTCATGGGTCATCTATTCACAGCCTCTCATTTTGTAGATATTCTTTTTTTTTCTTTTTCAACTCTTATTTTCTGTCTTAGTATCAATTCTAAGAGAGAAAAGTAGTAAAGGCTGGGTAATAAAGCTTAAATGACTTGCCCAAGGTTATATAACTAGGAAGGGTCTGAGTCCAAATTTGAACCCAAGACCACCCATCTCTGAGCCTGGCTCTATCCACTGAGTCACCTTGCTGCCCCCAAAAGATGTTTTTCCAATCGATATTTATATGACACAAACCATTGCTTTTCAACATTCTACATGGCCTCCTCTGAACAATTTCCAGCATTCTAATGCCTTTCCTAATATATGATGGTATAGGATACAATAGTCCTAGCTGTGTTCTGTTCAGAGTGGCATATCGAGATACAATCCATCACTTCACTCTTCCTGGACACTATGATTATTTAAAATATTTCATTGCCTTTTTGGGTGCAAATTTCACTGCTTACTTATTTAGCTTGCAGTCCACTAAAATTCCCAGATGATTTTCAGAAAGACTGCTGCCTTGTACTTGCAATCACTTTTTGAAATCAAAGTATATTTATTTCTTTTTGACATTTATTCTTGACAAATTTCATTTTAGGGGTAGTATACACAGACTTGGTCTTTGAGCCAGAAAAACCTATGTTCAAATCCACCTTTAAAACATACTGGCAGTGGTTATCAAAACAATTTGGTACTGGCTAAGAGACAGAAAGGAGGATCAGTGGAATAGACTTGGCGTAAATTATCTCAGCAAGACAGTTTATGACAAACCCAAAGATCCCAGCTTTTGGGACAAAAATCCATTATTTGATAAAAACTGCTGGGAAAATTGGAAGACAGTGTGGGAGAGACTAGGTTTGGATCAACACCTCACACCCTACACCAAGATAAATTCAGAATGGGTGAATGACTTGAACATAAAGAAGAAAACTATAAGTAAATTAGGTGAACACAGAATACCTGTTAGACCTTTGGGAAGGGAAAGATTTTAAAACCAAGCAAGACTTAGAGTCACAAAATGTAAAATAAATAATTTTGACTACATCAAATTAAAAAGTTTTTGTATAAACAAAACCAATGTAACTAAAATCATAAGGAAAGCAACAAATTGGGAAACAATCTTCATAAAAACCTCTGACAAAGGTTTAATTACACACATTTACAAAGAGCTAAATCAATTGTACAAAAAATCAAGCCATTCTCCAATTGATAAATGGGCAAGGGACATGAACAGGCAGTTCTCAGCCAAAGAAGTCAAAACTATTAATAAGCACATGAAGAAGTGTTCTAAATCTCTTATAATCAGAGAGATGCAAATAAAAACAACTCTGAGGTATCACCTCATACCTAGCAGATTGGCTAACATAACAGCTATGGAAAGTAATGAATGCTGGAGGGTATGTGGCAAAGTAGGGACACTAATTCATTGCTGGTGGAGTTGTGAATTGATCCAACCATTCTGAAGGGCAATTTGGAACTATGCCCAAAAGGGCCCTAAAGGACTGTCTGCCCTTTGATCCAGCCATAGCACTGCTGGGTTTGTACCCCAAAGAGATAATGGGGAAAAAGACTTGTACAAGAATATTCATAGCTGCACTCTTTGTGGTGGCCAAAAATTGGAAAATGAGGGGATGCCCTTCAATTGGGGAATGGCTGAACAAATTGTGGTATATATTGGTGATGGAATACTATTGTGCTAAAAGGAATAATAAAGTGGAGGAATTCCATGGAGACTGGAACAACCTCCAGGAAGTGATGCAGAGCGAAAGGAGCAGAACCAGGAGAACATTGTACACAGAGACTGATACACTGTGGTACAATAGAAGGTAATGGACTTCTCCATTAGTGGCAATGCAGTGTCCCTGAACAATCTGCAGGGATATAAAAAACACTACCCACAAGCAGAGGATAAACTATGGGAGTAAAAACACCAAGGAAAAGCAACTGTTTGACTATAGGGGTGGAGGGGATATGACTGAGGAGAGACTCTAAATGAACACTCTAATGCAAATACCAACAACATGGAAATGACTTTGAATCAAGAACACATGTGATACCCAGTGGAATTGCGCGTTGGCTGTGGGAGAGGTGGTGGGAGGGGGGAGGGAAGAAAAGAAAATGATCTTTGTTTCCAATGAATAATGTTTGGAAATTACCAAATAAAAATAAAAATAATTAAATTAAAAAAATAAAAATAAAACATACTGGCAATGTGACTGGGGCAAATCACTTAAGTATTCAGAAGTTCAAGGCAATTCTTTAAGACCATAATTTACAGAGCAGGTGGAAACAGCTAGATGGACAGAACACTGAGATTGGAGTCAGGAAGACTTGGGTTCAAATCCAGCCTCAGATGTTCCCTAGCTGAATAATCCTGGGCAAGTCACTTAACCTGTTTGCCTTAATGTACTCCCATGGACAGCAATGGCATGCAGGATCATGAAGTCAAACATACACATATAACACATGCAAAATTAGACTTCCCTAACTCCCAACTCCTTAGGAATCTTCAGAAATCTCTTAACTTCTCTTATCCTCATGTATAAAAAAATAATGAGGTTAGATGAGATCTAAATTTGACTCTCATCTGATACTCAATCTATAATCCTGGGAAGTGCTGTGGCTCTGAGGGGAAAGACACTTTTTTTTCTTTTTAATTTTTTTATTTGGTCAATTTCAAACATTATTCCTTGGTTACAAAAATCATATTCTATTCCTCCCTCCCCTCCCCCACTCTTCCTGTAGCAAACACAAAATTCCAGTTGGTATTACATCTGTCCTTGATCAGAACCTATTTTTATGTTGTTGATGTTTGCACTAGGATGATCATTAAGAGTCTATATTCATAGCTATTAGATCTATATATATAGATAGATCTATATTCTATATGATCATATCCCCTTGACCAATGTAGTCAAGCAGTTGTTTTTCTACTCCCACAGTTTTTCCTCTGGATGAGGGTAGTGTTCTTTCTCATAGATCCACAAAAGGCAGAAGAGTGGTAAGGGCTAGACAGTGGGCTAAGTGACTTGCCCAGGGTCCCACAGTCAGGAAGTATCTGAAACCAGATTTGAACCAGTACCTAACCTACCAAACCTAGATTTGGTTCTCAATTCACTGAGTGCCCTAGAACTGAACAGAAAGACATGGTGGGAAAAATTGATTTAAAGTAAATTTCAGTTATACAATATTGCATTGGATCATGGAAGAATCCATGCATCTAAAATGGTACAGAATATTTGAGGACAAAATAGGACTGCAAAATATTAGCATGAAATTCAGCTAGACCACTCATCTCCAGAGCATTTGTAGATGATACTGGAGGAACAAAAAATAAACAAAAAAATGGATTCCATATGCCATGTGAAATCATACAAACAAGATTTCTAATGATCCAAACATTCTGGGAGACAATTTGGAATTATGCCCAAAGGGCTTTAAAAAGGAATGCATGTCCTTTGATCCAGAAAAATAACTATGGGATATGTATCCCAAAGAAATTTTTTAAAATAGGAAAGGATCTGTTTGTACAAAAATATTTATAGTTGCATTTTTTGTGGTGGCAAAAAAATTGGAAAATGAGGGGATGTCCCTTGATTGGGGAATTACTGAACAAATTGATGGTGATAGAGTACTATTGTACTATGAAGAATGGTGAATCACTTGATTTCTATAAGAACTGGAAGGACCTACACTAACAGATGTGGAATGAAATGAGCAGAACCAGGAGAACATAAACACAGTAAATGAAACTTTGTGGGACAATCAAATACTTTGCTACTAACAGCAATGCAATAACCCAGGACAATCTTGAGGGACTTATAAGAAAAAATGCTATCCATATCAAGAGAAAGAACTGTAAGAGTGGAAATGCAGAAGAAAAACATATGATTCATAACTTGTTTATATGCGTATACGATTTGAGGTTTGGCTTTTTAAAATGAATAATATGGAAATGGGTTTTGAGTGATAATACCTGTATAACCCAGTAGAATTTCGTGTCAGCACCAGGAGTGCGGAGGGAAGAGGGGAGGGAGAAACCATGAACCCTGTAACCATGGAAAAATATTTATAAATAAATATATTTTTTAAATCATCTATTTCATTAAATATCCATTTCCCCTACCCCTGAAGGATTATATTCAACTTTTACTGGGTGTATTTCTTGATGGTAATCCTAGCTTCTCTGCCTTCTGGAATTTCATATTCCTAGCCTTCCAGCTCTTTAATGTGGAAGCTTCTGAATCTTGTGTGAACCTGAGTGTGGCTCCTTGATATTTGAGTTGTTTGTTTCTGAGTTTTTAAGACATTTTCTCCTTGACCTGGAACTCTGGAATTTGGATTTACTATTCTTGGGAATCTTCATTTTGAGATCTCTTTCAGGAGGTGATCAGTGGATTCAGATCTATTTTTACTTTGGCTTTGTCAGATATCATTATTGAGACTCCTGCCTTCTTTCTATCAGTTGAGGCCCAACAGGTTTTGTTTCAACCTTTAATTCTAACCTTGTGAGTATCTACCAGCCTCAGGTGTGTTCCTTGTAGACAAGATATGATAGGATTTTGGATTCTAATCCACTCTCTTATTTGTTTTCATTTTATGGGTGAGTTCACTCCATTTATGTTCAAAGTTATGATTGTCACTTGTGTATTCCCCAGCATTTTGATATCCTCTCCTACTTCTGTCCTTTCTTCTTTTGATATATCCTTTTAAACCAGTGGTTTGCTTTTAATCAATCCCCCTAATCCTCTCCCTTAATATGCTTCCCTTTCTTGCCCCTCCATTTTTGTTCCCTTCTTGTTTTGGAGGTCTGTTAAGTTCCCTCCCCCCTCTCTTTCCCTCCCTTTTTGTCCTCCCTTCCTCCTACCCCCTCCTTAGTTTTCCCTTCTCACTTTCCCTGTAGGATAAGATAGAATTCAAGACCCAAATGAATCTAGATGCTCTTCCTTCTCAGAACTGATTTCACTGAAAGTAAGGTTTAAGTATTACCTATTAGCACTCTCTTCCTCTCCTTCTTATAAGAGTATTCTTCCCTTCCCGTTTGCATGCGTATCTGTGTGTGATAAAGATTATTCTATTTATTTTATTTCTTCAAGCATCTCTTGGCGCCATCTTTGATTCCCCTCTCCCTTTTTCTTTTTTTTTTTTGCATATCATCTTATAGCACTTATTCCCCCAATCTTTTCCTGTGAATGATTCTTCTAATTACTATAATAGTGAATATAATTTTTGAGAGTTACAAATAACATTTCCCCATATATTAATATACATGATTTGATCTAATTGTAGCCCTTAAAGAAGAGAGTTTGAATAAAAAACATTTTCCCCCTTTTCCTCTCTTTCTTATATACCTTTTCATGTTTCTCTTGATCTTTGTGTTTGGATATCAAACTTTCCACTTAGTTCTGGTCTTTTCTTTACAAATACTTGGAAATCTTTTATTTTGTTGAATGCCCATACTATCCCCTGGAAGTCTTTAGTCAGTTTTGATGAATAGGTGATCCTTGGTTAAAGACCCAATTCTCTTGAAAATTAAAGAGTCTTCTTGTGATTAGTAATGATTCTGCTATAAGGTTTTAAGAGAGATTATTTTAATGTTCAGTAATAAATATACCATATATAAACCAATTAACCAACCCTTCAGGGATTCTCAGGGTAAGACACTTCTCCCTAAACTTAAATACACTAGTAACCTCCTCATCCAATGGCCTGACAGTCCCCTGAAAGTCAGTTCTTTCTTTATATGAGTCTCTCTACATATCTCTCATTGGGTGGAGAGAGGTAATGAGACACAGACTTTGAATGAGGAACGTGAGGCTCCTAGAGCCCACATGTGGGGAGAAACCGACACACCAATATGTCTCTTGGTTCTGCTAAGAACATCTCATAAAAAGGTAAATTCTCTTCCTTGTTGAGCTGAAATTTCATCTTGCTGCCAGGTAACAGATCTCCCTAACTCAATTATCTAAACCTCAGCTTTTTCCCTGAATTTTGTTTTTTGCTTGTTTGCTTTGGTTTGCTTACATAATTTGTAACTGCTTCTTGTACAACAAGAGGGAATCAGAGGGAAAGCAAAGCTGGCTCTCGTGAAGTTAACTGATAAGTATACAGAGCTCAGCAAAACTACTGCTCCTGGATTGATCAGAGAAAGTTGTTTTCATCCTGAACCCCCCAAAAGGCTGCAAATATCTGCTGTGTGCTAGATATAATTCCAACCCATATCTTCCTGGAAGTAAAGTGAGTGATGACCAGCTCATGATGATTCTCCCAATTCCTCTAAAAGTGGAACCTTAGTTCACTTTTTCAGAGTGAGACAAGCAAAATCTTTTGTTATGCAGTCCTATTTTGTTAAATACCATGTTACACAAATACATATATGTATAATAAAACAAATATATAGTATAATGTAATCAGATAGCAGTGTCTTGCACATCATAGGTACAATAAATCTTTCTTGAGTTGAACCCAATTCCACTTTGCAGAATGAAGATCATGGAAGATGTTCAGCTAAAAATTATTTTAAAATATCTATCATTTGTTGATTTTAAAAAAGCATTCAATAGGGGTAGTGAATAGAATGCCAGGTCTGGAGTCAAGAGGACTTGGGTTCAAATTTGACTTCAGACACTTCCTAGCTGTGTGACCCTGAACAAATCACTTAACTCCCATTGCCGAGCCCTTACTGCTTTTCTGTCTTATAATTGAAACTAAGAAGGTGAGGGTTCAAAAAAGAAAAATAAAGCATGAGATGAATATTACATACCATGTGGTGTTCACAAGGAACACCCTGGGGTGACCCTCCAAAGCAGACATGGATAAGAGTCTTACAGGTGGAGTAAGCATGATGTTGCTGTCTGCATGGTTAGAGAGAATGCCCATGTCAGCAAGATCATAGATCTATTTAAGTACTTTATGCTACCATTATCTAAGGCTGAGAGAAACTACAGGTCATTAAAAAAAATCTAGAAATTCCAATGACTAATTAACACTCACACACCCAGACAGTGCTACAACAGCTATAATAGCATTGGGGTTTTTTGGGGTGGGGAGTAAAGATATTTTATTTTATTTTTGCCAATTACACGTAATAACAAATTTCCATTCAATTTCCATAGCTATGTTTCACATTGTCTCCATCCCTTCTCCTTCCCAGAGATGATAAAGAATTCAATCTGGGTTATACATGTATTATCATGGAGAACATATTTCCATATTGTTCATTTGTGTAAGAGAATTATCATATAAAACCAAAACCTCTAAACATAAACCCAAATAAACAAACAAATGATAAATCATATACTGTCATCTTCATTCTGATTCCAACAGTTCTTTCCCTGGAGGTGGATAGAGTTCTTTGTCTTAAGCCCCACAGAATTGTCCTGGATCATTGTATTGTTGAGAGTATCTACGTCTATCACAGTAGATCATTGCACAATATTGAACAGCATTGGTTTATATACTTCCTTGAATTGAATCCTAAGAAGGAACATACTGTGGTGGGAAAAGGTAGAACAGCTCTTGGTTTCCTGGGCTTCCTTAAAAGCTAACACCTTGGACTTTTCTGAACAAAGCTGAAGCTCTGAATTGAAATTTGACTTTCTGCAGGAAGCCTTTTGGAATATCTGTAAGATGGAGAAAACATTTAAAGTACCTTCTCTACTGAAGCAGAGCATTCATGAAAGGATTACAAGCATGAAAATTAAGTATTTTTTATAGCAGAACCTAACACATGGAAGGATTTTGTTGGTATGATTGTGATTTAATTTATCAAATGACTCAAGGAATGCTTTGAAAATCAAATATTGAAAAGCTCAACTCTACAGTTGATCAAGAAGGGTTAGGAAGACAAAAGTCCTCAAAAAAGTATACATTTCTGCTGATCTTTACTCAGATTGATGAAGAAAATTTCCTGGGCTAGCTTCTGTCTAGTTTCCTCTCCATTGTAGACTTTCAAGCAATTGGGATGGATGATTCACTGGAGGTCAATTTACCTTTCTATTTATCTAAGAAACAATCTGACAAGGTGATACATTAGGGAAAGAAGAAAAAGCACACCTGAAGAGATTATGCTACACTGAAATATTTCAAGCAAATAAAGAACAATGGTATTTCCAAGCACAGCAGACCAGAACCAGCTGTGTGTGTTTTAATAATAAAGGAAAAATGCACAAAACACAACTAAAATCTATTTAGTGAAAGGTTCACAGTTCAGACCCTGAGAGTTTCAAACAGGTCTGTGGTCTAACTATGAACAGGAATAGTCTGTCCCAGAGCAACTGTCAGATTGCCAGTTGGATTTTTTTTAATTAAAAACTTAATAATTATCAGCAGAAACTTTTCAATATACAAAGAACAGAAAACAAATACATTTGAAATCATAAACTTGCTACATGTTTTCCTCCTAAAAGGGGGATTTTTTAAAAGGTTTTTTTTTAATGTACAAAATCAAAAGGTAAAAAAACAAATTTGCCCTGTTTGTATTTTTTTCTGGACTTGTTTTATTGATGCCATTTTCTATTTTCACATGTCACAACCCATGAATTCACCTTCTTCCAACCCATAGAAGTCCTCATCTTAAACAAATAAAGACATTCAAGCAAAAGAAATCAATGCACTAGCTCTATCTGAAAATGTACATATTGTTTTGCATCTTTAGCCCATCACCTCTCTTGCAATACGTGTTTCATCATCAGCTTTCTGATATCATGTTTGGCAACTATCTTGAGAAGAGTTCTGAAATTGTTCCTCTTTTGTGGTCATTCAGTAAATATTGTCCCTGGTTTTGTTCACTTGGATCATAAAAATCTTTAGATGTTTCTCTTGAATTAAAAACAATTTTGTTACTTTGTATTGGACAAGCATTAACTTTTCCATGTACAAAGAACAGAAGAGTCTTGTATATAAAATCACAAATCTCTATTACAGTTGCTTTTAAAAAATACAAATAATAAATTCAACCAGTTAAAGTTATCCTGTTTATCTTGACATTTTTGCCCCATATATCAGTCTCAGCTACTTCATCTCCTATTCTTTTTTATTATAAAAGCTGTAATGAATTACAATAAATATCCTTATTTCTTAATGTTTGTCATATTATGGTGTAATAATATTCTATTGCACTCACATTACAATTGGTTAGCCCCAAAGTTTTTTCACATAGCCAAAAAAGTTTTCTGCTACAAATTGGGGTCCATATGGGTCTTTCCTCTCTGCCTTTGAACTCTGTGGGAATAGATCTCTGATGGAGATAATAATTTGTCAAAAGATGTGTGCAGTTTGATGACTTTGGGGGTATTGTTCCCAGTTGTTTTTCAGACCATATGTACTAATGCACAGCTCTACCAAGAGTGAAGTAGTATCCTTGTCCCTCCACAGCCACTCTAGCAATCATGATTTTCATCTTTTTGCCAATGTGAAGAAGACTGGAGTAGAATCTCAGGAGTTCTCATAATTTGCTCTTGCCTACAAAAATAGGACTCCTGTTTTCATATGGCTACTGTTGGCTTCCATTTCTTCATTTGAAATAGTTCATAACCTTTTATCATTTTTTCGCTTGGAAAAATATTTTTCTTATATATTTGTGTTGATTATCTATATTGTGGATATCAGACCTTTTTCTGGGATGTTTGCTTCAAGTGTTTCTGCCAGTTATGCTAGTTGGCTTCTTAAAAGAGTATGCCACAAACTTTTGTGCATCTGGCTTTGCAAAGCTTTGTGCCTGGATATCAAATCTATTCACAAAAATGAATGTTCTAGGCCTCTGGAAGCCTTCAAATGGGTTTCCTCATTGCTACCATTGGTGTTCTGACTTGGCAGATGTCTTATCACTAATATTATATGATTAAGATGTGACATTTATTACTGTGCTATTGCACACAGTGGACCATTCCAGATATAGTCATATGGGGGGGGGGGAAGGGCTCCATTGGCAAGTCATCCTTTAGTATATCTCCCACTGTGCTATGCAATTAGTGCCAATCACTAAAAGTACTTTGCTAGTCCCAAATTATATGTTGTTCAATTGGGTGTGTTAAAAGGTGCAGAAGCCATGCCTCACTTATTAATCATTAATGTAAACTTGCCACCTACTCAGAACTTTAGCTTCTTAAATCATTAAATAAAAAAAGCATCAGTCTTAAGCATAAATACAGTGTGACCCAATACACAAAGGCTCTTTCTTTTAAATTCTATTCATACAAGGGGCAATTTGTCACATGATATTTACGTTTAAAAATAAGAGTCAAGAATGTCTAAGATAATCAACATAGAGATTGTTTTCTATTTCTTGTGAAAGGAAAAGCTCTATAACAAGTTTGGGTGCCGAGTTAAGAGCTTTCATTCATAAGTAAATCTTAAAGCCATATCATTTGGAGGTTTCTGTTGGGTTGCCATGTCTCCTAGCTCCTTTCCTCTTTTAAATTTTAAATACTGCAAAGGAACCATTTACCCTGTGAGGTTCTCATAGTTAGGACCAAACCCTTCTCTGAGGAATTTTGGCACCCAATTAATTAGCTCGTTATGAGCAGGAGCTGTTCTCTTTCAGTAACTCCTATTCTGCCATCAGTAAAGTGTGATTCTGTAATAAATTTCCACGAAGCAAACTATTTCTGGTAATTCTCCCTAATTAACACCAGGTCTGCTAATAATAAATTAGTACCTATGTGTTTCTGATATAAGCAAGATCTTGTCTGAGAGGACCCTAAAAAGGCAAACTCCAATCTAAATTAAGCTCTTGCTGGCAAAGGGATTTATATGCCATTTTGTAAGAAAACCTTTGATAATCTTATATTGGGGCATTCTGACTAGCAAACATTGAGTGACAGGGAGATTTGTTCTGGTCTGAGCACTGAAAAGGGATTTATTGTGAACACACACTGTTGAGTCTTAAGCCATAAATCTTGCACAGGATTACTGATGCTTAATGAATGAATGACAGATCTCTTATTTTTGTCGGTGCATTTTAATGTGCAATGACGTGATTGATAGAAACCAAACATTGACCATTAAAGTGTCAAATGCAGACATGATGCCCTTACATGTTTGGCTTCTGGAGTTTAATATACTGTGGGCAAATAGACCTGAATTTGTCTTTTATTCCCAAATCTCAAGTCTGCAACAAAAAAACATTCCTCTGAAACTTCATGCAGTTGGAGGGGAAAAATACTCACTAAAACCAGTAAACAAACACGACTGAAGTAAATCTTAGCTTTAGAATACCT
The DNA here is from genome assembly GCF_027887165.1 of Monodelphis domestica. Classification (NCBI taxonomy): domain Eukaryota; kingdom Metazoa; phylum Chordata; class Mammalia; order Didelphimorphia; family Didelphidae; genus Monodelphis; species Monodelphis domestica. The sequence continues at coordinate 282,692,961 of NC_077232.1, read as the reverse complement.
GGCTAATGAAAGTGTAACGAGCTAGAGCTCTCATCGTGAAGTCACTGGCCATAATTGATGGTGAAGATGGACAAAATTTTTATCCACAGCTAAATAAATGACCTTTCTACTTGTGATATATGGTTCTAAGACATAGTTGTAGCAATAAGCCTGGGGAAAACAAAAACCCAAACCTGTTACATTGATGAACCATTTTCAAAGATTGCTTAAACACTGAGTGGTTGTTAATCCAACAAAATTATGTCTATAGACTACTCACCTGTGGGTCTAATATAACCCATTTTTACTGTGACTGAGGAAAAAAAGAATTATTTGCTACAAAAAAAGAAAGAAAACAAGCCGAAACACCACAGATATTTATTATGAAGACATGTACACAAAGGCAGTGCTCTGCTTGGCAAGCTTGTTTATATGTATTTTCATTAGGATACGCATCCAAAAGCAAAGCTGATTGGAATACACAATTTTTAGAAACATAAACAGAACAAAGCAGAAGTCAGAGGTTAATAGAGAAGCAAAACGACATATTGGAAATCCCAACCTTTTAAATGAATCAAGAAGAAATAAAATTTATGGTGCAGTAATTTTTTCCTACCAATTTGTACATTTTCCCTTATTTTATATGCCTACAATATGGTCTTCCTAAGGAAACTGAAGAAATTGTGCTCCAAAATACATTTTTTGAGATATTCACGCCACACTAATATGGGCAGCTTGTTCTAGTTACATGTAAGTTCACATAAGAGCAAAGATAGGGAAAGTTCCTTTTAGGCAGTATGCAAAATTAAGAGCTGGAGTACCTCACCCGTTGAAAATCTGTGGATTAATCTACTTTCATTATAAATAATTTGATAATAATGCCGCATGAATATTCTTTTAAAAAATCTAAACTCTGCTGTCTTAGTTTGAGCTTACAACCTAACATTTCTCAAGACTTACGGTTCAGTTTAGTCCTAGGCTTTCATAGGAAATCTGAGCCATTAGGGTTATGGGCAATTGAAGGGAGAGTTTGAGAAACCTGGAGCTTAGACTATTTAAATGTACAAGTAGAGGAAAGACTTTTCCTCTTAGTTTTCAAGTTAGGCTGCTGGGTGTAACAACCCACTCACTGTACTTCAGAGGATCCTACTTGACTCTTCAAAGCCTATGAAAATACTGAAAAGGCTGAGCCCATCACTGGCACCAACTTAATTAGGGAACTCAGAAAATTCCTGGTGATCAGTCTCTATCTAGGGCCACTGCACTGAATATATTTTTCATTTGTGCTACAAATTTGGCATCCCAAAACATACACCAAGAGAGCTTGAAAGTAAAGAAGCAAAAATAGAAAAGGCTACTGATCTGGGAGATATCTATAAGCAGAACAATAAATACTCAAGGAGATAACCTGAACAATAAAGTGCTTTGCCAGGTATTAAAAGATTAACCCTCATGTACTACAATCTACTCTTTCTTGGGAGAAAATACACAATCCTTCTGGTTTATGAGCAGCAGACAGAATTTATTTCCATGGGATTAGTGACTTGCCAATAATCTGACATTTTTAACTACTTGGTTACTAGAGAGACAAAGCACAAGAAGACAATTATAAATTGGGCAACAGCTTCTCCCCTGGCAGGAAGAATAGACTTTAGGGGAAATGTAACAATATGATCTCCAAGAAATATGGATGTGTGTGTGTGGGTGGGGAGGGGGAGAAAAAGGTTACTTAAAAAAAATTTTTTTTTCTTAACACTTACCCTCTGTCTTAAAATTGACACAAAGTATTGGTTTCAAGGCAGAAGAGCAGTAAGGGCTGGGCAAATGGGATTAAATGACTTGCCCAGGGTCACACAGCTAGGAAGTGTCTGAGGCCACATTTGAACTCAGGATCTTCTATCTCTAGGCCTGGCTCTCTATCTACCAAGCCACCTAACTGCCTCAGAAGGTACTTTTATTTCTTTTTTTAAGTTTTTAAAGCACGTTAACTTTCTCAAATTCCCCCAAATCCAGCCACGAATTTTTACAAAGTATGCAAATGTCATAGACTATTAAATAAGGTCTTGGCACACAATCTTAACAAACAACAAAAGAGGACACAGAAAAGAACCCAAATACACTGATGCAGGTCAAAAACACATTTCTCAATTGCTGAAAGCTACAGACTTTGTGGGAGGCAAGAAGTCCCAGAGGCCCTCTGCAGGTGCATGACAGCCAAGAGTGCCAAGAGAACCCGGCTGAGTCCCCAGGACACTCTTGCCCCTTACTAGAGGCTATGAACCCAGGAGGTGTTCGATTGCTTTTTGGCTTGGTAGATTTACCTCTGTGACTCCCCTTTCTGATTTGTTTAAGTTAATTATAATCCACATATAACATAAATTGGTTAAGACCATAAATTAACAGCTGTTAGCATAGCTGCCTTTCAAGTTCGGGAGGTTAAACAAAGAGGGCAGTTTCAGCTTTTACTCCAGAACAAACAGGCACACAATGGAAGCAAGGCAGGGGAGTGAGTGATGGGGCAGGGAGGGACTTTAGGTTCCCATCCCCTTTTAGAAACACCTTGCCCCCACCGCAAGTCTAAAATAAAAACTTAGAACCATGAAGAACATACTGACCTGCCCTCTGTTCAACAGAAACACAAAAGAAGAAGAAAAAAGACTAAACTAAAAAATGATTAAATGCCCTGCATTTTCCTTAATACATTAGTGTCCTGAAAAATCATAAGGCAGTTGAAAGACTTGGATTTTAAACCAAAAAAGCCTTTTGGGACACTGAACTAATATTGTCATTATTTTGGAAAGCCGGTAATGTGCCAATAAGTCATTACTTTTCTATCTCTAATATCACAAAACTCTCAAATGATAAATCATCAACAATCAAAGAACACAGGATGTTTTTCACATCTCCAAATTAATGTTTTGTTCTCTTCTAATTAATTTTCAAATCTTTAGCAAGATAAGCCTTGTCTCCAAATAGAGCTCTTTATCCTCTAACCACTCAGTCATTTAACTCTCACTAGGTGTTCTAATTTATCAACCTAGAAAGCAGTAAGGATTTTCTTTTAGATAAAATCAAATGACTTACAATCATTTCCTCAGTGTTACTGATCAGTTTTACAGCTAAACACAGAAAGTTAAAAAAGACTAAATTTATGCTTACTAAACAAGAGATAGCACATTTTTGAAAAAATGCTGATATCATCGAGAACTCGTTCTTCTGCAAATTGGTATCGACACTGTATGTAACCTTCTAAGTTAGTAAAGGTAGCAACTGTCATTCATGCAGTGCTTGAAGGTTTGCAAAAGCACCTGACTAAATCTCTCCCTCTCCCTTCCCCTCCTCTTTTTCAGGCTCAATTTTCTAAGCATTCACTTTTTTCTGATTGTCTACTCTAGGGGATAAGAGAAGGCTAAGGTTAGAAGAATACAATCTACTGGTAGAAAGATGCACATGATGGTCTTATGTTAATAAAAGGTTAACCTGCATGATTTATGTATGAGATCCAATAGATGCTTATATGGAGAAAAAGGGTTTTTCTTAAGAATACATGGCTTAAAAGATGTGCACACTTTACAATCAGAATTCCTTAGCCATGTGATCAGTTTTTAGTACAGCTATATAGAAATTTTTTTATAAAAAAGAAAAGATTGGCACCTATCATCTAATGAAATTTTCTGTTAACTTTAGGGAGAAATCTCATTTTGTTTATTCTCAAATTTCTCATACAGATGGGAACATCTGAGGTCAGATTTATTCAACATCTATCTATAAATTGATCAAAATCCTGCATTCCCTGGGTAGGGGCAGGATAGCATATCTTGTAGTCTCAGCATAAAAATGCTTCTTCATCCCATTCTTTCAAGATAAACAATATTCAGCTAGTAAATACAGGCCTGATAGTTATTTCATGGGCAGAAAATGCCTTGAAAAATCTTGAGTTTCTATGCTATCTCCCTCTCTCCACTTTACATGTCCAAATATTCCCTTAAAATGTATATAAAGTTGGCATTTATCTTTTCACCATATTTTTTCAGTGATATGAATATTAGCCTACAAAAAATTAGCTACTCATATGATTTCTTCTTTTCACTCTTCATTTTTTTTCTTCTTTTTCATTAAATTGTATCCTTTCAGAAATTCAAAGAATGAGCATGCTTCTTGCACAGTGGCTTATCCTTTTTGGAGAAGAAGGTCTGACCTTCCAAACTGTCAGAACACACCTGAAAAGGAAAAGAAAAGAAACATTTAAGAAACCATTAAAAACTTGTTGCATAGATCTACCAAGGAAGGGATAACACATTTTGAAAAGATGTTGATATGACCAAGAATGTTCTCCTGTGAATTCATTGAAATCAAGGCTTGGATTGGAAGGTATATGACCTTCCAAAAGTTAGTAAGTTAGTAACTGGCATTTATACAGCACCTGAGCATTCAGTGTGCAATGTGTCCCCTGTCCTGTTAGATGGGCACTCCACGCATTAATTACTATCGCCCATTTTACAAATAAAGAAGAAGAAAGCTCAGAAAGATTAAACGAAGGCAGTAAGTTCTAGAAATGGTATTTGGACATGGGGCATCTTGATTCCAAGCCTAATATTCTATTCACTCAACTATGGTATGTTGCTTCTTTGAAAACAAGGTTGACATAAATTGTCTTTGTTTTATTCAGACATTTTAGTTGTGCCCAGATCTTCATGATCCCAGGTAGTAAACGTCTGTGGCCATATTTGAACTCAGGCCTGGTATGCTATTCACAGTACCACCGAGCTGCCCCTCATTTTATTTTTTATTAAATTCAAATAGTTCTCAGCTGCTTTGCTAATGCATCATCTACTACAACTTGGTCTAGCCAGGGAGAGACTGTGACATGTAAATAATTTTTAAATTCTTTGACAGATTAATGACCTCTTTGATGTGAACTCTCTATTTACCAGTGGAGGCTAACACCTCTCTCTGCCACTTCCTCTTTACACATTTGTGTAAACTAAAGGAATTCTTTGCACCTTTGTGACCCTCAATTTCCTCATCTGCAATGTAAGAGTGCTGCACTGGATGACCTCCAAGGGGCCCTTTCAGTTCTCAATCTGTGTACCAGGATTTTTTTTCCTGTTCATTTAATATTATGTGGATATTACTACAACACTCAGGCTAGTCAATTTGATATCTCATGCTCTTGGCACAAGATTAGCCTGCTTCTTTTGCCAATTATAGATTTCCTTGGTGATATCTGTCATACTGCTTCTTGCCATTTGGGATTTGAATTCTAGGTTGCGATACTCCTTAATTCATATCTGTATTGCATCACTGTGAATAGCTTTGGTGTCAAAAATGATAGACTTTATACAAATGAAATGAAGCCTCTTCTCCTGGTCAATTCTAGCCCCTAATTCACTGTTCACCTGCCATGCCCATCTAAGATATATGAATTGATAGATTAGCTCACTGGATTCTCCAATTTTTTCATCAGCATGGAGAATATCTACTGTGGGAATTGTGGAAAGGAAACAAGACTGACAATTTGTGGGGGAAGGGCCCAACTGGGAGTGGCAGTTGGGTCTTGTGACTAGCACTTCCTTCCTGCCGGGTGGGACTGGTTTCCTGGTGTTGGAGGAGAGAGAAGCTTGTTCAGCCCAGTCTGGAATGGCATGCTCTTCTTGGTTCAGCCCGAAGACACAGGCTTCTGAAGGTTAGAATTGTTCTTGTTTGCTTTCTGTCTACTGCTAAGATTCTGTATTAGACAAAGAAGGACTGATATAGAGTAGATGGAAGTGGGAAAACCCTCCGCCAGCCTCTGGGGCCTGGCCTCAGGTCTGAAGCCGAGAAAAACTCCCATCCCAACGGGTTATTAAATTTTATATTATTTGAATTCGCAGTCAGATACGTGGACTACCTTTTCTGGTCATAAAGGGAGCTGAACTTCATTTCAGTCATTCTAGGGCAAACAGGCCTTATCGGACCCCTGCTGCTTCCTCTCAGCAGGGGGCATCTCCCACCCTTGACTCACCAAGCAATATACCCTCTCTCCCCTTAACTCCTCCATACCCCATACAAACCTCCCATTATCCCCCATTTTTTCAATCCTATTTCCTTTCCCAAATAAACATTACAGAATTCCTTCCACCAAACATTTATCACGTATTATAATACACTGTCCACCAACTGTCTTTCACGTATATGTTTTAAGTAAATTATGTGTTAAAAGTGATTTGTTCGGGATCACATAGATAGTAAATGTCAGAAATATGATTTGATCCCAACCTTTCTGACTTCCAAACCTTCTTTCCTTTACACTAGAGGAAACTGGGGTCTCTAAGCCCGTCCACCAGTACCTAGTGACATTATTAATGTTTTATTGTATTTTTACTTATTTTATTAAATATTTCCCAATTGCATTTTAATCTGATCCAGCTTGGTCTCATGTTTGGTACCTTTACATTATAGGTTATATTGTCTTTACTCTTAAAACACAGAGATATATTTCATCTTAAACTAAAATGTATTAACTGAATCATCCTAAATAATTGGGAAATAGGGGGAAAACCCTAAAAAAATAACAGCAATCATTAATTATCTTTACTCTCTTTTGTAGGCAAAATATTATAGAAGGCATTGTGGAAAATCCAAAGAATGCTTAAATGATGAGGAATCCTTATTGATGAGGAAGAAGACATTAAAATATTGAATTTTCACATTGTAAAAAATTAACATTATACTTTTATTATTCAAATGTAGAATGTAGAATCCCATTCTACAATGGGATCACTGTGTAGGATCTAGAAAACCTAAAATCTAGGAAGCTCTACCTTTAAATTCTATCTTAATGTCCCACCACAGACCCTACTGACTATGATCCAAGGAAAATTACAATCATCACTTCCACATCACAACTTTCCCCATTGTGGTTTTGATATATTAAGGGTGGGCACAAGATGAAGAATGAATTTTGCAGAAGCTATAGACAACATTCAAAGGCCAAGAGATGACACAGAAAATGTTTAGAAACTCAGAAATGCATAGTTAATCCAAACTTTACAATAAGGTACTTTAAACACCCCATTAAAAAAAAAGAAAATTCAGACTTCTCTGGTATAAAGACAGAGACAAAAATATTATGAAGATTTTCCATATGGGGCAATGTACCATGTCCTTATTCACCTCCTTCACCCACATGGAAGGGATAACTATATTGAAATTTTATAAAACTATGAGTTACAAAGCAGGCCCTGACCAAACTGGGTAGCTTTGGATAGTTCTAGAGGGCTGGTGATATCAGTACTACCTGGGTCACTTACCTTCTTCTAGCCTCAGATTCTACACTTTTAAAAATTGGATAACAAGACCTATAGTACAGATTTTACCTGGTTATGAGACTTTAATAAAAAAATGGATGTAAAGACCTTTATTAGTCTTTAAGTGCTATACATACATCATTATCATCATGAATGTTCTATGCCCTTGAAAGATGCGGATAGCCACCAAGAACATTTTTTGCCATTATGAGACACATTAGCTTAACTGATGGGGTAAAAATGTACTTCCTAATAGTAATGAACAACAAAATAAATATGATCTTACCATACTTTTCAAAATTATAAACTCTTTTTCATTTAGATTTGGAGGATTAAGAGATGTTTCAGCTGTTTTTTTTTTTCATAAATCAGGTTTTAAACAGCAATCAATTAATTCAGGAAAAGAAGTTTGACTTACTGAACACACAAAGCATGTATCATGCCAGGTATGACCCAGAGCTTCCAGAAACAGATCTCCTGCCTCTATGGGAAATTCACATCCATGGCATATGGTACCAAAAAGAGCATAGTAATCTGTAGGGAGGAAAAGGCAGAGAAATTAATGGAAAATCTCAAATCATTTGGAGAGGGTACTTACCCTAATTCCTTCATTCTTCATTCATCTTTTGAAAAATGCAAACAAAAAATTATTTGTATGAAGTAGGCAAATACCACAATAGTGAAGGTGGATTTTATTTTGTTTTTGTCTACTACCCTGTATCTGATAATTTATTAATGTGAGGAATAAAGAAATCTCCTTCTCAAAGAGGCATTGTAAAATTAACTTGTTCATTGAGTTTAAAATGGATTCTTATAACTTTAGAGGAGCTATTTATTAAATACTACTGATAATTATTAGTTATTAAATTATTTAAATGCTAAAAACCAATTAAATATCTTTTTGTTTTCAACTAATGGAAAAAAGAGAGAAGTTCAAGTGTTTTTGCTTTTTATTTTTGGAGGAATGAAGAAAGCAATGTGGGGAAAAATAATAAGTTTTCAAAATTGTTGACCTGCCAATTGATGTTGGAAATGTTCCCTTTGTATTTCACAGGTTTTTTTGTAAAAGCATTTAGATGTTAAAAAGAATAGAAACTCTTCTTTATCAGCACTCATTATTGAAAGCTAGCCATATCTATATATTCCTTTTCTTACATGACCATGTCAAACCGTCTGTAGACCTGATGAGAGCAGCAAGCAAAGTCAACAATAACCACCGTTCCTAAAGCACTGGCTTACTTTCCTGGGAGGGGCTTAGATAGTAATGAAGAGAAAGATGGATGTTGCAATCAAGATGAAATATGTCAACTATGTAAATCTTCTGAAAATCCACTTTTAAGGAGATGGTTTTTATATTTGGCATTTGCTTTACATACACTTTTAATAGGAGTCTTGCCATCATTTCCCATGTGACTATACTTCTGGACTTCATCATAGTCTATGAATTTATCTTACAAGATCACTCCAACTTGAAACTCATACTCTGTCCCTTGGATCCTCCTTCCTTCTGACTAGAGAGAGTGATGACTGAAGAGCTACCTTGCAGATCCTCTATTTAAAAGGGTGCTCAGGGCAGTCATCTCATCACTTACTACCCAGTTGCGTTTCTAAACTTCATCACGTTCCCATTCCAAGATCCCTCCTTCTACATCCCACCTCCAAGTCTTTTCCCATTAAATCATTACCTACTTGAGGGGTGGAACTTTTTTTGACCTTTCTTTGTATCTCTAGCTAGCACAGTGTCTGGCACATAGAAAGCACTTATTTTACTGATGGACTAATGTTTTTTCTTGGTAATACTGATTTTCCTTTATCTAGAAGTTTAATATAGATTCATATTTAATATCTCTCACCTCACTTTATCCACCAAAATACCAAGAAATATTGGTGTACTTCATTGATAAGCACTGGAACACTTGACAATTAAAAAATAGTAGACATAAGATTCCATCTTCTTGGCAATGTCAGGATTATTTAATATTAATTAAAAATGAATTCCTAGAGTTGAAACATTTCACAAAGTATCTAACTTTGGTGGGGAGAAAAGTTTCTCAGTCACTGTCTCCCTGCTGCCAGGCTTCACAAGTGACATCCATAACTGAGTTGCTGGCTTCAGCTGGTTTGTGTCATAACTGCATTGGCTTCAATTACAATCTTATGACTTCATGCTAAAAATCCTTAGAAAAAATATCATTTAGCTTGACATAGCTTACAGTGATAAAACATTAATAAGATTTCCTTTTGAAGAAAGAAGACAGCTTAGAAAAGATTTGTCTTTGGCAAGACTAAAATAGAGTACAACATGATATTTTTTTCTTTCATGGAAGTTTTATTATTATTAGTTCACATTACTAGAAGGTTGACCAAAAGTTGACGATTTCCCTCCCAAATGCAACAATTTATTAAGATTTGGCTCCTAAAAGTGCATCAGTGGATAGAAAGTCAGTGGACAGAGATGGGAGGTGCTGGGTTCAAATATTGCCCAAGACACTTCCTAGCTATATGACCCTGGGCAAGACACTTAACCTCAGTTGCTTAGCCCTGACTTCTCTTCTGTCTTGGAACATATACTTAGTATCAATTCTAAGACAGAAGGCAAGGATTTAAAAAAACAAACAAACAAAAGGATTTGGGACTCAATGTATGGAAGTGTTATGATCAGTACTAGTAGAAATATCTAACATCAATTAAAGAAGGGGCCTTTGGAAATAGCATTACTTGAAATATTCCCCCCACTCTGAATTCTGATGTGAACACTTTGAGAAGACATAAGGTAAGTATTTGGGTTCTGATCGACTTTTCCTCTTTAAAACCTTGCTCTTTTTCACTTTTTTTTTTTACCAATATTTACTAAGTAACACTAAAATATGTGTTCTTTGATCACAGGAAGGGACCCTAGAGACTATATAAGACAACTCCCTCAGGTTACAGATAAAGAGACTGAGGACTAATAACTTGTTCAAGGAAAACATAATAAGCATCAGATTTGAATCTGAACCCAGGAACTTAGACTTAAGAAGTTTCTCTTATATAATAATGCCTCCAATAAGTAAAAATGAAAAAAATAAATTAGCAAGCAGAGTAAATAAAAGAGATATGGAAACTAGGAGGTTGGGGGGAGAAAGGATGAGGCTGTGAATAAGTTTTTGTGAAAAATTAAGGGAACAAGAGAAAAAGATGATTTGCTATCAACCAAAAGTCTATAAGCCCTTTGATTCCAGAGGAAGAAATATCAGGTAGCTCTCTTATTTTACCTCAATGCTAAATGTACCTCCTCTGGAGGTAACCAGAAATATGCTAGACTTGAAGTCAGAAAGCATTAAGTTCAAATTCAGCTCCAGACACTTACTACCTGTGTGACCCTGGGAAAGTAGTCATTTAATCAGTACTTGCCTCAGTTTCCTCAATTGTAAAATGAAGACAATAATCATATCTATCGGCCATGGTAGTTATAATAATCAAATTAAATATTTGTAAAGCACTCAGCATAGTATCTGACACATAGTAAGCACTTAATAAATGCCTGTTTCCTTCCTTCCTTCCTTCCTTCCTTCCTTCCTTCCTTCCTTCCTTCCTTCCTTCCTTCCTTCCTTCCTTCCTTCCTTCCTTCCTTCCTTCCTTCTTTCCTTCCTTCTTTCCTTCCTTCCTTCCTTCCTTCCTTCCTTCCTTCCTTCCTTCCTTCCTTCCTTCCTTCCTTCCTTCCTTCCTTCTTTCCTTCCTTCCTTCCTTCCTTCCTTCCTTCCTTCCTTCCTTCCTTCCTTCCTTCCTTCCTTCCTTCCTTCCTTCCTTCCTTCTTTCCTTCCTTCCTTCCTTCCTTCCTTCCTTCCTTCCTTCCTTCCTTCCTTCCTTCCTTCCTTCCTTCCTTCCTTCCTTCCTTCCTTCCTTCCTTCCTTCCTTCCTTCCTTCCTTCCTTCCTTCCTTCCTTCCTCCCACCAGTTCTGCACTCCCATTCCATGTGAGCTAAGCAGTTAGAAAGAAAGAAGGAATGAGATAGCTGGATGTATGATGATCCCCTAGCCTTCCCACTACAGATCATTGTTTGAACAAGCAGCTGACTGCTTCCTTAATTCGATTGGTCTGACCTGATATAGTCCATTTAGATAAGCCCCTTCTAGCAGCACAGCTGCTATTTAAAAGCAGAAAAAAAGTTGTGTGTGTGTGTGTGTGTGTGTGTGTGTGTGTGTATGTGTCACAGGAGTTATAAAAGCAAAATATTTATGTTTAAAGGAGTTCCTAGATATTGGTCAGAAAGACACCAATAAGCAATGGCTTGTAGAAGGTGTTTGACAATATTTGGGAGGGAAGGGGAAGTATTCAGAGCTCATGTTGAATAAGTACACTCACTGATTATGAAATAGACATATTACCAAAATCAAGGATAGTAAGATAAGTTTTTCTCAGGGAATAATAGTAGATAAGGCAAAGAATTCAGTTCACACTTTGTTTTAAAAAAAGGGAAAAAAAGTTAAAACTACATTGATAGCAGCTGTTAAAAACATCAGTACCATATTTACCATACACTGCAAAACCTTTCAAATCCCTAACTATTCTTTAACCATATACTGTATTACTTTTGAGCTGAGGGAGAAAGTTTGGAAAGGAAACAAGCCTGACAGTTGGTGGGGGAAGGGGCAACTGGGAGTGGCAGTTGGGTCTTGTGACTAGCTAGCACTTCCTTCCTGCTGGGCTTTACTTCCTTCCTGGTGTTGGAGGAGGGAGGAGCTCATTTCTGCCCAGTCTGGAGTGGAGTACCTCTACTCTGTTCAGCCCTAAGACATAGGCTTCTGAAGGTTAGAACTGTTCTTGTTTGCATTCTGTCTACTGCTAAGATTCTGAATTTGACAAAGCTAGCACAGATATAGAGTAGACAGGACGGGGAGAAACCCTCCACCAGCCTGTGGGGCCTGGCCTCATCTCTGAATCTGGGAAAAAACTCCAACCTTATTTAGGGGCATCCTTCACCTCTTTCCTGATGCCTCTCCAATCCAAACTGGTTATTAAACTTTATATTATTTGAATTTGCAGTCAAAGTGGACTGTCTTTTCTGGGACATAGAGGGAGTTGAACATCAGTTCAGTCATTCAACCTCAAACAGTCCTTATTGGACCCCTCTCGGCAGGGGACATCTCTCTCCTTTGCCTCACCGAGCAATATTCCCTCTCTCCCCTCAACTCCTCCATACCCTGCAACAAACCTCACATTATCCCCATTTTTCCAATCCCCCATTTCCTTTTCCAACAAATATTACAAAAGTAAAATATGACTCTATAACCCATTCAAAGAAAATGCTCTGAGTGAATAGTGTTTATGTGCCCAAACCCCAGAGTGAAGTTAAGAATCATTTGGGTCCTCAGAGTTTAGTATCACAAGGAGATAAAAGTAGAAAGTAAAGATGAGATATAAAGAAGTTAATATTTTTATTGTTCTATTTTCTCTAGAAATACAAAAAAATCTAATAAAATTTGGTTAATAATTTAACATTTAGTCTTTTATCTGAATCATTTTCAAATCCTTATAGATTTCCGTTTGTTTATTTAACATAAAGTTAAGTGGCACAGTGAATAGAACACCAGATCTGAAATCTAGAAAACCTGAGTTCAAATCCAGCCTCACACACTTACCTCCTGTGTAACCCAGGGCAAGTTACTTAATTCTATTTGCCCAACTTCCTCACCTTAAGTGAACTGGAAAAAGAAATGGCAACCCACTATAGTATCTTTTTTAAGAAAATCACAAATGGGGTCACAAAGAGTCAAGATATAATGGAAACAACTAAACAACTTAAAATACTTTTTTTGGTATTAGTATAATTTTAAAAGTTAAATTAAATTTTAAATAGCAGAAGCTGAGAGGAAAAAGAATTTGAATGCCAGGAGGAAGAAACCTTTAATACTATAACACCACATTCAACAAAACTTAGAGAGAGAGTAGCTCTGCTTAGAATGGAGTTTTTTAGGATTTGGTTTTGAGGAAATGCTATCTATCTCCTAAATGAAGTAGAAAGGATAGAGAAGTCTATTGGTTGTTCAGCTTTTCTTGAGTCATAGTTTCATTTTGTGACTTCATCATCTGTTTAGAGACAATGTGAAGTATTCCTAACACATAACATTCCTTCCTATACAAATGTAGGGATTATAAACTATTCCAAAGCCAAAAAAAGATGTGTGGTCTTGAAAAGAGCCATGCCATTATTCCTTTTAATTCCTTTGTAAAAAATCATCCTTTAGAATACACATAGCTTGAAATTAAAGATGTTTTAAAATACTGTTGGAAAGAAAACACTTTAATCTTCAATATTTAATTGCAGACTTTATTTTATTGCAATGCAATATTTAATCTTTTATATAAGGAAAATTATTTTTAAAAAGTTGATTTTTACCTTTTAAACAAACTTGGATTTGGAAAGCTGAGCTTAATTTTTAATGGCAAAACACCATTTGTTGTATTTACTTTTACATGCTGTAAAGGTTAAATGATATCATGCATGTGAAGAGCTTTTCAAAATGTAATAGAAAGGCCAGCTATTATTATTAACTTTTCTAATTGAAATGAGTATACAATTAAATATAAACCGTATCTCAAGGAGATACAATGTCAAGATTTTGAATCTGGGAAATGTTTTCTTATCTTATCACATTCTGCTTATAATACACACTAATAGAGTTTTCCTAGATGGAAAAAATATATTCAGGAGTTAAAAAGATTAAGGGATTCTGATTAGACCTCTGCTTTTAATTTCTAGGTTAGAAAACTCCTTTTACCAACACAGATTGGCACTTTCTCTGCCACTGTTAGCTCTAAAGAGATGTTCAGAGCCTTTAAAGATTAAATAACATATTCAAAGTCATAATACCATTAGGTGTCAAAGATAGAACTTGAATTCAGGTCTTCCTGTCTTCAAGGCTAGTTATACTGTGGAAGGTTAATGAATGAGGGGGTAAAAGTTAAATTTGAGAAACAGTTGAAATTCTTTCCAAAAACAAAGCCAACTTTTTCCTCTTTAATGTATATCATCATCAACATATATCAACATATATCATGTTGAACCCCATAAGCCTGTTCTCAAGGCTTTGCTCACCTGTTTCACAATAGGGATCGCCATCTTCCAAGTGGAAAACATTGTTTCGAATGGGTTTATTACAGGCCACACACACAAAACAGGAAACATGCCAAGTCTGTTTCAAAGCATTGATGACTTCCTGTTTCACAAAGTGAAGAAAAAATCATTTACATATGAAGGAAGAGGGCAATATGATCAATTTGCAAGAGTTTGTTCTCATAGTATTATTGCTATTTGTAAAGCTAGATAGGACTAGGGTAGGATGTTCTGCTACCTGGGGCAAACAATGATTGTGCCATTGACCTGAGTGCAAATAATGGTATGGGAAGTGTTCCAATCAGGTTTGGGAGTGGGTAAAAGACAGAAGAAGAAAAAGAACAGTTAAAATCATAGCAAGATGGGTGGTGAGCACAGAGTTCACTTCTGGTTTTTATTATTTTATTATTGTTATTTTTTTGCATCATCCCCCAATATGTACTGCCCTGTGGAAGAGAGTAAATGGAGGGATACTCATACTGCCTTCTTTACATGCAAGGAAAAATGTGAGAATCTTTTATCATCTATGGTAGAACGTACACATTTTTCACACATACATATAAAACACTCCAGATAGTTGCTATGCTATTTGAATACAACCTGTGCTATGAATCTTTCTTCAGAAATTGTGTATTTCTTCTATCTGTACTTTATTTCAAGTAGTGCCTTGAATTTCTTTAGGAAGCATTATATTATGAAAAGGTTAGGGTACTACACCTAAATATCACACCCAGAAAAAAGATTTCAATACAAACAAACATTTTATTTTTATATATTATTGGGGATGTCATACATATGTCCCCAGATGGAGCATACTATAATCAGTAATTAGTTAGTTTTACAAATATTTAATGTTGAAAAATTCAGTTTTGAACTTGCTTCCTTTGTGTTAAAAATGTTAAAACTCTTCTGAAAATGGTACTAGGATATGTGGATTTGAACCAAGGAGGAACTTTGTGCTAAATATGTTCAGGACATCTAAAGAAAGTCTAGTGGATAAATTGAATTAGGAGCAGAATATTTGGTTGGATTGCTTTTCTAGGAGATAATTTTTAATTCCCCATGGAAAATGGAAGCGGCACTCCAAGGTCCTTTTCCTTTCACCCTGCTCTATTTGTACAGATTCACAGAAAATCAGATGCAAACAAGATTTGCAAGTGCACATATTTATTAAAACTTAAGGCATCAGCCCTTGCCTCTGACAATACTGGACTCCAGGGAAACTTTAGAGATAATAAAATACAGAACTGCTGATCTATACTGGTAGAAAGAGTTTGTCATGAAAAACTCCTTTACAACAATAAAGTCATAGGTCTAGATCAGGAAAAATAAAAAAAAGGTATAGTCATGAAAAAGTCAATATATCCTTTCATACATTTGTTAGAAAATGAAAAAAGTTTTATTCTGATGAGTTGTGCTGATTTTTTAATCCCTTTTTGTGTTACCAAATATTATTTGATATATGTGATGGCTCTCTAGGAGAAGAACAGGAGAGAGAGAGACACACACACACTGGGGGAAATTATGGTAATTAAAAAAACCATCAACAATCATTTAAAACAAGAGAAAATGATGAAGAATAGTTAGCCAGTAAGAGTTAACTAAGTAGGATGGTTCTAAGTGTTCTAAGTTCTAAGACATTGGAGTCTGGAGATACGGATCTAAAAACTAACTTTGTTTGGCCCTTACTATTGCTGAGATCGTGGTACAGTCATTGAATTCCTCTAGCTCTTAAGTTTTCTTTCTTCATAAATTGAGGACAATACAAAGTGCATTCCCCACTTTACACAGTTGTGAAGAAAGGGCTAAAATTTGAAAATACTTATAGATGCCATCTTTATTATTAAGGCTTGTTTATGATCATAAAGCAATTTGGAGACAATTAGCAACTAAGCAGCAATTCAGATGTAAAACAAAGTGTACAATAAAAGGAGAATTGCATTTGCTTTTATGTCTGACAGAGCAACATGAGATAATAGATTACATTATTCTAGATTCAAAAGGTTAACGCCAATTCCCTAATGTGGCAGTTTAGTAAAAAGGGGTCAAGAGACTTGCCCTAGGTCACATATTAGAAGAGTTGGGATTAGAACCCAAGTCCTCTTACCTCAAATACTGTTCCTTTTTCACCTCCTCAGAATTCCTTAAGTTTCCAGGGAAGTATTTTTACTTCTGTCCTTGCCCTAAATTATTTCAATAGGGGAGTAAGGCTTCTACGTTATAAGAGCTGGAGAGACCTACATGAATGGATGCAGAGTGAAATAAGCAGAACCAGGAAAACACTGTATATAGTAACAACAATATTGTGGAATGATCAAACGTGAGAGACTTAGTGACTCTCCACAATGATCTGGGTCAATTCTGAGGGATTTATGACAAAGGATGCTATCCACCTTGAGAGCAAGAGCTATTGGAGTCAAAATGCAGATCAAAGCACACAATTTTTCAATTGTTTACTTGCATTTATGTTTTGGGGTTTTGATTTTATTAGATTATTCAGTTACAAAAATGAACAATATGGAAATGTGTTTTCTGTGATAATACATATGTAACCCAGACTGAATTGCCTGCCAGTTCTTTGATGGGGGAGGGAAGGAAGGAAGGAAATAATCTGGAGCATAAAACTTTGGAAAACTTATGTGGAAATATATTACATGTAATTGGTAAAGAAATTTAAATAAAAATAATAAATAAATTATGTCATAATGACTTGGGCTATACCTTCAGAGAGAGGTCTGAGATGTATAGGTACAGATTTCCTTCTATCAGAAACCAATTTAGTAGATGTAATTTAGTTGATTATTTCATTAGGTTTCACCACTAAGTAATGCAAACCTGCCCCCTAGTTAGTGAGATAGGACTATATTCTCTTAAAAAGTACAATAATTCAGCAAAGGCATAGGAATCTGATTTTTAGGAACCCCGCTGGAAAAATTCCCATGATACAAAATTGGTTTCCAGAACAAACAGGCCACTGCTGTTTCTTTCTCTTGCTTCCAGAAAGACATATACTACTCCATAGGCAACAGGGCAAGTGCCCAGACTCTGACCTCAAAATCCAGTTTTAAAAACTCCAGAAGAAAACAATAACATCTATTTTCTATAAACTGTGATTAATTCATTTGCCCAAAATTTACTCTTTCAGCAAAATGTGTGGTTTTAATGTTTTCTGTCAAAAGTTTATTTCCATTACCTACTTGGTCTCATAAAATTAAAGGTATATTTTAAAATATGATTATGTGTGTGTTCAAAAAATACATCATCTATATACTTCAGATTTTTTGAATGTTTCACGAGGTCCTACAGTTGAACCCTAGCAGGTAGAAAAAAAAAATCCTGGTCTTAAAAGAAGGCTGGAATTTAATTAAAACAGTAAAGGTGTCAATGCTGGGAACTATTGTGTGTGTGGTCTGACTTGACTCAATCTAGGCTACCTCTCTCTTCTTAAGCAAGCAGCACACCGGGAAGGTAGCCCACCCAGGTCCCTGAGAATCCACAGTAAATTATTTTTGCCTGGTGGCCCAGCTTTTCCACCAGCCAAACAGGAAAACGGCAAGATGAAACCACAGGCTGCCTACCTATCCTCCTGAGTCTCATGAGGCTATATCTGGTTGGCAGTGGGGGTGAGGAGGGGGATGCGGGGGCAGCTCAGTTCTGCTCCCCCTTCAACAGTGACAAAAAGATTAAAGTATAAAACAGGAAGGAAAGGACAGAGAAGGAGGCTTACCATTGTAGCTACAAACAGAATTGCTCCCCTGGATCCCACAAAAGCACATGTTCTAAAAAGGTTCCCCAACTTACTCCCAGGATCTTCCTTTGGCAGCGACCACATTCAGGGGCAAAGAATTTCTCATAGCACAACTCGCAGTACAGCGCTCCCTTCTCCTCCACAAATCCAATGTAAGCCATGGTGTTTTTGCAGTGGGCACAGTTAAACTCTTCTGGATGCCAGGATTTGCCCAACGCCACCAGGAAAGGTCCTCTGTCAAAAGAAATAATCCCATTTTCCTCAGAAATATAAAATTTATGTTAGCACAATATTTGGAGTGTTATCACAGTATATTTGAGACTTTATAGTTCAGGATGGCTCTTTCTGCAACATTTTTCTCAGAACCCCAGAATGCCTCAGAATTCTATTACTATAGGTGAAGAAATGAAAGTTGGAAAGGGTAAACTAGTCACCCATGGTCATGCAGCTAATAAGGACAAGCACAAAGATTAGAATTGGTGGCATGTATTTGAATTCCAGCCCGATTACTCCACACAAGGCTAACTTATGTCCAACTCTCTGTTAGTTTATGGGGAGTGAAGAACAGAGGATGAGACAGGATGCTGCTTCACAAAAGGGCAATTCTGAGGTTTTTTTTCCTCTTTCTCAGAACATGTATGTTGTTACAGACTTTATTGATGGAAAGAGACAATTTGGCTAAAAATGAGGACAGTGATCAAGTGGGATAAGAACTAAAACTACTTGACACAAAATAGTTTCAAAAACACAATTTCTTATTGCACATTTATTTCAGTCAATAAATATTTGTTAAGCACCTACTATGTTTTAGGAATTGGACTATGCTTTGGAAATACAAAAAAGAGTCAAAAGACAGTCTCTAATTCCAAGGAGTTCCCCATCCTACATATTTGCATTGTTTTATCTATGTCTACAGAAAAACAGCCTTATTAAATTTGTTATTTTCAATAATAATAATAATTCTTACTATGTGCTAAGCCTGTGCTGAGGCTTAGGGCTTTATAATTATTACTTCATGTTTTGATCCTCACAATCACTATGAGAGGTAGGTACTATTGTTATCCCCACTTTACAGATGAGGAAATTGAGGATTTTGCTAAGGATGCAGATAAAAAGGAATCTAATCTATGTTGTCTAGAACGATGGGCACAAGACCAGGTTCGGGTTCTGGCTTTGCCAAAGGCTATAAGATCTGAAGCAATTTACTTTACCTCTTGGAGAATGACTGATTTTTCCCCTTCCTCAAATTATTTCAAAACACATTTCTCAGCTTTATTAAACAACCATCTCATCCCCAAACGAACACTTAAACCCTAAAGGACACAGTACATGAACTACTCTGAGGTATTATGACTTATTCCTAGCCACTATGAAAGGGGCCTGATTTAATTTAAAAAAATAAATGTCCTTTGCTGCACATTTATTTCAAAGGAACAAATGTTTCAAGGAGGTTTTATTCCATTAGGCATGATACAGTCACAAACTGATAAGACTGTTTAGTTTGCTTAACAAGAATCCATTAGATAGTCGTATCTGGGCATCAGGACCACAGGGATGAACCACTGTAAGCCTCTATAATGTACTTTTCCTGCAGCTGTATCTATCATACCTTGCACTGATGGAGGGTCTTTATCTCTGAGGTACTTTTATATTTATTACGTAATTTGTCCATACAACATTCCTGTGAGATAGACCAGGGCCGTTATTACAAACCTGATTTTACAGGCAAGGAGACCGAAATACAGAGAAGCTGTATAATCTGCCCAACATCAATGTCAGGGCCTGAGCTGGGACTAGAGCCTGGGGCGTCTGATAGCCAGCCTATTGCTCTCTCCACTTGGTTAGGCT
Organism: Monodelphis domestica; assembly: GCF_027887165.1. Taxonomy (NCBI): domain Eukaryota; kingdom Metazoa; phylum Chordata; class Mammalia; order Didelphimorphia; family Didelphidae; genus Monodelphis; species Monodelphis domestica. The sequence goes on along the minus strand of NC_077232.1, from coordinate 282,673,001 downwards.
GACTTTGAACTTCACACCAACAATTAGAATTGATTTAATGACCACATGGCTTTGGACAGGTTGGAAGCACTAGACATCTGACTTCTGGGCAGATGATTTAGTGGCCCAGACGTAGAAACCGGCATTAAGATTTCATGGCATTTTTCCATTTGGGGATTCAAAAATTAACTTTTTACTTCCTTTCTTTTTTCAAAAACAACTAAGCTCTCCTGACCTTGCTTTCTATCCCAATACCCTTCAAAGAACAAAATTCAAATGGCATGTTTTTTTAAAATGAAAAAAAAATTTTTTTAAATCCATACCTTCCATTTTAGAGTTAGTACTATGTTCTGGTTCCCAGGTAAAAGAGTGGCAAGGGTTAGGAAACTGGGGTTAAGTGACTTGGCCAAGGCCACAGAGGGAGAAAGTATCTGTAGCTCTTAATCCAATGAGCCACCTAACTGCCTCCAAATGGCATAAAGTTTAAACGTGAAACTTAGAAAATAGATCTGATTTGAATTTCACCAAAGTGGGATGAATGAATAAGATTATCTTTCAAATTATCTTGAAATTAAAAATTAATTCAAATGAAAAATTATATCCTATAAATTATCAAAAGGCAAGGAGAAAGTGGATGGGGAAAGGGACAAATGTAGAAATCCTTAATTCAAGTGACATTCCTATTGACCTAGAGTTGCACTACATAAGACTACATTTCATTAGACTCTGTTTCTAGGGCAGTTAAAGTTTTCCCTTTATTTCTGATTAGTAGAAAAAAAAATTTGAAAGGGAATGGGAATAAATAGTTTTCTGAAAACTGTTGCTGCACCTTTAAGAACTAATTGTAAAATGTTCTGAGTCCAGATTCCTTCAGGCATGGTGGAGGTACTCCCAGTGATGTACTCGGATGCCCTCCAGTCCCCCAGTCCAGGCACATTTCCCTATCAGGGCCCTTTCAGTTATGTATAGATTAAATAATGCAAACCCTTACATATAACAAAGTGCTCTCTTCTTCACTGTGTCAGCACAGACTAATTTACAGCCTCATTAACACAGTACTGACACTGAAGGGGTTCATATAATTCCAGATAGGATTATGTTTCCCTTTGCTTGCACAAGAATAATAGGCTTGGATATCTACAAAGTGTAAGGAGGCATTCGACTACCTCCAACAATGTTGTGCACCCTATGAGTTCTCAATTAAATACTTGTTGATTGACAAATGGAGAGGGGGAAGGAGTGCCAACATCTGGTTCAGTGAACTGAAGTAAGGCTGAAGGACTACAAAACCAGGCTTCTTACCCTCTTTACCCTCCCCAAGGAATCTTATGATAAAAATGGCGGGCAGGGCAGAAACATCAAGGGAGGAATACAGTTAAATAGCAAAGGCTAAAAAGAATGAATTCAGAAAAATGAAAGAAGAAATTGGGGTACAGAAGCAAGGGTGTGTACTTTTAAAAATTTGCCTACCACTGATTCACGAGAGAGGAAAAATAATTCAGGGCTTCATAAGTAAAACAACTATTTATTCTGAGGGAGCAAGAAATGCAGGGCATTCTCCTCATCACTCTCCCTTTTTATAAACTTAGAAATATTTTTATTCTTCTTATGCCATCAAACTATGCTCTACAAAGACAAAATCTCTTGTATACAGGAGCTATTAAACTCAACCTAAGTACTCTACATTTTTAACCATCTTAAAAGTATCTTCTGCTTTTCTGTTACTATTTTTTATATGTAACAATAATATAATACAAATGATTTATTGTAAATACATAATAAATATGCTTAGGAGAAACAAATTCTTACATTAGCTATGTCCAAAAATCTATGACTTATTCTTTTTATTTCCCTCTCTCCTCTCTTTCCTCCTTCCCAAGAAGGCAGGTAATACGATATTGGTTGTACCTACATAATACCTATTTCCTTATTTCATGTTGTAAAATAAAACCCCAAATTCAGAATTTTTTTCAATTCATAATAATAATAAATAACAAAATAATAATAATAACAAAATAATAATAATAATAAAAACCAGGTCCTTCAGTTCAATATACTGGGTTCACTCTCAACACTGTTTTCCTATCTCTATAGACAGGAAGCTGGGATATAGTGAAAGGTAGGAGGTCCCTAGGCCTTTTGATCTTCATATTACCTTTAGCTGGTCTACAGACAAATACCAAAAAGGAGTCACCCTTTTTCCTTTTGGTATGAAAACATCATAATTTCCAAAGCTGTCATTTGTGATATCCAAAAAGACTGAGATGCTACTCCGTGGAGAAATATCATTCTTTCATAACCTTCCCAAACAGGAAATTTAAAATTTTTTCCCTTTGAAAATAAGAGTGAATTTTAGAAATTCCTGTGTTTCCAAACTTGAGGTAGGAAGCAAAATACTTTTCATAAACAGCACAGGAAATGTTTGTTAATATTTCAATCTACAGCATTGCATTTTTAGAAAATTGTTTTTAGCAAAAATATGCTGAAATGGGATCCTTTCTCAACTCTGACTCTTAGAATCCCTAGTTTGCCTGAAAACTGTTCAACCACCTTCTTTTAAGAGAGCCTTTTCCTGATTCTCCCCAGTTGTAAGCACCTCATCACCTCCCACCCCATTACCTTGCCATTAACTTGATATATATCTATATACATATGTGTATATGTAGTATATATTTATGTATGGATGTGTCCTTCAATAGAACAAAACCTTCTTGAAGGCAGGGACTGTTTAATTTTATTTTTATATCCCCAATACTACCCATAGTGCCTTGCACACAGCAGGAGCTAAGTAAACACTTGTCAACAGAACAAAGGGATGAAGACAGAGAGAAAATGAGATGGGGGGAAGGAACTGGAGTAGGTCAGTGAGATATATAAACACAAGCAAAAAGAGACAACAAAGACAGACCAGAAATATATCTTTTTTTTTTTAATAAAAAAATAACATCCTAATTATGAAAAGTTTTAGAATGCTAAGGATTGGTAAAATTCATTCTTTCTTATTTTCAAAGGACAAAAATTCGTAAGTTCTGGTTTGAGAAGATGAAGGAAATTACAAAGAAAAACATTTCTGCAGAATCACACCTCTGCCTTGTAGGAAATTACAAATTATAATTATGGAAATTTCCACATTTTCACAACACAAATTAAAATATATGGCCTCCTTTCTTTGTATTTGCCTCTAAGCCAGAAGAAATTAACAGATCAGGCAAAGGATCTTGAGTTAAAGACCTTTCACTATGACCAGCCCCCATATAAAGAATAAATAGAAACAGAAACTTGTTTTTAAAATGCATCAGAAATGGCACTAAATGAGAATATCAAGTTTATACTGACTTGTGTTTAAGGTTTACAAAGGGCTTCCTAAAGCAAGTAGTACAAATTCTATCATTCCCATTTTGTAGATGAAGTACTTTGTAAAAAGCGAAGTCACTTGGCTAAGTTCACCAAGTTCCAGAGCTAAGTTCAACCCAAGTCTCCTCTCCCCAAACCCAGATTTCCTTTCCCACTACTAGATCCACTAATTTGTTTCTGTATTCCTTTGTTGATTGAGGTTATGCCTAGAAAACACCAGTTAGTCAAATGATATTTTAAAACACTTATGTGAAATCAGCCACACCAGTTTCTTGGTTCTTAGATCAAAATAGAGAATGACTGAATTAACTGATTTTTTTTTTTGCTTTGATGTCACCTAGATATATGCAAGCTGTATGGGAACAGAGTTGAGGTTAAAAAAAAAAAACCACACCATATATAAGAAGAAATCAAAGTATATTGAAGCCACACCTCTCCTTTCTCCCATAAAACTACAAAGTGAAGTTGGAATATTTCTGGTAACTCTATGTAAAAATGTTTAATAGATTTTAATGAAGTTAAATTCTACAGCCAAGCAAATCAATTTTCATTTTTACTGAACACCTCAGGTATAAGCAAAATACATTGCAGTACACATTAATTTGATTTGCTAGATTTTCTCTTTTATATTAGGGCCTCTCCTCCTTTCCAATCGGTCCTCCAAAAAGTTACATATAATTATGTTCTGAAAACACAGCTCTGACCATACCCTTCTTCAGCTCAAAACTCTTCAAAGGCTTCCTATGTCTGTAGGGGCATTTGCAGCCCTCCAAAACCTGGTATCTATCTTATACTGTTACCTGTTTCCTTCAAGATTCAACTTGGATGACACTGTCCCTAATACCCCCTTGAAATAACTTTGTAATTTATTGTAGCTCCTGCCCATACATCCCTGCGGTAGAGTATAAGCTCTTGGAGTCAGGACACAGGACAGAGTCAATTTCAGTTTCCTCTTGGTATTCCTGAAACTACCATGAATGCTTAACTTAATAAATACTTGTTGACTTCAAGCTAACAGTGAATCTAGGCACTAATCTGAGATAGGAAAGGATGACTATGCTGTAACAATTAAACTTAAGAAGTCTCAGTAGGGTTCTCTTCTTAAAACATCCCTATTCACTGTTTAAAAAACAAACAGCTACTAGGCAAGTAAATTCTATACAATACAACTCAGGAGAAACTTTTTCAATATAGCAAAGAAAAAACCAACAACTTTTTAATAAACTATCTTGCAAAAAACTAAACAAAGGAGGTTCAGGTTTGGGGAACTTCAGTGTATACTTTGAGGAGGCAATCAGGTTACTACCAAAACTTGAATGATTGAATCTTTGAGGTCTTCTTTTCAAAACCATTATTTTTAGAGCTTCATTGAAAAAATGAATTTTGCTTTACTACCTGATGTCAATAAGCTTTTCACTGCTTTGAAATCATCAGCAAGTATTAATTTTAACAGTATAAATTAAAGCATCAGCAAAGCAGCAAATATTGTCAGGGTTTGCCCGCCTACAGTATCACATGCCACAGTTGTGACTGTAGAGAGAGTGCATGAGCGAATGTCACCTGAGCTAACTTTTCTAAGTAATGCTAACACTGGAGGGGCTACACACCATAATTATGTTCTTATGAACTCTGAACTTACTATAATCTTCTCAAACCGCTGTAAGGTCTGAGAGGACCAGATGAATGTAGTCTATTAATTAGTGTTATGTGATCCTGACAAGAGCTAATCCCCCTTCCTAAAACCTTCTGAGCACGTGAAGCTTTGATGCTCAACTGATAGCAAATGTGTGGATAACACAAAGCAAGATAAAGCATAATAGATAGTGACTGAGCCATAAGGGGAGGCCAGGTATACTTTAAATGGGGATTTGCTAATTATGCATACATGAAAATTACTTTCTGGACTAGCCCTGAATTTTAAAGCAAATGTCAAACCATTTCAGTTACTTTTCCTACTCCCACTAAATTAGCTTAACTGATGGAGAGGCTCGCTAATTATCTAATCTATATATCTATTCCACGACAAGTACATTTGACTTCTTGTCAAAAGAACTAGTTAGTACACAAAAAATACCGCTGACAACTTGATGCCTTTTTCTCCTTAACAGGTGTTTCTTCTCTAGAACTTTTGTAACTGAGCACTGAAGCACAGATAAACGTCACCAACACTAAATATCAAGAGACTTAAAAAGTGCTCTTACAGGGCAGCTAGGTGGCTCAAGAAAGCCATAGCGTTCAAATCTGACCTCAGACAGTTCCTAGCTACGTGACCCTGAGCAAGTCACTTAATCCTCTCTGCCACTCTTCTGCTTTAAAACCAATGATTTTATTCTGCATAAAACACAAAATTATGGGAACAAGCAAAAATGCTGAAAAACCCTGCTTGGTTTGTGACATTAAGAGAAACCAGTATTTCACTAGTTCTTTAACATTCTAATTTAAAACTAAAAAAATTAAAGAAGCAAACAGGAAAAAAAACAACAACCCTATAAAGTATTTACAACATTTTAAAGATGTTTTCTTTAAGACTTCATTTTACTCAAACTGCACATATGCGAAGTCGGGTATACATGATTGGCAATTGAAAAAATAGAGTAAGATTTAAAGTAACTAAAAGGAAAATAAGGTAAAATAAAAATTCTCAATTATGCACTAAATCCATGCCATTTTCCCAAGTGGCATAAAGTCTCACAGTGGTTCACCCAATCATGCTCATTCTTGCTCTGAGAATCACCAGGATGAGTCATGGCATTGTTTTGTGCCAAACATTAACTCATGCATCAATCTTTGTCTGGAGTTCTTGATAGTAACAAGTCCTGTCTACTTGAGAGCAGGGCTTCTTTTTGTTCCATTAACACTATTTAGTAATTAATAATAGCCTCAAAGGGTAAGAGCAGTGATGTTGATAGCTCTGATCAGCCTAAGAAGACTCTAGCTAAATCTCTAAGACAGCAAGTTGAAGAACAGGTACCAACCTAAATTAGGAGAGGGAGTTTCCCCAACAGGAAACTGATTTTTATTTTTTTTGACCAAAGAAATGATAGGTACTATTAAAAAAAACAAACAAACAAACAAGCAAAAGTCTCTTAAACCTCCAATAAGGAAGAAAGTAGCTCCTCACTACCATAAAAATCCTGAAATGCCCTGGCAGGTCAGGCTATCTCCAAATGCCTTCCTTGACATTTAAGATCTTTCACAATTAGGTCCCCTTTCCATTTCCAATCTTATCACCCTCTACATAAACTCTCTCTTCCAGTTGGTAAAACAGCAGCTGGCACAGAGAAACAGTCCAGGGCTTTTCAGCATCATCATAATCTGTGATAACAAGATAATTCTAGTTGTTGTAAAGATGTGAAAACCATCACTGATGGGCTAGAGGACATTCATAAAAATGAATGCGAACCTGATAACTTGGTTACACTGGGCACACATCGGAGTGCGTTTGCCTGCTGGGATGTGCTCAGCTCTCTGCACTAAGGTGTCTTGTTCATTTAGCTGAGGCTGGGCTGGGCTGGTTGGTGCAGTGGCTCCAGATGGGGTAATATTGTTTGAGATCCTTCCAGTTGATGGAGCTAAGGAATAAAAATCAAGAAAACACCATTAGGAAAATCTTGTTCTACGTAGCACCTCCATTTAAAAAAAATCACTATAGGGTAGAGAATCTGATATATTTGTTGTATAGTCCATCTACTCTGCAGTATTGGCTACTGGTCCATCATACTTATACATTTGGCATGGTAAACAAATGCCCATGTATAAATGCTTACTTTTTCTACATCTATAGTGTTTTTAAGCATCTTGAAACTACCTCAGGAGAGCTGAGTTATCAGAAATTCAGTCCAGGAACAAAATGGCACTTTTCCCTTTTACCTAAAGCCCTTTATGAGCTGACAGCTAAACGTGTGCAGGAGTGAGCCCAAGACCTGAGAATTTCTCAGAGTTCAGCTCAGGCTATCAAGGAAAGCTTCTATCTCTGGTAGAACAGCCCCAGTAAATTTATAAAGTCAGCCATGGGGTAAAATCAGACTCTCTTTCCACCCACTTCCCAACATGACTACTTTTCTTCTTCCTTTGCCCCCTCAACCTACTGCAATATTTTAAAATCCTAAAGTACAGATCTGGGAATGAAGATAAGAAATGATACATTTATTTCCACACTAATAATTACTGACCCAGAACCCCAGGGAAGCAAAAATAAAATGGTAAGATGTCACTGATTTGTTATAGGTGAGACATTTCCTGAATCAAAGCAGATGGCTGGAAAATCAATCCTGGTGTTCCTCCCTGAAAATTGGAAACATCCAGTGTCCTTGAACCCTCCTGAGGATCGAGATGGCTATAAGGAATTTTTCAAGATTTTATCCGATAATTTGAGTTTTGTGCTTGAGTAATGATTTAGCACAAAAATGACTCATGCTGTAAGTAAACTAATTTAATCAATTTTCCTTTTCAATTAAAAAATTATTGAGATCAAGAAGACAGTATTAATTTAATATTCCAAAGGCAACATTGGCCCACATTAAATGTTAGCCTCTAATTACAATATAACATTACTACATTGGTCTGAGGTGGTTTATATGAAAAGAAACTCAAAAGTACAGAATAATCACAAATTTTGGAACTAGAAGGCCTCAGAAATCATATTGCTCTTTCTTCAAGCAGATAAGCTGTTACTTTGATTTTATAGATGAGCAGCAATTGTAGTACTCAGTGGTTATATAACTTTGCCCGTAATATCTTGTGGGAAGAGGACTAAAAGTGAAGTCAAATTTATTTCCATTTTGCATGCAGGAACTTATTTTTATTATAATAATTTGTGTATCTATCTCAACTTGATTAAAAATTCATTGTGGGAGAGAGCAAAAAGATGGCCTAGTGGATTAAGAGCCAGGCCTAGAGGTATGAAGGTTGGGGAAAAGGAAGGAGAGATAGGGAAAGGAAGGGAAGGAAGGTAGCTGCTGTTCCCCATTGCTTGGTAGGGAAATTGACCAGGATACTTCATAGGTAGGCTGGGGAGTAAATTAAATCAGGCTACACTCCAAAGAAAGTTAGGTAGGTTTATTTAGGGTTAGGAAAGGAAAGTTTGGGAAAGTCAGGGAAACTCTGATCTCCTGCAGCTAGGCAAGAACCAAAGCTCTCCATCTAAGTTAGGGAAAAAAGGCGCCCAAACCTGTGCTTCTGTCCTCTTTTATTCTCCCTTGGACACCTCTCACAAAGGAAGTGGGAGGTGTCAGAGGAAGTTGCAGTAGAGTCCTAGGAGATGGAGTCTCCCAGGGCTTAGGTCCACTTCAAAATGCACAGGCAGGAAGTCCTGGGTTCAAATTTGATCTCAGACACTTCCTAGCTGTGTGACCCTGGGCAAGTCACTTAACTCCCATTGCCTAGTCCTTACTGCTCTTCTGCCTTGAAACCAATACTTAATATTGATTCTAAGATGGAAGGTAAGGGTTAAATAAAATTCCTTAAGGACAGAGATTCTACTGCTTTTCATAGGTGTGCCTCTGTCAGTTAACACAGTGCCTTGTGCATAATGAATATACATTAAATTCAATCAAGTCTGATGGCATAGCATTAATACGGCATAATGAGTATGTTTGTGATCATTGGAAATGATCAAAAAACAATGAAATTATGCTCAATTTATTCTTACAGTAACTTTTTATTGTATTCATAGTATGTTGGTCTGGGAAAAAAAAAAAACTTGCCTAAATCCTGGAAGCAAACACCAGAAAGTTAGAAAGTTACAGTTGTTTCCCAGATGCATAAACTAATTGGTTTCATCTCTTCAGAATGAATATGAGAAAATTCCTTTAGCATGAGGACCAATGTTAACTAAATCAGATAACCCTAAGAATCAAACTGGATGGCTAATAAACAAATAGTAAAATAGAAAAGATTCACAAATTTGTTTCTCTCATAATGGCTATAATCTCTAAAATCTCAGACAATCTTATGTTGCTTTCATGAAGGAAAACAATGGTAGAAGAGTCTATATTGGAGCCAACATAGTTTTGTGTATGTTGAGGCACAGAATATTTGAAAGAGGGGAGAATTTCCAAAGAAGATTTGAATAAGATCATAAGTCTAATATATTATCAGAAAAAAAGTGACCAAGAAAGAATTAATAACCACAGACTTACTGGCTTATTTTCAATTGATTACATATATAATTATACATTATACAGTTTTTTATATATACACACAAAATATTCATAGTGATACTTTTTGTGATAGAAAAGAACTAGAAACAAAATAGATGGCCATCAACTGGAGAAATGGCTAAACAAATTGACTTGTGATATGCAAAATATAGGATAATAGTATTAAATCACCCTAAGGAAGGAGCGGGCAACTTCTGGTTTAATGGTTCCATTGCCTTTACAAGGCAACATGATCATTAGCCTAGTATTCTTGTAATTATTCCAAGTATGGAATCTATGTTTGTAGTTCAGACTTTGTATCTCTTTTAATAAAACTGACTCTAGCATCTATCTATCTATCTATCTATCTATCAAATATGTATATATTTGAGAGAGAGCAAGAAAGAGAGAGGGCAAAGAGAGATAGTGAGAGAGAAAAAGAGAGAGAAGAGAGAGAGAAGAGAGTGAAAGAGAGAGGAGAGAAAAGTGTGTGTGTGTGTGTGTGTGAAAGAGAGAGAGAGAGAGAGAGAGAGAGAGAGAGAGAGAGAGAGAGAGAGAGAGAGAGGAGAGAAGAGTGTGTGTGTGTGTGAGAGAGAGAGAGAGTAAGAGAGAGAGAAAGAGAGAGAGAGAGAGAGAGAGGGAGGGAGGGAGAGAGAGAGAGGAGAGAAGAGTGTGTGTGTGTGAGAGAGAGTGAGAGAGAGAGAGAGAGAGAGAGAGAGAGAGAGAGAGAGAGAGAGGGAGGGAGGGAGGGAGAGAGAGAGGGAGAGAGAGAGAGACAGAGAGAGAGAGAGAGAGAGAAAGAGAGAGAGAGAGAGAGAGGAGAGAAGAGAGAGAGAGAGAGAGAGAGAGAGAGAGAGAGAGAAAGAGAGAGAGAGAGAGAGGGAGGGAGGGAGGGAGGGAGGGAGGGAGGGAGAGAGAGAGAGAGAGAGAAGAGAGAGAGAGAGAGAGAGAGAGAGAGAGAGAGAGAGAGAGAGAGAGAGAGAGAGAGGGAATGCTATAGTAATACTGAAATGGAGAGTAAATTGGAAAAACCTGGCATCTTTATTTCTCAATATGTAAGTAATATGGGAATAGAACCTGATGTGTCTAATAAGTACCACTAGCAAATGAGTCCCAGATGAAATAGGCTCTAAGACATCACTGATTTGGAGTTGTATAGGACTCTAGAAGTTATCAGATCAAATCTCATTTTAGAAATGAGGAAACTGAGAGACACAGAAAGGTAAAATGAGTTGCCCAGACTCACACAGCCTATTAAGTTTCTACATCAGGATTTGAACTTAGGTCTTCTTACTCTGAGTCCAGTGTCCTATTAATTAGATAGATGGCTGTTTATAATAATGACCCAGTTACACTCCTCTAGGTATGAAAATAATCAATACAGTTGGAAAAGACTATTTTAAAAGTGATAATACTGAAGCTGATGCCATCTGTCAATAATAAGGCTATTTAATAGTAAATTTTTTATCCTTTTAATGGACAAAAGTTAACAATCTAACATCCCAAGGAAGACATTTCCAAAAGGATGCAGAACATTCTTATGCATACTGGAAATTTTCATTGCAATATGTTCACACAATTTGATATTTTAAAAAAGGTGGAGGGTGAGGGGAGAGCCAGGATGGAGAGAGAAGTCTTCTCTTTCCTGTGACATCACAGATGGCAAGCTAAAGTAGAGTCTGAACATTTTTATTTGTCTAATTCATTATGTGGAAAGCATATACAGCAGTAAATGATTCATGATCCAAGTATGAAATGACACATAGCAAGAATAGACAGGGTTTACAGTGGCCAAATGGCAGATCTGAGGCAAAGTACAGAGCTTTTTCAGGGGATGGGGGTGTGTGTGGGGTAGCTGTGTAATTTATTCAGTGGAATAAAGATTTGGTTTTTGCCTTTTTTGCCCTTATTTGATTAAAAGTCAAATCAGTCTGATTAAACTATTATCATTTCTCAAATGGCTGAGAATGTTGGCATGTGTGCCATGAAAAATTGGAACAGGTGCAAACAAGGCCAAATATAAAAAATTTCTGCAACTTCAGAAGATTTGTTTCTTCTCTGGGTAACTAACCTTTCAACTCTAAGAGCACAGATTAAATTGGATGTAGAGGTCTTAATTAAAGTGAGCCCAGAGGTTTGGCTTTGTTTCAGTTCTACATCTTTCAATGCCCTATATCACATACCATCATAATTTGGCAGATCATATCCTGCAATTAAATACTCTGGCATTACACACAGCAGTCTGGTAATAAATATGAGGAGCAATATAACTCCTATCTTCCTAGTTCAAAAATTGGGGAAATTTTCACTTTCATTCTACAAAACCAAACAAATTATTTACTTATAATTCACATGACAGATCTCTAAACAATAATGACAAAACAGAAACTTGCTAAAACCCTATGTATGTTGTCTATCCTCTGTATTTGTTTTCAAGGCATCAATATTCTGTTAGTCTGCAGGTTTGAAATTTCTGCGTTATCTCCGACTCTTCAGTTTCTCTAATCCAACTATACCACATCAGTTTCTAGAACTCATAGATTCTCCCTCCATAATAGATTTCATGTTCAATTCCTCACCACTCACGTAGTCATAACTCTAGTTTAGACCCTTATCAAATTTTGCCTGGATTATTTTAATCATCTCCTAAATGGTCTTTTTCCTTCCAGGTTTATGCCCTTTCTCATCCATTCTCTTGCTGCCAAAATCTGCCCCTAAAAGCATTTGTTTAAACAATGTCATTCTCTTGGTCAAGAATTGTGTGGTTTTCTATCACCTCCAAAATAAAATACAGTCATTAAAAATTCACAATTAGGGAGCAGCTAAGTGGCTCAATGGAGTGAGATGCAGGGCCAAAGATAGGAAGTCTTGGATTCAAATCTGAACTTAGACATGTCCTATCTGTGTGACCCTGGACAAATTAATAAATTCTTATTGCTCAGGCATTACTGCTCTTCTGCCTTGGAATTATTACACAGGATTTTATTTATTATTATTATATTGTATTTTGAAAAAACTCACAATTAATGTGCAAGTGTAGAAACGAGACCTAACTTCAGTGGTATAGGAAGTTTCCTGGTGAAGAAACTGCTTCTTAATGTAAGTAGGCACTTTTTCTGCAAACTTAGAGTACTTAGGGGGACTGGGGATTCGAGTGACTAGTCCAGATTCTCATAGGCAGTATGTGTCAGAGACGGTACTTGAACTGAGTACTTTTGTCTCCAAGACTAGTTCTCATGTTGCCTCTCAAAAATATGGAATGTTTCATGAGTGTTTGTGCCATCCCTATGCAGGAGTCATGTGAACATTTTTATTCCAATCTTTGTATATGTACATTACATCTTACTCCAGCTTACCTCTTTATGAGTTATTTCACTTTAATTCATTTAACATATTTACAATGAAAAGGAAGACTTCATGTATGCATGTTGGGAGATAAATGCTGAGCTCACAGAAAAGACAAGATAATAAATACGATTCAGTACATTATTTTAACATGAAATTGATTAATTTGTATTTTTTAATTTTGAAGATGATGCTCCTTTCAGATTTAGACAATTGTGTTGATGAAGAGGTATAATAACAGAGGCAATTTTGAGGAAAAAATACCCCCCCAAAAAAAGTCCAAAAGATAAAATAAAGGCACTTAAACCAGTATAAATATGGCCAAATTGCCATATGTCTGAGGCAGGATTTGAAGGTAGTAGATGGAAAACTACAGTTCTTAGAATTGTTAGGTGATTGTGGGGCAAATTTAAAATACCTAGTGACGGCATAAATGATAGAAATATCATTTTTGTTCATTACCATGACTAAGATGAGCTTTTCCTCACTGAAGAGATAATGCTTTGGATAATGATTTTTGAGTAGAACTGAGAATTTAAAGAAGAGCTCATCCTTCCTCAAACCTCCCATTCCCTCTCTCCCACTCTCTTAGCTGAGAATCTTATTTAATATTTTTCAGAAAAAAAAATTGAGGATATTCATTGTGAATTTCTTTTTTGCCCTCTCTTCCTTATCTGCTATCCTTCTACTATCTCCTTCTTCACCCTTCTCTCTCATGTTGAAATTATCTTATTCTGTACCAAGGTCAATTCCTCTACTTGTTCAGTAAACCCACTTCATCCATCTTCTCCAATAGATTGCTTCTTCTTCTACATATTAAATCCATGGGAGATGATGTGCCACTCTTTCACTTAATTTTAAAATCTATTTCCTGTAGACTTACTCCCTACAGTTCATGAATATGCCCATGTCTTCCCCAACCTGACAAAATCTTATATGATCCTTACATTTTTTTCTATCATCCTAAAGTTTTTCTGCCCTTTGTAACTTAACTTCTTGAAAAGGCCATGGAAGTACCTCTGCTCTCTCTCCTCCACCTTTTTTTCTTCAATCCTCACGATCTGGCTTCTGACCTTATCATTCCATCAAAACTGCCCTCTGTAAAATTACTAATGATGTCTTAGTTGCCAAATGCAATGGTCTTTTCTCAATTCTCATTCTTCTTGACCTCTCTACAGATTCTGACTAAGCTGATCTCTTACATCTTCTTAAAACTCTTTTTTCTAAGTTTTTTTTTAATCTAGATGATCACTTTTTTTCTGTATTCTCTTCCAGAGTTCTGTCCTACGACCTCTCTACTTCTCTTTCTATGTTACTTCACTTGGTGATCTCATAATTTCCAATGGATTTAATAACCATCTTTATATTGATTATTCTCAAACCTACCTATCACTTCATACCTAGACAACTATAACAGTCGGTGGATGGGTCTACCTCTCATTCTGACCCATCATCCAATCAGCCATTAAAGTGATTTCCTAAAGAGCAGATATAATCATGCCAACTTCCTTTTAGTCAATAAACTCTAATGGCTCCCTATTGCCTCCAGGATAAAATACAAAATGCTCTGTTTGGCATTCATCTTACCTTTCCAGTTTTTTTTACATCTTATTTAATGACTTGTACTCTTCAATCCAATGACACTGGACTCTTGGCTGTTTCATGAACAAGACATTCTATATCATGGCTCTAGGCATTTTCTCTGGTTGTTCCCCATGACTAAAATGCTTTTCTTTTCTATACTCTAACTACTGACCTTTCTGGATTCCATTAAGTCCCAACTAAAATTCCATTCTTTTCTGGAAGACTTGCTCTACCCTCCAAATTCCAGTGCCTTCACTCTGTTAATTATTTCCTATATATCTTGTATAGAGTTGGTCATGTGTGATTCCCCCTTTAGATCATAAGCTCCTTGAAAGTAGGGCCTATCTTAGCATAGTTTCTGACACATACTTAATGTTTATTAATTGATTGATTAAATAATACAAATTAAGTAAAGTAAATTAACTAAATTAAATAATATAAATTAATATAATGCTTTTAATTTCTGTCATTCTATTGGTTTGCTTAACCTAATTATTTTGGTTTGTTATGCAAGAGAATATAGGTGAGGAAATAGGGTAGAAAATGACTGTTAAATAGACAATTTTGATTATATAAAATAAAAGTATAAACAAAACTAATTCTGTCAAAATTAGAAGCAAAGTAGGAAAGTGGGGGAAATTTTTACAGGAAGTTTCTCTGATAAAGGTTTCATTTCTCAATTCTATAAGGAATGGAGACAGATTTATAAAAATAAGAGCCATTCTCAACTGATACATGTTGAAAGGATATGTTTTTTCAAAGTAAGGGAAGCAAATCTATGCAAACTAAAACAATCCTGAGGTACCACCTCACACCCATCCACCACTGGATAAGATGATAGAAAATGAAAATGACACCTACTAAAGGGGATGTTAGAAAATAGGTACACTAATGCACTGTTGGTAGAAGTATGAACTACTCCATCCATTCTGGAAAAGAATTTAGAACTATGCCCCCAAAGCTATTGAACTGCGAATACCTTTTGATCCAGCAATACTGTTACTAAGTTTACATGTCAGAAAAGAAAAAGTAAAAGAACCTATATATAAAAAAATATACCAGCTCTTTTTGTGGTGTCAATAAATTGGAAACAAGAGGATGCCCATCAATTAGGGAATGGTTGAACAAGTTATGGTATAAGACTCTGATGAAATACTATTGTAATGTGAAAAATAATGAAGGGGATGGTCTCCAAAAAACCTGTGAAGACTTGTATGAAGTGATGCAAAATAATGTGATCACTATCTTCAGGTCAAAAACTGATTGATTCACAATACAGAGGAAAGCATTCCTCCCCACCCCCCTTTATTTTCCTTTTTTTTTTCTTCCCAGAACATGGCTAATATTGAAATCTGTTTAGTGTGGCTTCTTATTTGTAATGGGCTTTGCATTTCTTGCCTTCTCAGTGGGTGGAAGAGAGGCAGGAGGAAAGGGGGCGAATTTGGATCTGAAAATGAAAATTAAACTAAAAAGAAAGTTTAAAAAGAAAAAGAAAAAAATTAAATGAATGGCATTATAAAAAGAAGGAACCAATAAGATATTTTCAGGGGTTTCTCTTTTTTAAAAGAAGCAAATATATATCTTCAAAAGCAAACTCTCAGAATGAAGAAACTGCAGTGTATATTGAGAATAATCTTCAAGATTATTAGCATTCAATATTAAATAAGAGACAATTATCACATTGCCTGACACGTGAGCCTAGTGCTAGCATGTATGGGAGGATCTACACAAAGGTTTCTGCTCCCTTAGGGGGTTATTTGTCCCCATGGGCACATTTACTAATAATTAAAAAGTCCACTCACTTCTTGACAACAGCAGGGATCTGAAGTGAAAGTCAGGTTTAATCAGGAGTTCTGTATACATATCACTAAAGAAAACATAATGTTGGCATTATTCTAAGATGTTATAACAACTGCTACTCAGAGCACCAGAAGGAAAAATTTCAGCCCAGCTAAAGGACAATAACAAATGTGACGAAAAACAGAGCAGAGCTTTCCTACTTATATATGAATGGCTCCATGTAATCAGTGAGGTGGTTTTTGGTGGATTATAATTTGAGCATTTGCCAATATAGAATAATGCCATGACTGTAGAATCAGAATGGACAAGTTCTTGCTTGTATTTTAGTACAAGAAAAGTAAATATATTTATTTCACATCTTTCTGTTTCTGTCCATGACAGCTGAATGTTTTCTTAATTTCCTCATCAGGACATTCTATTTTACCTCTTCTATTAATCTCTAACTCTGGTTAATGCTAACCCTCTACTTCCTTCTTGCTTCAACCCCAAACCAGTTCACTGCTACTAGAGAAAAAGACAAAGTCCTGTTGCTTATATGCCCATTATAAATTTATATTATCTCACACACATTATCTTCTTAGCTGACTATTTATACTTTTTCCTGTTGAATGTGGCTATCCTCCAAGACTGGGTCTACAGTCTTATTCTCTTGACATTCTGTCCTGTGGTAATGTCATCCTCTATGAAGGTAATTAAAAACCATCCTTAGCTTCCTCTCCAAACTTCTAGTCCTGCATTTCCAACTTCTTATAAGATATCCCTCCAAAGAGATAATCATATATGCACCTATAATATCATTGCACTTTACACCATTCTAGATATAATCAGTGTTCAGTAAACAACTTGCTGAACTGAATTCAATGGTTTCATTGAATTGATTTTATTCCTTAGCATTTTTATTTAATCCTGCCCTTTATGTATCCATTTTCTACTAATAGTCAATTAGTCTTTTAACAATCTCAATTTTCAATTATTTTTCAAAAAAGGTGGAGATGATTTAAATATTAACTTTCTAAATGGTAACGTTGGGTTACGTTTACCTGTTCTTCACGGGCAAAATCTACATTCTTAGAAAACACAAAAAATGCCAGAGTCTTCTTTGCATAATCTACTGCATTACATTTGTAGAATGGTATACTACCAGAGCTGGAAAGAGCCTTAAGATAATTGAGAACAGTCCATCCCGTTCTACAGTTGCATCAAGCAACTTGTTTGAGGTCACAGATCTACTAAACATTTTTCTTTTATGGTGGGTATAATGACTGAAGTATTTTCCTGACAACTCCCCTATAGTCAAAATACAAGGGCAGCAGTCCACTGCTGCCTGTGTAAAACAAAATGAGTCATCCATATTCTCGTATAGAGAAAAAATGAAGACAAACATCATTACTATAATCAGGACCTCAAAAAATCCTCAAAGAGAGGCATTTCACAGTGGATGAGGGAGTTAAAGTCAAATGGATCTTTGTAATGTCTATGAAAAAAGGAACTTGTTAAACAAATTCCCAGTATAAACAAAGTTCCAGGAACCTGAGTTTAGTCAACTGGTCACTAATGAGTTACTGTATGTATCTGGCACTAACAAATATACTTCATTAGTAAATTCTTCAGGACCACAAGAGCACATACCCCCATGTCCACTGCAGAATAATCTTTGTGATGGCTATCCTTACAATAAAAGTTCACGGTACTTTCAAAGCATCACAAAACTTCAGATTTGGAAAACAATTCCCACCACAACATACTCACAAAAGGCAAACCAGCTAAGGTGAACAATGCAGGGAATCCTGCATTGAGTTGAGGGGCAGCTCCAAGCCTCTATCCACCCCTTTACTATTTTCATTGTAACTAATCCTACTCTCTGGGACTAAGATAAGTCCACTTGGACACTTAAAAGCAATTTTTGTATCCCCCTACTATTCTTTTTACCACTTTCTTCAGTGATCCTTATATGTCAGGGACTCAAAGTCCTTCACAATTCTGGTTACTGTCCTCTGCACACTTTCTATTCTTGTCAATGTCTTTTCTACAGTATGGTGCCCAGAATGGAAGACACCTGTAGATGTGGTCTGATGAGGATCATCACTTCCTGATTCCTCTCTTAAAGCAGTCTGAATTGGAGCTAATATTTTGCTATTATTTTTGAATTGTACTAAGCTTGTAGTTCACTAAAACCCCCAAATCACTTTCACATGAACTGATGAGCTATGCTTCTCTTAGTTGAAGTGGTTTTTTAACTATGAAAGCTTTGGATAGAGAGGCAACATAAATTTATCCAAGGTAACACTGAATGGTATCTCTTGTTATATATTCCAAATATGCAAGTATCATATAGTTACTCAGGTGGATATATAATTGTGACATCATATTATTCTCAATAGACCTAGAAACATAAAATCTTTGGGTTTGAAAAATTCTAAGGTGCAGAGTTTACCTAGTCCAATTACTATTCAAAGACAGTTTAGTGATATGCACAGTTATCCCTTCGTCATTGTGACTTTCACTACCACAGTTTCAAAATATTGTGGGTTGGCATAAGAAATTAAATGGGAATTTTTTGGGAGTTTTGCAGTAGTTGCAGATGACACATCAGACAACAAAGAAAAAGTTTAGAAACTCAAAAATGCATACATAACCCAAAATTTTTAAGTAGGTACTGTAAACATCCTATAGAAGAAGAAAAAATTCAAACTTCTTCTTTAGTATGAAGAGAGGTCAAAAATTTTATGTGGATTTTCTAGATTGTGGGAATGGCACACCTTTCGGGGAAAAGATAATGATTTCAGTTTTGTACGTGTTGATTATAAGATGTCTAAGGAACTTTCAGTTCAAGCTGTTCAATAGATAATTGCAGATGTGAGGCTAGAGATCAAGGAAGAGGTAAGGGTCATCTACACAGAGATAATGACTGAGTGTGGAAGAGGCATGAAGAAAGAGAGAATTTCAAGCTTGCAAAAGAAAGCTGGGGACCTATCTGTCATTCAAGGTGAAGATTCCAAACAGAATGTTCCCAGGAAAGGCAGTTGGAGATGGCCAGAGGAGATGAACTGAGATTTCTTCTCTGGGGGTTACTGAACAAGGGAGAGACTTCTTCTCTGGGTTCCTGACCAAGAGAGACTGTTTTTTTCTGATCTAGGCAGAGAGAGACCTTTGGGGGGGGGGGGGGCTTCTGAATTTAACCTGAGAAGAAATTTACTTTTGTTGGTGGCTTTATGTAATTGGAAGAAGAAAGAAGATTTAACAGTTGTCCTCCATTTCTCTATCCCTGAGTCACAGCTGTGACTGGACTGACATTTCCCAAACCCTCCTAATTCTCCTTATTAGAGTAGGGACACCCCTATTCCTCTCACCTCAAACCCCATCCTGTTGTTCCCAATAAACCCCTTACTTGAGAAAAGAAGAGTGAAGAATATTTCTCTGAGTTCCCCTGAGTTGCTTAGAAGGTGGCTGACTAAGACCAGGGGAGGGGAAAGGAAGGCAGAAGGGTGTGGGTGGTTAAGAGAGGTGAAGAGAGAAGGGTAGGAAATATCTTGACTTATTAGCCATTAGTGATCAATAGGCAACCCCAGAGTAGCCCAGAGTAATCCCCTCTAACTACATCTCTCTATCTCTCATTATCTTTCATATATCTCCATTATAATTAGGCAACTACAAGTGTCCCCTAGCAGTTCTCTCTAGTCACAAGCCAGAGTACATCCCATTTATCACAACCAGAAATAGTTCCACAGATTATCATCTTTATTACATGAGTGTATGTCAGCTGATGAGGTCATCAAACAAAATAATATAGAAGAAGAAAGAAGACAGTAAGGAGGCAATGTTCAGATAGAAAATCCACTATACAGAGGTTTAAAAAAAGCATGAAGACAGAGAAACAATCATTAAACTTGGCAATTAAAGAATCATCATGAACTTTGGAGGAAGTGGTTTTGATTGATGAGGTCAGATGCAAAGGCAGAGTGAAGAGTAAGAGGAAAGGAAGAGGAGACATCTACTAGACAGTCTTCTCAAGGAGGTTAGCCACTAAAGAAGAGCTATAGGACAATAGCAGGGACAGATGGACCACATGAAGATCTTTGAGGATCCGAAAGATGAGTGTGCATTTAAAGGCAGTGGGGAAGCAGTCAATAGGTAATAAGCAATTACAGATTAGTTAGAATATGGATGACAGAGGAAATATGAAAAAGACAGGAGGGGATAGAATCACTTGTCCATGTAAAGGGCTTTACTTTGGTAAGGAGAAAAGCCACCTCTTCATATGAAGCAGAGGTGAAGCAATAGTGGCAGAAGGTATCTGAGAGATGTGAGATAAAAAAATGGAGAGAAGAGGGAGCTCTCCATGAATGACCTCATTGTTTTCAGTGAATAGAAGATAAGGTTCTCAGATGAAAGAGTAGAGGGAGAGGAGCTGTGGCATTTCTGAGGGGGGGAAGAAAAAGTTTGTAAAAGTCACAATGGTGAATGAGATAGTGATCTATTAGGGAGGTGTAAAAGGATTGCCTTGTTGTAGTGAGGACCCAGTTAAGAGAACATAAATACTATATTTACTGGCATAAAGAAATTAAACATTAACTTTAATATATGCTCTTCCTAAATATAATATAATATAATTTAGGAAACAACTTGGAGATATCCAAAAATCCTAATTCTACCTCTTTGAATAGAAAATTAAATGTTAACTAATCCATAAGCAGGTAGAAATTACAAAACAAAGGAATGAACTAGTTCTAAATTTATGATCCTATGATCCATCCTAAATCCAAGTTACCCAAGTAATAGTTTTAGAAAAAGATTTTTAAATCAAATCCTCTAGCTTATAATGCACAAGGTAAGCTCTTTAAGGGCAGAAATAGTCTTTGACTTTCTAAATTTATATCCCTGGCACTTAGCACAGTGTTTGGCACATGGTGAGTGCTTAATAAATATTTTTTCTTTCCTTCAAACATGAGCAGTTCTACCTACAATGCCCTTCATTCTCTAACATAGCAAAAGAGCATTTGTGCTTCAATGGCAGAAATTCAGAAACACCTCCTTTTTACCTGTTGGGTTTTGACGTTGCCAGTTTGGTGACTTGATGACATTTGTAGATCCTGCAGGTTTGAAAGCTGCTGCAGTGGTGAGGCTGGCCACTCCTGGTCTCGAAGCAACAGGACTTTCTGGGCTCTGGGGCACATTCCTTGCTGTTGTCACTGTGGAAGCTGCAGGCTGGATGGGATCCTGAATATTGCTAAGTGGGGACAGAAAGGAATTATGTCTTGTGAGAATGCAGCTATGCTGATAAGAATCAGGAAAAAAAGGACAAAAGCAGCTCAAATTTGTATAATGTTTTAGAATCACAATGGCATACCTATGGCATGCAGGCGAAGGAGGGACACACAGAACACTCTCTGTGGGCACGAATGTTGTTTACTCCCAGACTTTGTTACTGAGCAGAAGGACTTGGATCCAGCTGATCCCTTCCCCTTCTCCACCATACTTGAAAACATTTTTTCACATCACCCACTATCTCCCACTCCTCTGTCCAGCAGCCCAATGGGAGAGCTTTCTCCCTCCCCTGTGTGAAGTAAGGAGGTGGGCAGGGCATGCAGTACTCAGACTGGGTAGGGGGCAGAGCGGCACAGTACACAGTCTCAAAAAGGTTCGCCATCACTGCTTTAGAGCTTAATAATCAGGATCATAATAACAGACATTCATATGGCATTTCTTGGTTTGCAATGGTCATAATCCTGTCATTTGTTGTTCACAATGGCCCTTTAAAAGGCAAGTACTGAAAGGCATATCTACCACATTTTATAGATTAGGGAACTAAGTCTTACAAGGGAAGTATCTTGCTCATGTTCTAAGCCCTTGTCTCCTTTCTCTCCTTTTTGATACTCTTCCAATCCACCATGCTATTTCTTTAACATTTTAAAAGTATTGTCCTCACAACATGCTGGTAAAGGTAGCAGTTTAAGAGGCTTCATTATCTACAATTTACAGACAAGGAAACTGAGTTTAAATGACTTCTCTACAATTATATAACTAATCCCATAAAGAATGCCATGTTTCAGGTTGCTGGCAATGGAAGGAGAAGGATGCGGTTTGGTAGAAAATATCTATATTCCTCATGGATTTCTCCTAAATGATCTCTTTGACAAAAGTCCTTTCTTTTTCTAAATCCAGCTGGCAGCACCACAGGAAGATTTAATTAGTTTAACACTTGTAACATATCACCCCAGTTCTCAAAAAAAAAAAGCAAAAAACAACCAGTGACTTCTCTTAACTACAGTGGCATTTCTCTAACTTTCCAAACGATACCATTTAATAGGAGTTCTATAATTAAATTTCAATAAAGCAATACTTTTCTTCTTAAATATTAAATATAAATTATTACTCAAAATACTTATGGGTAGCTCTTTTCTTATGCAAAAATAAGTCTTAATTTCATAGGATACTATATTTAGAGCCATAAGGGACTTTATAGGCCATTTGGTTTATTTACTTTAAGTATGGAGGAAACAAGAAGCCTAAAGAGATTAAGTGATTTATCCAAGATCACACAAGTAACTAATAAGCTGTTGAGATAGGACTTTAACTCTGGCCACCCTGAGCCTAGCCAACTCTGACCTATAAGTCTGATAAAATAGGGATTTCAATTAACATATTAATTTATCTTCAAATAGTCTCAATTCCAAATTCATCAAGTTCCTTAAAGTGTACTCTCCTCCGACTCATCCACATACAGGGACAGTCATATTCTTTGACCACATCATTACCTTCACTTTTATTCACTGGCTCCTTCCCAGCCAACGTCAAGCCCTCTATTTAGAGCTGTCAATATTAAAAAAAAAAAAACATATCTAAACTTATGAATTACAGATCCTTAAAGTAAGCTATATCCAAAGAAACTAATAAATGAATATGTGGTTTGTTCCCTCATCTCTCCATTTTATCCTCTCCCAGATAAAGTCTGAAGTAAAATGCTAAGTAAATATGGCTCCTGGCTAAGAGAAATGCACCAAGGCTTTATGGTATTTTTAAAAATCACAGATGATAAATATAAATGTATACACACAGCAATTAGAAAAGTCCCTTCTTAAAATGGCCTGGCTCTACTATAAGAAAAAATCCAAAATAATCTTCAGCATTCATGAAGAAAGAAACAAAAGTCAACTTTCAATGTCAGCAACCTGATTTATCTTGAGTTTACATTCCAGTCCTACATTTGTTTAGTTATTTCAGCAAATAAAGTTCAGCTGCCAAGAGGGGACATTTGGAAGTCACAAGTTGGTGAGCAGGGGTTCAGTTTTTGAGTCTGCAGAATAAGGCTGCGAGTTTGGACCACAAGCTGCATTGTTCCTACACAATTAGGCTGGGTGCTGCCTGCTCTGGGAGATCAGCAGGCAATTAGTTGTCTTACAAATAAAGACAGTGAGATCTCAGGGAGATATGGTGCCCAAGTTTTAAGTGGAAAACTAGAACTCGGGTCCTCTTAGAGGACTCTGAAATGTATTACTTGAAAAATCTGGGATTTACACTCAAAACTCACATGCTCTACTTACTACATTGAAATAGAGAACTCTTGGAAAAGAAAAACTCCTCTAATTTGTACCTATGTGTAGTTGTTTTGCAACTTATATTCTTAGCTTCAGGAAACTCTGGAGTTCTGTGACTTCACCAGAGTCAAACATGCAGTATGTTTCAGAGATGAGCTTAGAACCAAGGGCTTCTTAGCTTCAAAGACAACTTTCTACTCACACTTCAAGACGTCTCTCTAATTCATTTCCTTAATGGTACTGTAAAACATCATTCATTCTGGGAGCAAAAGTATAAACACTGTCATGTTAAAAAGTGAGGGCTCTCTCATCTTAATTTCTATACTTTGAAAAAATGTGTTTATATACATCTATCTCAACACCTGGAGGAGCTTAGTCTATATAAGCATTAATCCTACTTTCACCCCCAACTACAGCGCCTCTGTGGTGAGTCCATTAAGAAAATTCATGGGAGAACTTAATCTATGCAGGGAGGGTTGGGCTGTAGAAAGATCAGGAAAACAACCTTCTCAAAGTTACTATGTGCTCCTCCAGTTACCATCTCTTCCTGCCCAGTATTTCCTTTCCTCCATCGCTTAATGAGAGTCTGAAGTATGGACCCCAAACCTCAACATGGTTAATATGAACCTCCCAACTCATCTGGCAACTTCCCACTTCTTTACTCTGTCATCTTAATCCACCACCCTGAACAGGAGTTCCGGAGTCCTATTAATGCTATCTTTAGGCTTATATTCTAACTTGGATTCATCCTTGACCTATTCTAGTTTCCCCCAATCCCAATCCCAGTCCTTTATCTTCCTACTCTTGCCCCACCTACAGTGATTATGGAAATCAAAAATTTACATACATGCTGAAACTCTTCCCCTGGATACCTTAACTGAAACCTGTTTTTCCCCCAAAGAACTGCACAATCATTTCTAATGCTGACTACATTTTTTCTGGTCTCACCAGTCCCAAAAGTTTCTATATTCCTTGTTCCCCTGTGGCCACTTCCAGACCTTGCTTTCCCTAGCTACCATCATTCAACAACCTATCCTTTGAAGTCAATACTGATATACTATGTTAAACTCTCCCTTTGCTTTTTGCTATTACTATTTTAGCTTCTGGATGCCTTTCTTCACAATTATAGAAGAAAGTTTCTGCCATCACTCTTAGAGAATTCAATATCTTCCTTTTCTAACTTTTCTATCACACTGCAATTCCTTATGCTGAACTCCCATCACCATACAGACCTTTTTCATCGTTGTCACTGGGAATCTCTAGCTCTTAAGTTCAAAAGCCATTTTCTACATGAGCCATTTCTTGAATCCCATTTGCTCAATGATCTATAAACTCTTTAAAAGTTTACATTTTGATACTTACATTTCAATAGAATATTTCCCAAGTAATCTGACATATAAGACATTCTGATAAGTGGCCCATATGTTTGACAAAATTGCCAAAGAGGTTCATGACACAGACACACACCAAAGTGGAAAACCCCTGATCCCACCCCCTAGGGTACCCTCTATACTGTAAAGCAGACTTAGAATTTTATTGCCTGGATCCATTTCTACTTCACTTTAGTCATAAATCACCCCCTTGGAACTGTTCTACCTACAAAGTTCTAAAGGGAGAGAGAAATGGAAGGAAGAAGGGAATAAAAGAGGGAAGAAGCAAAGGAAGGAAGAAGCAAAGGAAGGAAGGAAGGAAGGAAGGAAGGAGGAAGGAAGGAAGGAAGGAAGGAAGGAAGGAAGGAAGGAAGGAAGGAAGGAAGGAAGGAAGGAAGGAAGGAAGGAAATGGAAGTATGCTATAAGCTATGTTCTGAATTGATCAGTTATTTTTCTGGATATAAATGGAACCTTTTATCATGAATTCTTTGGAATTGAGGTGGGTAATTGTGTTTATCAGAGTTACTAACACAGCTGATTATACCTACAATATTGTTCTTACTGTCCAGATCGTTCTACTAGTACTGTTTACTTCACTTTGTATCAGCAGATACAAATCTTCCCAGGTTTTTCTGAAACCATCTCCTTCATAATTTCTTACAGTGAGACAATGTTCCATCATATTCATATACTCTAATTTGGCCATTCATTCTTCAACTAACAGGCATCCCCTTAGATTCTAATTCTTCATTACCACAAAAAGAACTATTATAAGTATTTTTGTAAATGGGGGTCCTTTTCTTCTTTCTTTCATCTGTTTGAAGCGTATAACCTATTGCTACTTAGAACGGTATGCACAAATTAATAGAGTTGAGGTACAGATCCAAATTACTTCCAAAATGAAGTTTACAACTCCACCAACAATGCATTAGTGTACCTATTTTTCCATGCCACTTCCAATATTTGCATGACTTTCTATTTCCTTTTTATGTGCTGATATGTGTACATGCCACTTACCCTGATGGAATATAAACTTCTTGAAGGCAGGGATGTTTTAATTTTTATATCTAATCCCAGCACTTTACATATAGTAGACACTTAATTATGCTGATTTTTAAATTGATCCATCTTCATTCCATGTTAGCCATAAATCACTCTCTTAAAACTATCTTACTTGCAAGATCCCAAAATCTGAATTTATCCCCTCTCTGACCATAAACTTCAGGCCTATCCAACTCCTTAGCTCCTTCCAAACCTGTTCCTTTCAACTTTTATATAATACCCTTTTCTATTAATATGAATGATACTCTCATCAAACTGATCAAATATCTCCTTCCATCATTTTTGTCCTGGATCCATTAGGTTCTTCCCTTCCTTTGTGGCCAAATTTGTCTACTGTATTGACCATTTCCACTCCACTTTAGTCATAAATTGCCCCCTTGAAACTGTGGGCCTTCAGAGATACTTCTTCCATGAAAATTTCTTTGCCTTCATTTTCCTGCTTTCAAGATTAAAGTGACTTCTCTCCCCAGATTTTTAAAATATACACTGCTCTTTGAACTTTTTCTTTGCACACTCCTTTTAATATAGATTGTGTGTGTATAAAATCTCCCAACTAGACGGTAGGATACTTAGTAAGAGCTTTCTTTTATGTCCATTTTTGTATTCGAAGTGTTCAACACAGTATCGTGCAACCAGTGGAAAATTAAGAAATATTTGATGAATTTGTTGATTAGAATAACTAACTTGGCACTCACAGATCATTATTCTTAATTATTAATTCATTCATCTTGTCTCCTCAATTAGCTCTTAAGCTCCTTCAGGGAGAATACTAGTCTTTTCTTTCTTTGTCGCTGTCTTGTACAGTGCTTTGTACTGGTTTTATATTTATTTTATAAGAGAGTAAGCTAAAGGTATGTTTCTTAGAGTTCAATGTTGAGAACAAGACCTTTACAAATAGTGAGCGCTCAATAGACAATTAGATCATGGCTATATAGCAAGTGGCTTTTCAATCAGCAATAGGGGCACAAATTTTGGAGGGGGAGGGCAGGTTACCCTATTCTCAGTAAAAAGACAATTCATAAAAACCTACTAAAATTGGAATGAGGGGGTTAGTGTGCAAATGAATTGTGATAAAAGATGAAAAGGTTTGCAATTTGCAAAAACTGTTGCAAAAACTTAGAAATGCAAACCTTAGGGAATGACTGACAGTAGCATGTGACCAAGGGTCACATGAGAGTTTGAGCCTTTGGATCTGGCAAAATTTTATCTCCAATGGTTGCTTCTCAGAATCTGCTCTCCTGGAAGGACCTTGAAGAGGATTTTGCCTGAGATCAACGGAGGAAGGAGGTTTTCTGGATCTGGCTGCTGGCAGCATCAGTGAGAAGATTTCTGGACTTACATGGACATCTAACAACTTAAGATCCTGGCCCTATTTGATTTGGGCTCTTGGTGTGAGGTTGGGATATTTGGGAAGTTAATGTTTTAGCTTAGTCATATAGTTTAGTTAGTTATAATCTTTTAAATTAAGTATAGGAAAGGAAAAAGACTTGTACAAGAATATTCATAGCTGCACTCTTTGTGGTGGCCAAAAATTGGAAAATGAGGGGATGCCCATCAATTGGAGAATGGCTGAACAAATTGTGGTATATGTTGGTGATGGAATACTATTGAGCTAAAAGGAATAATAAAGTGGAGGAATTCCATGGAGACTGGAACAACCTCCAGGAAGTGATGCAGAGCAAAAGGAGCAGAACCAGGAAAACATTGTACACAGAGACTGATACACTGTGGTACACTCGAAGGTAATGGACTTCTCCATTAGTGTCAATGCAATGTCCCTGAACACTCTGCAGGGATCTAAAAAACACTATCCACAAGCAGAAGATAAACTGTGGGAGTAGAAACACTGAGGAAAAGCAACTGCTTGACTACAGGGGCGGAGGGGACATGACTGAGGAGAGACTCTAAATGAACACTCTGATGCAAATACCAACAACATGGAAATGGGTTCAAATCAAGAACACATGTGATACCCAGTGGAATTGTGCGTCGGCTATGGGAGAGGTGGGGGGGAGGGAAGAAAAGAAAATGATCTTTGTTTCTAATGAATAATGTTTGGAAATGACCAAATAAAAATTTTAAAATTAATTAATTAATTAATTTATTTATTATATAAATAAAAAATTAATTAAGTAAGTAAGTATAGGAATAAGTATATTCCTAAACCCTTATTCTTTTCCTACCCTTCCCAAACAATAAATCAGAATTCTGTTGCAAAAACTGAGAAATGCAAATCTTTTTATCCTTTGTCACAGAATGAATGAATGGACAATGATTTGTTAAGCACCATTAGGATTACAAATAGAAAAGTAGAACAAGTGCTGTTCTCCAGGAGTTGATGTTCTAATGCAGGAAGACAATGCTGATGGAAGGTTTCAGCTGTAAGCTCAATGGAAAAGCCTCACAAGGCTTAGGGTACAAGGGTAAAGCACATGATAATATCTCCACTAATAAAATCATATCAGTTAATGATGTCGAACAATTAGACTAGCAAGAATTTGGTCGATGAGAACTTTCTATTCTGGGTCTTCAGTAGACATGGTTATAGCATTGACAAGAATATTTGTTAGGCTGCATGTCCTCAGGGTATGCTTCTCCAGAGGATGCCTATAATCACTGAGCTAGAAGCATAGTTATTCCACAGATTCTTGGGTTCAGAGTCCAGGGCTAGGTTCATCAGAATCTGAGGGAAAACGGCAATCTGGATCATGTTACCTCCTATTTCTCCCTGCAGTTTCTGTTCATTTAGTTGCCTGTCCTGTGAGTGGTAATTTATGGGAATGGCTGGCCCTTTCTCCACAGAAGTCACCTCCCCAGATAATGGCTATGGGCTGGGTTGGAAGCAGGACTTGTGGTCTCAGGGTACCATCACTCCCAGGGTTCTTAAGCCTACTGTTGGCAGTTGGTCAGAAATTGCTAATGGTGGTGATGAGTAAGATGAGTCCCTTCTCCATGATGATTTCTTCCTTCAACAATGGCTATGCTGGAAGTAGGTCTGGTTGTTTGCAGGACATTTCCACTTCCAAAGCTCTTGGGTTGAGGATTTGTTTCTATCAAGGTTCAAGAGGAAATTGGTGGTGGTGGTGGGAGAGATCTGGTTCAACTTCCCTGGCACATGCTTACCCCTTAGGATACCCTGATTCTTCATCTAGTTTGGTTTGTCAGTTTTCTTTCAGTGTGTGTGTGTGTGTGTGTGTGTGTGTGTGTGCTTTACTTCATACAATCCTTTGTGTGAAGACTCCTGAAACCTATAGAAATCACCAACTTCTTAGGACCCCAAAATATTACAAAGCTGCCTTAGGCATGACTTGCCCAGAGTCACACAGTGTCAGTTTGTGTGAGTAGCAGGATTTTTACCCAGGTTTCCTGACTTTCTGGGCAGCTCTCCACTCTCTCTTTCCTCCTTATAAATCCTCAGAGAAAGGGTGAAACGTATCTTTGAGTATTAGAGACTGAGAAGTTGAGCAACTGTAAGCAAAGCTCTTGGGGGAAAGTGAGAGCAAGTTGTAGACCTTTTAATGGATTAAAAAAATGGCTAAATGGTCAAGAATCAGCTAACAAGGTGGCTTCTGTATGCTAAGAAAGAATCTGGGATCATGGAGACTAATGAAAATATGAGATCAAGTTAAGGAAAATAAATTTGCCAGAAGAAAAATGACAGTCTTGAATCAGATCAGACAATAAGGCAGTCCTGAAGACTCTTTAAGTGTAAATGTTCTGCAAGCATAAGACATCTATTTTTATTTTTAGGCTTCTTATTGAAACTATTCCTTATACAAAGTTGTGGCTGGCTTTGAAAAACAGTCCAAGTGCTAATCTCTCCAGAAGTACAAAACCATGTTGACTCTTTAACTATGATTCTACCACCATCTGGTGGACACATACCAAAATTATTGGGGGCTTCTTGGAGATACAATTTCTCTTTAAATGCGGAAGCTGAAGGCTTTGTTTCTGAGCAGACAACTCTGTGACAGCTAACAGAGGAAAATGTCTCCAGTGACTGAGGAAAGCGATGTAAATTAACAGGCCATGAGCCACTAGCTATGAAAGAACCAGGAAAGAGAATTAGTCAAATGTTTCTCAGAGATCATAATTGTTCTTTAAGTTGAGCCATTTGTTGAATTATGAAGTCATTTCTGCCATAAGCTAAGCAGATTCTGACTTGAGCTAAGCACCTAAGTAGCCATGTACTAGTTCAAGTAGTAGAATTACTAGAAGGTTTGCTCTCAGTCAAGATGGTTTTGTTATGGATATAGAATAGAAATGAATACGGTTATAGCTACCTAACTTGACTGGGCTATGGGTCTGTTCTGAAGCATTTTCAGATAGCTTGAAAAATAAAAGCCATTAACCCAAAAGCTCACTCAAGAAAAGTGGTAAAAATTAAGCAAACAAACAAATAAACAAACAAAAAGCCAAGAATTTCCTTCTGGGAAAAAGTGATGAAGTTTTCTTTCTTCTCATTTTGATTAACTAATGACAGACATACTCATTCAAATATCTTAATAGAAACCAGACCTCAAAATTGTTAGACACACATAAGTAAGTAATTAGATTATGTTATGCTTTATATACTGTATATACATGTGTTATATACTTTATTGTTATTTATGTATATTACATATGTTATATATTTAACTGGAATAAGGCAGGACACAGAATAAACTCTTGAGAAGAACATATATCTTATATTACCTATGCTACAGTCAGTACCAGAATGAAGGTGTACAATAATGGATTGGCTAGTGGAAGATTTTTCACATACTTCATTAATTCTATGTAAGGATAGAGAGAATTCCTGTGTATTCCTGTGTCTCAGTTCTAAGTCAGAGACTCCAATTGACTGGCTGCTTTTTACATTTTCTTGTCCTTAGGAGTTTCAAGAAATACTTTCCTTTTAACAAAATGTGGTTAATAGATTATAGAGAGAATGATTCTCTTCCTGCCTACGTGATCTCCATCTTCTGTGGTGTGGGGAAGGGTGAGAATTTGACGGAACTAATTAGCTATTTACCAATTAGAGATGTCATGGGATATTCAAGGAAGAGGCTGACTAAAAAGCTTCCAAAACTATTTATATATCTGTCTGGCAAACCTTCCATGTTTTTTTTTTTATTAACTGAGGAGGCTGCTGACCTATAGGTTACATGCTAGTCTAATAAAATAAAGTGATACTCTTACCCCCAAATCAATCTCTCAAATTATTTTAATCGTAATGCTAGGTTCAGGCTAGCTAATATTTTTAACCAGTTGGGAATGATAAAATGTGGAACAGCTTAAAACCCCTGTTTCTTCTGCCCGACAACATCAAGAAAGAAAGAATGAGTAGGATCTTGAAAGAGATGAATTAGACATCATATAAGTGATAATGGGGAGTTGTATTGGTTATCAAACCAGGTTCGAATCCCAGTTTTCCCAACTACTACTTGAGTGACCTTGGGTAAATTGTATAACTTCTAGACCTTTGTTTCCTCGCCTGTAAAATAAGGGAGTTTGATGAGATGCCCCATTCCAGCTCGGAATCTTAGACCCTATGTGGAAACTAGAGGGATAAAGTTTCAGGGTAGAGGCAGAAGAAAACTAGACATAGCAGGGAGGCAAGAGAAGAAAAGGGAATAAGTACTTATATATAGTGCTTCCAATATGCCAGGCACTATGCCAAGCACTTTACAAGTAATATCTCATTTGATCCTCACAACAACCCTATGAGGTAGGTGCTGGTATTATCAACATTTATAGTGGAGAAATTTGAGGCAAATAGAGGCTAAGTGATCTGCCCATGGCCACATAGCTAATAAGTGTCTGAGACTGGATTTGAATCAGGTCTCTCCTGGCTCCATGCCCAGTGCTTCATTGCCTGGTACCAACAGTTGCTTCTATAGACAAATGAAGTTTTTAAAAAGTTGTAAGTAGTGAAAGCCTTGGAGTTAAAGCCTCTTGTCAACATTAATTCCCCAAATGAGATCTGTAAGGACATCATTCACTACTCCTTGTGATGCCTAAACTTTCCAAAGCACCTAGAAAAATGGCTAGAATGCTCTGCCTCCAGAAGGTTTCTGTTTTCCCTTCAAGGTCCAGGTAAAAACCCATCCTCTACCAGAAGCCTTTCTCTGTCCCTCTCAATGCCTCCCCACCAAGATTACCTCCAATTTATCCTAAGTATATCTTGTGTGTACACAGTTCTTTCCATGTTGTCTCCCCTATTAGACTGTGACCTCCTTGAGGGCAGGGACTGTCTTTTGCTTTTCTTTACATCTGCAAAACTTAATATAATGCCATAAACTTATTTAATGTTTAAACGTCTGCTGCCTTAATAAGTGACTTAGATGGGAAAAAAACACATCTTTATTTCAATACACTTAGTATTCTTTGTATCCCCGTGTATTTTGTCTTAAGCATTAAAAACATTTTGCTGTGAAAATGTCCCATAAGCTTTACCAGATTGCTAAAGGGATCCAGCTTTCAGCATACATGACTCAAAAAGAACTCTCAGGGAGATGGCCTTAAAGTCAAAATAAATCACTAGGTGGCGGTGTTATCCTATTAGGTTACAGAATTTCCAGGTTAAAGTTTTGTTTTGTTTTTTACATTAAGAATAAAATTCAATCTACATCCAGAGAAAGAACTGTGGAAACAGAAATGCAGAAGAAAAACATATGATCAATTACATAGTTTGATAGGGTTTTGATGTTAAAGGATCACTCTACTGCAAATATTAACAATATGGAAATAGGTTTTGAAGGATGATACATATATAACCCAGTAGAACTGCTTGTCAGCTCTGGGAGGGGGGAGGGAAGGGAAGGGGAGGAATCATGTAACCATGGAAAAATATTCTAAATTAAAAAACAGGGAAAAAGAATAAAGTTCAGCATTTTCTTTTATTAAAGCACAGAATTTCATGAGTGGAGAGAAATAATATAAACACAAAACATCTCTATAAACTACAACTGTAATTAAACACCTTTTTAAACTAAGATTTAGATAAAATAATATAATTTGTTGGCATCCTCTCTCTCCCATAAACTACTTAATCATTCTTTGTATAGTTCACTTTAAAAGTTTTAAAGCTGGATTTAGATTTAGAAAAAGAGTTAGAACTGGAAGCATCTTCAGAGGTCATTAGAAGACAAAACTAAGAACCAAAGATTTGAACCAGGTCTTTCTTTTCGGTTCCCATCCAGGGTGCTCTCCACTGCTTAAGTTATCCTACACTGATTATTTTCTTCCAAGGCTTGCTCAGATATTTCTCTCTGTCTCTCTCTCTGTCTCCCACCCCAATGCCTTACTTTTTGCCTTAGAATTGATACTATCCAAGGCAGAAGAGTAGTAAGAACTAGGCAATGGCGGTTAAGTGACTTGCCCAGGGTCACAGAGCTAGAAAGTGTCAGAGGTCACCTTTGAAACTAGGACTTCCCATCTCCAGGCTTGTCTCTCTATAATACTGAGCCACCTAGCTGCTCCCAAGATTCTCTTAAAATCTATTTTCCCAGTGCCACCACACACTCAATGACTCGCCTCAAAAACTTGTTCAGTGATAGCTTTTATCCATTATTGCATTTCAATCAGTAAGTAGTGAAATTTCCTACCTCCTCAACAGAAAGAAATAGACTTCTTCCCATTCTGTTGAGCATGCTTGGACAGTCTTATGGCTTACTTCCTTGTGAAAAATGAAACAAACTGCTGTCTACCGCCAACACAGGGATTTACTGCTGCCCTGGAAGCTTCTTTTTGACATGACCCTGAAGTAAGTAACCGTATCAATCCAAGATGAGTATGCTTGTGGCAAGCATTTCCCACCTTGGGCTCTTTTACTTTGCTATGTGATAACAATGGGAGCTTCCTTCCCTACTGGGTAGGTAGCAGTGCTCTGCGCACAAATTTGCTAGGCATGTGCAACATCCAATCCTCCTCATGCAGGCAGAAATGGCTTTTTTTTTTCTGGAAGAAAAACATTTCTTTATAAAACATAGTAACAGTTCTCAAATAGCTAGCACTGCCAAAGTGGGAACAAAAGGTTATCACAGAAGACTGTAACCAGCTGTTCTCCCTCTCTGATGAAAAGAGCACCAGAGGAAATCTTCCACAAGACTTGCCGATAAGAACTATTAAACACTGAAGTGGGCTGTCAAGGAAGATGTTGTACTCTCTTTCTTTCTTTAAAGCCATGCACAAAGCTCATAGCAATTTACTTGTGATGCATGTAGTGCAGGGCTGGTGGGCTGGCTCATTTCCCACATCTCTTTGCTTGCCACCTATCAAGAAGACTTTCTTCTATCAAACCTCAGTAGATTTCTCAAGATATTCTCTCTCCCAATATTGGGACTAGATAATTTTTATTATTAAATTAAAAACAATCCATATTTCTTAGTTAAGTGTATGTATATCTTTTTGTCTTTTTAAATAAGAAATGACTATTAATGCTTCCAGTTCTTTATTTTTAGAAAATGTATTTACTTAGAAGTATTCAAATGTCACCAAAACAGCTACAAGGTTTTTTTAAATTTAATTTTAATTAATTAATTTTGCTGCAATTACAGAGAGGCATTCCATTAAGAGAACAATTATTTTATATGCTCCGTCAAAGACAACTGAAGGTGAAACCCCCATACATAACTAATTTGGACTATGCACCAACAAGAACCTGCTTTAAATTTCCATGCCAATTTACAACTCCCAGAGTGTAGCAGGCAAGGTTAGTGGCTATTGAAAATGTCACTAAAAGATGGCACTATCTAACGACACATTTGCTAATACATATAAAAAAGTTACTGTACAATTTAAAAACAGATCTAATGCAGTCTTCCATTTCAAGTTTTTTCCTTAAAAGGAGCTGTGTACCAAGTAATTAAATGCTTTATAAATAAGAAAAAACTGCTCTAGAGCCAAGTTTTAAATCATCATCTTCAGCCTCCTCCTCCTCTTCTTCCTTCTCCTTTTTCTTGTTCTTACTTCAGCAATTTGTTCCCTTTTTTACCCACATCAGGTTTTCCTTTAACCTTTAACTACATCCTTTTCCTGCTCTTCCTTCTGTTAACTGCCTTCTTTTCCTAAGGTTACTTGTCATTTGCAGTGGTGTTACTCACATTTCTCCCAATATTTTGGTCACATCTCCAAGAGAAAGACCAGGTTGCTCCCTTTGATTTCTGGATGATACTCAGAACAGAATAAGAAAAACTGCCAAAGGAGGCCTCTATGGTGTGATGGATCCTTAAACATCTTTGTTATTTCTCCTTTAGGTGGTATGTAGGTTTTTATTTCTCTTTCAAAACCAAAATCAGCTCTTGCCATCTCCTCCAAATTTCCTTTCTTTTTAGCAGACACTGTTTTCTATCTTTGAGTATTTTTTAGAAAATTCTGGGAGATTCACAGAAGCATCTGGGTGCTTCTCTTTGTGTTTACCTCTGCAAGGTTTGCCCAAAGAAGGCATGTGAAGAGATTTTCTTTTTTTCTTTCTATAGTCTCCTGCTTGGCCCTTAGTAGTTTCCATGAGTCTAACAATCATTGCTACAAAGATGCCATCTCTATCCATAACTGTATGTGTATCCCTAGTCTTTCTGCTGAGCTCCAGCCCACTGCCTATAGGGCATTTCAGACTAGATATCTCAGAATTACCTTAAACTCAACATGCTGAAAATAAAACTCAATACTTTCCTTCTAAACCCATCCCTCTTCCATATTTCCCTATTTTAGTTAGGGATGCAATTATCTTGCTAAAAACCCAAATTCAAAATCTTAGAGACATCCTTCATTTCATACTGTGTATCCAGTCAGTTGCCCCCATAGTGTTTTTCACATATTTTATCTCCCTCGCTACCATCTAGCTCATCTACCATGCTAATTCAGGTTTTCAAGGCTTTTTTTCCTTGACTAATTTTCTGAAAGCACAGATTCTACTTATTCTTGCTCAAAAAGCTCCAATGGCTTACTTTATCTCCAGATTTTTCTTAAAGCTTTTTTATATCTGGCTACAACTTACTTTTTCACACTTAATACTTCTCTCCATACACTCTTAAGTCAAACTGGCCTGGTTGCTGCTGTCCACTTTCATTCTATCTCTTATCTCTATGCCTTTCCCCTACCTTGGAATCCTATCGTTCCACATCTTTACTTCTTAGAATCTTCAGCTTCTTCCAAGTTCACTTCAAATACTAACTCCTATGTGAAGCCTTTCCTGGTCCCCTGCCCAGGGAGTATCTCTACTCCCATGCAAACTGTCTTGTGTGGACACATTTCCCCTTATAGAATGTATGCTCCTTGAGGGCAGAGCCTATTGAATTTTTGTTTTGGATCCTCAGGACATAGTACTGTGTCTGGTAGCATATAGTAAGTGCTTAATAAATGTCTATGGACTTTAATGAAGAAAAATAATTAAAACTTTAAAAAATGAGGTCACTTTTTACATGCCATTTGCCACAAAGCAGATGTTCCTATGCAGCTAAGTAGAAATTTAGATTCAGCAATGTCACATCTGGGCTTTGGGGCTCAGTGGCAAAGATAATAGTTTCAGTTTTAAAAAATCCTAGTCAGAAAACTGAAAAGCTTTCCCTGGCATCCTGAAAATAAATACAAGCCCAGTATATTGCTTTATTAATAGGATTTTCCCTTTGACAAATATAGTCAATTAGCCTTCAACTGGACATCTTTAGCATTAACATAGGGCATACTGAAATTATTCATTTATTTCACTGGTCTTTGCTTCTCTGTTGACTTTTAAATAACACTGGTTAAAGAAACTTGAACTTCTTTAAAGCATCAAGGCACTCCTCTGAGCTGCAATCTCTCTTGGTCTTTGGTATCTTCTTCATCATATTTCTTCAATTCATTTTGAAAGTAATTGTGCTTGTTTTGCCTCTTCTGTCATCTAGTACCATTATATAATTTGCACCTTTTATTCTCCAACAACTCCCAAAGCAGAATTATCTCTTGCTCTGGACACATTTTCTTTCTTTCTTTTTTTAACTTGTTACTTTTTGAAAACTGTAGCTTTTTTTGAATTTTGGATTTTCTGACACTACAATTATAGTTCTGTGCTAAGTACTGATATTTACTCTTGGTGAATACCAGTTATATGCTTGTCCTTTCATTTTTGATACATATCTTTTTTTAAAAATTTGAGCTTAATAAGAGAGCTTCCTACAAAACAACACCAAAATCTTTGAGTATCTTTCAGTTCTGAAAGGGATTAATTATGAATTGCATTGTCAGAATTTTGCTTTTCTGATCCTTCTCTCCATCAAGGCATTTTCTTCTTTACAATCTCTTTCCAAGCAATTATGTATATCAGTTCTCTAAATGTTTTGATTTTTTTTTTCTATAGCTCAGGAGGATTCTTCCTTCCTTAGCTATTATGAGCTCTGAGATAGTATAGTCACTCTCTCCCAAAATCCCCTTTGTTTTATCTGCTAGTAAAGTAGCAGTTCTCATCACATCCTAAGCCTTCTGAAAGAAAAGTTAGCAAAATATTTCTTTTGTGAATCCTTCCTTAATCCTCTTTCATCCTCCCTCTTTACTACTGCTTTTTCCTAGTCTTTTGCACTATTATGGAACTTTTATGTCTTTTTTGGCACTGGGCTTACTTTTACAGTTATCATTAGAGTGCCTTGATTTTTAAAGAAAGTTTTATTGACCAAAGAGAATTAATATTTAATGCATTTATTAAAAGCATTTTATCCTTCTTTTAAACACTGGGTTTTCAAATTTCGATTTAAGAGGAGAGCTCTACTGGGTGACACAGTGAAAGGAGTGCTAGTCTTAAAGTTAATTAGACCTGAGTTCAAATGCTGCCTTATAACTTACTGGCTGTGTGACCCTGGACATCTTAATCTCTGTGTGTTTAATTTTTCTCAGTTGTAAAATGAGAATAATAGTCACCTATGTCAAAGGATGGTTGTGAGTACCAAATGAGGTAATATGTAGAAGGTACTTTACAAACCTTAAATCCCCATACAGATGTTAATTATTATGTTATTGCTGTTTGTAATAATGACAATGGAGAAAATATTTTGTTTTTGTCCAGGTATGTTTTGTGTCTGTCAAAGTGCCAAATACATGTAGATGTTAATAAATACTTACTGACTGTTGATTAAAAGTATAGGATTAGGGACAGCTGGGTGGCTCAATGGATGGAGAGCCAGATTTGGAGATGGAAGGTCCTGGGTTCCAATCCCAAATGGCTATCCTTTGCTGCTCTTCTTCTTTGGAACTGATATTGATACCCTATATTGATTCTAAGATAGTAGGTAAGTGTTTTTAAAAACTGACAGGATCTACAATTAGGAAGAATCTTATAAATTATCTAGTCTAACCTCCTATTTAAGATTGAAAAACATAGACCCAGTGAGTTTAAATCATTTATCCTTGATTGTCCAGAGGGCAAGAAGCAAAATCAGGACCCCAGGACTATGTTCCACGCACAGTAGGTGTTCAATTGATGTCACTTAGGAGTTATATACATAGCTATTAGATTAATAGTATAAATTTTGAAGCCTAAAAGACATTTGAAGACATTGAAGCCTAAAAGATATTTCTTAACAGAATTAGTGCTCTAAATGCAATGACATCTTCCAAGGACTGAGGAACAATCTGCTTAAGTTTAGAACTGCTCATCCTTGATGGGTTTGGCCTTGTGCTTCTGATTGGAGCAATTTTGTGAAGATCAAAAAACATGAATAAAATTGGGGGTCTTGGAAGTATTCAGTACTAAATTATCTAAGAAGAAGGAGAAATACTGTTGTTTTCTCTGAACTAATTTTGGAGGGAGAAAGAGAAGCAAGGAGCAGTAGTAGTCCTTGGAGAGAACACTTAAAAGGGATTATAAGATGGAACTGCTAAACCAATCAATCAATTATTTATTAAGTACCTACTATGAGTCAGACCCTATGCTGCAGATATAAATATATTGTATGTTCAGAAGGAGAAATGGGGTGTTGCAAGCCATATTTAAAAAATAATTTTTGGACTTCTTTTCTAGTTCAAAGAGCTTTTTGCTAAAGGGAACAGGAAATTGATCTGTGTTGTTTTGGGTGGGTTGGCAGGAAAAGATAGTTTTATATTGCCATATTACTTGAAATTATGTCCTATGGGGGAAAGAAAAAAATCTGTGCATAAAATATATGATAAGAATCTAATAGTTATACAATATTAAGGAACAGATATAAATGAGTGAGAACCATTCCCCAATTGGACAAAGTTTCAAGGATAGTTTAAAAATGCAAATTATCAATAGGCATTATTTCATAATAATGATAACCCAATGTTAACTAAAACTGAGTTTACACATCACAGTCCTCATAGTGCCAATGATGGAAAAAAAAGATGGAAATAGTCAATATATGGAGGGGCTGTGGGATAATAGACAGATAAATAAATACACTGTTAGATGAGCCATGAATTGGTACAAGCTTTCTGGAAAACAATTTGAAATTAATCTAGGAAAGTCAATAAATGTCCCTTTAATGCAGAAATTCCCTAAAAGGAATGGACCCAAAGGAGTTCAAAGGTAGAGGAAAATATCCTATATACCAAAAGATTTATAACAACACTTCATGGAGGTAGCAAAAAGCTGGAAACAAGATAAGTTCCCATGAATAGAGAATTCAGAAATTCACTGAAACACGTGAAGATGTATATATGAACTGATAGAAAGCAAAGGAAGCACAATCTAGAAAACAATACACACAAGGACAACACAAATGTTCAAGAAAACAGGGCTAAAACGAAGCCAAACTTTAGTTATTTGGAATGACTAAGCTTGGTTCTAGAAAGCTGATTATGAAATATACCCCTGTCCAGGGATTAAGGAATTGCAGATGTAGAATGTGCTTTATGCCATCAGACATGGTGATTTTGTAGGTGGGTTTTGCTTAAACGTTTTTTGTTGTTAAAAGGGAAGATTCAATAGTGTTATAGTTTAGAGAATCAAAAGTGGCATAAAAACAAAAGGCTACAATAACATCTTTCTTAGAGATGTTATGAGGCAGCTAGGTGGCTCAGTGGATACAATTGGGAGTGGAATAAGGAAGACATATTTCTGAATTCAAATCTGGTTATAGACACCTATTAGCTGTGTGACCCTGAGCAAGTGACTTCACCCTATTTACCTGTTTCCTCAAAGTCAGACGAACTGAAGAAGGAAATGGCAAACCAATCCAGTATCTTTGCCAAGAAATCTCCAAATAGGGTCATGAAGAATTGGACATGATTGAACAATGACTGAACAAGAACAAAGATAAGGACAGCACAATGAACACTAATAAATAAAACAAAGACAGAACACTAAATTATGAGTTCGGGATTGGAGCTCAAATCCCAATTATGTCATTATCTTGGGTAAATCATACTTTCTGGTTTTTGGTTTCCTTATTTGTAAGATGAAAGTATTATAGTCCTAAGGTCCCTTCTGAACCTAAATCCTAAACTGAGATAGAATAAGTATAAATTGTCTTCTGGAAAATTATTAGAATTTATTTAAACAAATTTTCATATATTTTAGTAGAATGGCTAGATAACATGTACTCTATTGAATGAAATAGAACAATTTTTCAGAAGAGATATTGTCAATTCATTGAAGACGCAGCCCAGTACTGGATATATAGGACACAATTATTTTATAAAAATTAGTAATTAGAGAAATAAAGAAAAGTAAATATTAATGGGAAAAAGTTATCTGGTCCTATATGATGAGAAATGAAAATTGTAACAATCTGGATGACTAAGATAGAGCTTATATATCTTATAGAATATGATATCAATTTAATGATCTATTGTAAAATTTCACTAGTAATTACTCTTAAAACATACATACATAATTTTCTTTCTATCATGATGAACAATATGGAAATATATATTGCATGAAAACACTGGTATATCCTATATCAGACCATTTACCACCTTGGGGAGGAGATGGAGGAAGAAAAATCTGAATCCTAAAATATCAGAAAACAATCTTCAGAAATTGTTTCTACATGTAATTGAGAAAATAAATCATTTAAAAAAACAAAAATACACACACACAAACACACATATACCTCTGAAGTTATCTAAATAATAATAAACTTGACATTCTTAAGTCATTTCCTTAACTAAAATTTGGGGGACATTTCCTATGTTACAATGACTTCTTGGTGAGAAATTTCCCTCTACCAATGCAAATTGGTATCAGTTTTTCAACTAAGCAAGTGATCCTTTTATCACTGAACAGAATATGTCCAGATAACAAATTGTTATGTCTCAGTGACTGGATAAAGACTCTGCTTCCAAAAAAAGTTAAGAGATTTGGAATGATAAAACAGTAGCTTACTAAAACTCCACGTCCAAATACAGCAAGTGCACTTTTAGTGTTCTGTACTGGTGAGTGAGAGTAGGAGTGGGTAACAGAAGGATAGGAGAGAAGGTAAGAAACAAATGATGTTAAACATGATTACATTGAGTATCAATTTGCTTGTGAAGTATTCAGGGGAGTAGGCTTTTGTTGAATATTTCTCTAAATATTGTACGCATTGGTGGCCAGTGGTCAGCAGATGGCGATCTTTACTCCATTATCTTGATGTTTACCAAAATGGTGGTAATCTCCCAGCAAATGAGGGATGAAACACCACACTTGATATTGGATGATAATGCTAATTGAAGAATGTGTTTTGGAAAACAACCAAAAATACACACGCCCTTTTAAAAAATTTTAGGGCTGCAGCCTTATCTTCATAACGAGAAAAATGAAAACGAAAACAAGCTTCATCTAAGGACAGACCAAGGCATCTGAGGTCTGCCAAATGTCTAAGCCGCAGAATTTAACTGCCCACTGAAATCTTCTACCAAAACATGCAAAGGAAACTTTTGGGTTCTATTAGGTTAATGGCTACCTCGTGAAAGTAAATGAAAGCATACTAGACGATGCCTCACCTCTCTTTGTGTATGAATTACAGGAATGTCTGGTGAATACAGTACAAGGAATAGATGATTTCACTTTGGAGGGAAATGTATGGAGGAAGATCTTGTGAGTTTGTGAAACAAACGTAAATACAAGGATAGGTAGATAAGCAAATCATGTTGTTGTTTTTCCACTAATCTTTTTCATGTGACCCACGTAGACAACTACAAATTTTTTAGAGACAAAAATGCAGTATAATTGGAAACAGAGTAAAGGAAACCGTGATTGGTTAGGAGATAGAGGATCTAAATCCTGGTACCAGTTCTACTATGTGGTACTTGTGTAACATTAGGCAAGTAACAGAATCACAGAACTGTAGTGGCAAAGGGACCCTGGTCATCTAGTCCAACCTACTCTCTCCAAGTTATCTCTTTGATGACATGCCCTACAAGTTGCTTAAAGATGCCTAGTAAAGGGGAACCCACCACCTCTCAAGGCAGTCTATTTTGCATTGCAATAGCTCTAATAGTTTGGAAGTTTTCTCTAACATAAAGTCCAAATTTGTTTCTTTGTAGCCCCTTCTCATTTGCTATTGATTCTATTCTTTGGAACCACAGTGAAACTAGGTTGTGGATAAAGTATTGGATTTGGAGTCAGGAAGACCTGAGTTCAAATCTTGCTTCAAACACTATTGCAGTAATCATGGGCAAATCATTTAACGCTATTAAAAAGGAGTTAACAAGGGCAATGGTGTATTTGTAATTCCTGGCCTTTTCATCTTTAAAAGTTTAATGAGTCTATGGGGACATGATACATTGACCTAGTCTCTTAGTCACTGATCACATCAAAATTCTATCAATTTCTTTTAAGAGTTTGAGGTCCTTTATGATTCCTATATCTGATGAGTTTACGACTGATTGTTTGGGTGCCGAAACATGTTCAGATCAGAAATAGTTCTGAGAATCCTCAGACATCTACAGAACTGTGTTTTATGTCTCCATCAGAATTTGAGTTTTATTTAATGGATCCTGTAAATTTGTGCTATTTAAATGAAAAACAAATACCTTTCTATAAGTAATTAGGAATCTTTATGAGCCAAATATAAACTGGGTTCACTCTGGCAAAAATATACTTGAATTTCATGGAAGTAAAAACCAATATGAATGTTTCTAAATGAATGGTAATTATGTCTGATTATTTACCTAAATAGTACAGAAATACAGAATGGCAGGTTTGAATAGATATACATTATGTAACCATTTTATGTTTTTGTTGCTTAAATGAAAACTTTGTATTTGAGGGTCAATACTCTATTGGATAGGCTATCCTTGATCTGGATCTGCCATTATTTTAATTACCTAATACTCTCTGTTTTCTGCTATTTGGGGAGACTTATCCATGCTTCATCCTTATACAGAAGAATTGTCCCCAGCATCAACCTGCTCATTTCTGACCTGGGAAAAGCAACCAGACATAGGTTGGCAAGAACTTGCCCTCTACATATAAAGTC
The DNA here is from genome assembly GCF_027887165.1 of Monodelphis domestica. Classification (NCBI taxonomy): domain Eukaryota; kingdom Metazoa; phylum Chordata; class Mammalia; order Didelphimorphia; family Didelphidae; genus Monodelphis; species Monodelphis domestica. The sequence goes on along the minus strand of NC_077232.1, from coordinate 282,629,453 downwards.
TCTGGGCCATCAATGAGCTGATGAAGGACTCAGTGTCCCACCATTCACTTGTGGAAGTGATGAAAACTCTATGGGCCCTGAGTGTCCCAAATCTGAGAGCAACCTTTTGCAAGACCACTGCCAAGCCTTCCTCCTTCTGTTGCCATGATGTCTTAAGACAAGCCTACCTAAGAGTTGCTGACATCCCCCGGGACCCAGTCGTATTTTGACCCTTTCAGTGGCTAAAGCCTGGTGATATCCTTTTCATTCTGAACCTCTCTGAAACCCATCCCACTCAGGTGCTTTTTGCAAATGCCTTTAAAGTAGGAGTTCTGAACCTGAGGTCCATGGCTAAATTTAAAGGGGTCTATGATCTTGGATGTGGAAAGAAGGTCTATCTTTATTTTCACCTATCTCTAATTGAAATTTAACATTTCCTACAGTTATGAATGTGATCAACAAACATTATTCTAAGAAAATGTAAATGGGTTTCAAAAGACTGTCAGTAGGGTCCATCACACATGCACATGCATGCACACACAGAGTCAAGAACCCCAAATTTAAAGTTTTCCCTATGTGAGTAAAAACAAATCATAAATGAAGCTATGGTTTTATGCTTTACTAATCTGTTTGCCTAATTTATGAAAGACTCTCTTAAGACTCTAAACTGCTGTTATCAAATGTTCTATGTTGACGTGTCTGCATATGTGCCAAGGCTGCCTATTTTAGAACAAGCAGGGAAGAACCCTGTTCCATGTGTACATGATATATTGGATAAATATAGGATAAGATATCTCTTCTTACTGGCATATATGTACAACAGAAATTCACAATTAATCTATAAGAACGAAAAGTCTAAAAGTGCTTCTGGATAATCTATGACTTAAGCACAAGCTGTATACTTAAAATACTAGTAAGTGTCCTTTTTGGGGAAGGAGAGGGAGTGCAGAGTTGTGATTGCGTCACTGTAGGAAACCGATAATGAGCCAATTCCCAATACTAATGCCTGTCAGAAACTGCTCAACAATTTAGAATCATAGAGAGTTGCCTGGGGGCACTGAGGAAAGCCACTTGCCTGAGGTCAGAAGTTGTCTCAGGTGAGACAGTAGCTGAGCAATTACTTGGGCCCAAATTCAAATAGAGAAGTAGGCTACATTTTCCTTGGGAAATTGTGTGCATGTAATGACCACATAATTTCTCTTAAAGAATCCATATTTCTAATCGATATTTTCTCAGTGGTTATATGACCATAGAATACTGTAGTCTAAAAAGAATTTAAATTGTGAGACAATAATAGGGCAATGGAGAGGGAGACATGTAAATACCAATAAAGAGCTGCATAGGAGAAGTGATGTAAAAGATATTTTCAGAGACATGCAAAACCAGAAAAAGAAGCAAGAACATGGGATAAACTAAAGGTCAACCCATAGGCTCAAATTGCTTTCCATCAAACAGCAAAGTCAGCTAAAGGAAATCCTCCACAATGGTGGTAAAATTCAAACAGAGAATTTATGGGAAGACGATGACAAGAATTGCACAAATCAAAGTGGTGATGAGGGATTGCAATCTGTACTGTTGGAGGAAGTATCCATGTTTAATGTATTTGATTACAAAACTCCAAAATGTCTTTGGCTGAAAATTTAATTATTTGTAAACACCTTACTGAGAAATTAGATGACTGAAGAAATATTTTCCCATACCCAATATGTATTTAATATGTATGTTTCCAAGCTGCTAAGGCCTTTAAAAAAAAATCACAGAATCAGAATTGGGAGAGATCTTAAGAGATCAGTTAATAAAAGTATATTGCTTTCAATAAAAAATAACTTGTAAATTAAGAAATCATAGAAAGAACCTCAATATTAATTTTTAAGTAATAGAATAAATTGACTTTTATCATATTTCAAGTGCCTGGAGTATAAGAACCCTATCTATTATCTATATTATATTCCTCATGGCACAACACATTATATGTAGCTCAAGATTCTTTATTGAATACTATGTACATGATCAAGATGTGTTTATGAAAGAATATATATGGGCTCAATATGTGTACTAAATAATACTGACATGGCACAAGTTTAATATTGACCTTAAGACAAATGATGAAGAGAGTAATGTAAATAGTAAAAGAAGTAATGCAAAAAAAGATTCATTTCTTTCATCAGAATTACCATATAGTCTATACCAATGATGGCAAACCTTTTAGAAATGGAGTGCCAGGCCCAGCCCCCATCCTACCCACAAGACCACATGCCATGTCCCTCCCCCCTTGTAGTGCAGGGTGTGCCTTACCCTTACCCCCCACACAGGGGAGGGAGGAAGACCTCCCATTGGGCTGCTGGGCAGAGGGGTGGGTGAAGTGAGGAATGTCCTTAGCAAGTATAGAGATGAGAAGAGGAGTGGCTCCAGTGCTCTGCTTCCCTCCAGCTCTGTTGCCTATGAGCCACCCACCTCACCCCCATGCGCTCCCATTGGCTGTTGATGTGAAAAAATGTCATCCGGTCTAGTGGAGAAGGGCAGCCATGTGCCCTCAAGAGAATGCTCTGTGTACCATCTTTGGCACTCATTCCATAGGTTCGCCATCATTGGTCTATACCAAATAGTCTTTTTTTCAGATGCTTCGCAAAAATGACAGGCTAATGCTATGAAAAGTTACATATTACAAAACACTCTCCACACAACTAAAACTAGACTTGAGCAATTGGAAAAACATTAATTGCTCATGGGTAGGATGAGCCAATATAATAAAAATGAACATCCTACCCAAACTTATTTATCTATTTAGTGCCATACCCATTGAACTTCCAAAAAATGTCTTTACTGATTTAGAAAAAACCATAACAAAGTTCATTTGGAAGAACAAAGGATCAAGGATATCCAGGGAAATAATGAAAAAAAAATACAAAGGAAGGGGGCCTTGCAGTCCCAGATCTCAAACTATATTACAAAGCAGCAGTCATCAAAACAATTTGGTACTGGCCAAGAGACAGAAAGGAGGATCAGTGGAATAGACTTGGGGCAAGTGACCTCAGCAAGACAGTATATGATAAACCCAAAGATCCCAGCTTTTGGGACAAAAATCCACTATTCAATAAAAACTGCTGGGAAAATTGGAAGACACTGTGGGAGAGACTAGGAATAGATCAACGCCTCACACTATACACCAAGATAAATTCAAAATGGGTGAATGACTTGAACATAAAGAAGGAAACTATAAGTAAATTAGGTAAACACAGAATAGTATACATGTCAGACCGTTGGTAAGGGAAAGACTTTAAAACCAAGCAAGACTTAGAAAGAGTCACAGAATGTAAAATAAATAATTTTGACTACATCAAAATAAAAAACTTTTGTGCAAACAAAACCAATGCAACTAAAATCAGAAGGGAAGCAGCAAATTGGGAAACAATCTTCATAAAAACCTCTGACAAAGTTTAATTACTCAAATTTATAAAGAGCTAAATCAACTGTACAAAAAATCAAGCCATTCTCCAATTGATAAATGGGCAAGGGACATGGATAGGCAGTTCTCAGATAAAGAAATCAAAACTATTAATAAGCACATGAAGAAGTGTTCTAAATCTCTTATAATCAGAGAGATGCAAATAAAAACAACTCTGAGGTATCACCTCACACCTAGCAGATTGGCTAACACAACAGCAAAGGAAAGCAATGAATGCTGGAGGGGATGTGGCAAAGTAGGGACATTAATTCATTGCTGGTGGAGTTGTGAACTGATCCAACCATTCTGGAGGGCAATTTGGAACTATGCCCAAAGGGCGACAAAAGAATATCTACCCTTTGATCCAGCCATAGCACTGCTGGGTCTGTACCCCAAAGAGATAATGGACAAAAAGACTTGTACAAAAATATTGATAGCTGCGCTCTTTGTGGTGGCAAAAAACTGGAAAACGAGGGGATGCCCATCAATTGGGGAATGGCTGAGCAAATTGTGGTATATGTTGGTGATGGAATACTATTGTGCTCAAAGGAATAATAAAGTGGAGGAGTTCCATGGAGACTGGAACAACCTCCAGGAAGTGATGCAGAGCGAGAGGAGCAGAACCAGGAGAACATTGCACACAGAGACTAATACACTGTGATATAATCGAACATAATGGACTTCTCCATTAGTGGCAGTGTAATGTCCCTGAACAATTTGCAGGGATCTAGGAGAAAAAAACACTATTCATAAGCAAAGGATAAACTATGGGAGTAGAAACACCGAGGAAAAGCAACTGCCTGAATACAGCGGTTGAGGGGACATGACAGAGGAGAGACTCTAAATGAACACTCTAATGCAAATACTATCAACATAGCAATGGGTTCAAATCAAGAAAACATGTAATGCCCAGTGGATTTACGCGTCGGCCATGGTGGGTGGGGGGGGAGGAAAAGAAAATGATCTATGTCTTTAATGAATAATTGGAAATGATCAAATAAAATTAAAAAAAGTTTTGCTAGCAGTAAAGAAAATATACATCCAATTTACATTCTTAAAATTAGGTGAATAGTATCTATTCAGAGAGCACCCTGGCAAATAAGATCCTCTTTTACATGGCCCAGAAAGAGCTTCTGAAGAAGGTGCTCTATTTTACCTAAAGTAGTGAATGAGACAGGTTTTTGATTTACAATGAAAATAGCTCATGCCACTGAAATAAAATTTCTGGAAGGGTCAGTTAGTGGATCACATTTTGTACCACAGAAACATTGTAAAATAGTATTTTAAAAACAAATACCATAACAATTGTTTGGCAAGTATTATGGAATGAAAGGGGCATGAAGGCATTTTTTCATATGGCAGCCCTTCCCTGAAAGTTCACATTTAATGTCTTATATTTCACCTTCCTAACCTGAGGCACTGTCCTAACATTTATGTTTAATTAATTAGGCTTTGACACATTCATATTATAATTTCTTAAACAGTGTTTTTGCTGAATTAGAAAGGGCAAGAATATGGAAGGTGACATCTCTCTGGCTGCTGTTAAAATCTACATGAAATTGCCCCATTTCCTTTTTTCATCAATCACCTCCGTTCCTGTGTTACAGCTCCACATCTATGCTTCCCCTTTGGGTGATGTCCTTTTTTTTCAGAATATTTCTTACTGGTAAGTGGAACCAAGATAAGATGAACAAGAGGACATGATTCCAGAGACATTGCTCTCCAGAACCCAAGTCCAAATTAATTTTAGAATTCAGGGATCAACTCTCCATTCTCCACCATGAACACTTAAAACCAAGACAAAAAAAGTTATTTCAACTACTTTACCAGTAAAATAAGGATTGGTCTATGAAATTTCAAGGTTTCTTCCATTTAAAAAGTGTTAAGACTTGGAAAAATGTATTCCTATGTTAAATTGTACATACTGGATGGAGAGCTGGGCTTGAAGCTGAGACCCCTGGGTTGAAAGGCTCTCTCTGCCACAAATCAGCTGTGTGAGCATGGGGAAGTTACTTAACCTCTTATTTACACAAGCAACTTTCTGACTCTAAGATTAATAATACACATAAGTTATTGTCATTTGTGGAAGCAGCTTCCACAGTGGGAATTTTCTATACCAAACAAATCACAGATTAGCCCCCAAACACTTTTTATTCTGTCACTCTTTATGATTATTAGTGATATCTACAATGTATTTGCTGGTATATTTGCTGGAATTTGCTGGTGAATTCCTACTCAGAAACAGAAGCCTTATTCTAATGCCCTTCTTATCTGAAAATATTATTTTACACGACATGATTTATGATGCAATCCTCAGGGAAAGACTGAGGTGAAAAGCAGGGATTATCTGTATTATGTGTATTGAGATGATTTTTATTCAACAATCCCTCATATTATCCAACTTTTCCTTCTGATATTTTGATTTAAATAAGGGTAAGATGATATAGATACAAAGTAAACTTTAAAATGTTTATATTTCCTTGAAAAAATATCTCTTCAAATGTTAAAACTAAGATTCAATTTTTTAAACTTTTACTTTTTATCTGAATCAATCTTGAGTATTAGTTCCAAGGCAGAAGAGCAGTAAGGACTAGGCAATTACAGTTAAATGGCCTGCCCAGGATCAAATAGCTAGGAAGTGTCTGACATCAAATTTCAACCCAGGACTTCCGATCTCCAGACCTAGCTTTCTATCTATCCACAGAGCCATCTAGCTGCCTCCAAAATGTAATCATTTTTCTTTCTTTCTTTTTTTTTGAACCCTTCCCTTCTATCTTAGACTCAATACTGTATATTGATTCCAAAGCAAAAAGAATAGTAAGGGGCTAGGCAATGGGGGTTAAGTGACTTGCCCAGGGTCATACAGTAAGAAAGTGTCTGGGGGGCAGCTGGGTAGCTCAGTGGATTGAGAGCCAGGCCTAGAGACGGGAGGTCCTAGGTTCAAATCTGGCCTCAGACACTTCCCAGCTGTGTGACCCTGGGCAAGTCACTTGACCCCCATTGCCTAGCCCTTACCACTCTTTTGCCTTGGAGCCAATACGCAGTATTGACTCCAAGATGGAAGGTAAGGGTTTTAAAAAAAAAGTGTCTGATGCCAGATTTGAACCCAGGACCTAGGTTTGACTCTCAATCCACTGAGCCACCTTCCTGCACTAAATTCATTTCTAATGGGATACTTACTTCTCTGAGTTCATAAAACATCCCGAAAAACTTGGAATTCATAATAACAATAGAGTCCGTTCAGGATTCAAAACAAAGAGCATGATATGAAATTTGTGAACTCAGTTCATAAAAGTTATTTCCCAAAGATGCTGGGGGTTAGTGCTTGCAATAACATTTTAGCATGCTTGATATGGTTTTTATTTGCTCTCCCATTCTAATGCCCCAGTGACATTTATAACTGAACTGACTTGGCAAAGAATAAGCATTCCAGCCTGAATCAGCCCAGTTGTGTCTCTCAATGACAGTGGCACTGCAAGACATTTCAGAGGTACATGAACTGCATGATAATAGCCCCCTTTCCTCAGCTACCTGATGGAAACCTTTATGAGTTTTCCTAAACCTTTCCTAAATCTTTCAAAGCTTTTGACTGATGGAACTTCTGTAGATAGAGCTGAATATTCTCCATGTCCTACTTCCTCTTATTTTAACTTTTGAAGTGTGTATTTCAAATGTTCTAATAATGTGAGATTTAGTGAGCAAGCTCATATTTCTCCTACCCATAACTCCTATTAACTTACGATTTAGAGCTGAATTCAGAGATCAATTAGTCCAAATTTATAGCCTTTATTGCCCGTGGCCAGTTCTATGACTATTAGCTCATGGAATATCATAGTCTCCAAAGAATTTAAGTTATGGAAATGAAGTCAACAGAAGTGAGGGTGGAAGTGGGAAGAGAAAGGAAATAAGCATTTATAGATATGCTAAGTACTTTTTTTAACCCTTACCTTCCATCTTAGAATCAATTCTAAATATTGGTTCCAAGGTTGAAAAGCAGTAATGGGTAGGCAATTGGACTGCAGAAGCTCTCATTATCACTCCATGCAGATGACTCAGATCTAGAGATCTAGACCTAATCTCCCTCCTGAGTGCCAGGGCCACACACCACTAGCAGGATGGTCTACAGGACTCTTAAGCTCAATATGGTAATAACATACTCACCGTCCCCAATAAGCCCACTTCTCCCCTCCCCAAATTTGCTTTTCCTCTCCCAAAAGGCACCACCCACGTTCTGAATGACTTAGGTCTGAAGCACTGATTCTTCCCCTCTCTCACAACCCCCATATCTAATTGTTTGCGAAGTCTTGTCAACTAGCCTCTCACATATCTCCTGTCTACTCATAATGAGGTCCATTTGAGTTCAGAGTCTTTGGTCTAGATTAGAACAAAAGCCTTCTTATTCAGTTTCAAGCCCTCAGCTTCTCCTTTCTCCAATTCATCCTCCATTCAGATGCCAAAATCATCTTTCTAAAGAACAAGTCTGACCCTTGATCAAGAAATTTCACTGGCTCCCTCCTGCCTGGAAGAAATCATAAAACTCCTCAACATGGCATTCAATGCCTTTTATGACCTCTCTCCAGCCTCCCTGACAAGGCTTATTTATTTTTGCTCCCCTTCATGGACTTGATGTTCCAGGGGAATTGGCTCACTTGTCATTTCCAGTATATGGCACTTTATCTCTAGCCTCTGTGCTTTTGCCCAAGTGATTTCAATGGCATGAAGTGCTCTTGTTTCTTCTTCCTCTTAGAGGATTCCTTCAAGTTTCATTTTCTGTACAACCTGCTACATTGAGGTGAAAAGCAGGGCGTATAAAAATTAAGATGATTTTTATTCAACAGTTTCCAAAATTTCCCAGTTTTCCCTTTTGGTATTTTTATTTATACCAGGGCAAGCCTTTTCTGATGCCCCCTATTGTAATTGCTCATTTTCTTCTCAAATAAATATGTATATATTTAGCTATTTACTTACTAATTCTCCCCATCTCCCAGAAGAATGTAAGGTTCCTGAGGGTGTAGACACTTGTATTTTGTCTTTATGTATTATACTCTATGCCTGGCAAGGTGTCTTAAACATAAAATTAAGACAAATGCATACAAATTTGAACTAGATATGAGTTTAACATCTCTAAGATTTTAAATAACAAGCATTGGGGAAAAATATTCCTGTAAACATTTGTTTACTACAACAAGAAGAATGGTCACATCTATCTCCTTTAAAAGTTATAGGGTAGCACAAATGAGAAACAGCATTTAGCACTAGCAGTAGGCTATGTGTCAGTTAGATTCAAGTCTTGCCTCTGACACATACAGAGCATCCAAGGCAACATACGAGACTACCTACAAGTAGCAAGCAAGTTCATCTGTTTTGTACCAAGAAGTATTTTGTATGGTGGCTGCTCTTTGTAACTTGCCAGCAAAGTTTTAATACACAACTTCTGAAAAAAGTAATGAGACTTTTAGGGGGAAAATAATCTTACAATATAAAACATATTCTCTGACCTGTAGGATCATAAGAAATAGAGCTGTCAAGGACCTTGTAAAGCAAGCATTTAGCCCAACATTTTACAAATTTTGCCAAAAACAAACTGTAGACTAAAGCCATTAAGGGAGTTCTCCAGAGTCACACAGGAAGAAAGTAGAAGGGCTGGGATAATAACCAGTACTGGAAAACATCCTAGAGATGTTTCCACAAAACAGGATTCCACTGTATCGAAATAGTCATCACTGCATTATTTGTTTTAGTTTAAAAAAAACCAACACCAGGAACCTAATATATATGCACAGTGATTGGGAAATGACTATATAGAGCATATTAGAAAATTTTTACTTAAAAATGATACAGAAATCTATGAAGAAAACTGGAAAGTCTTATAAAATGATGCAAAGCAAAAAAAGCAGCTTAGACTTTGACTAGTTACATAAAAATAACAGCAACCAAATTTTGTAAAAGTACAGAGAAGGCAGAAAATTGCCTAAGGACACAGGGCAAATAAGCTGTTACTGTTTTATTTATATCATTCCTTTGTCTAAAATGCAGATGGCTCTGATTATATCCTTTATTCAAGATCTGTCTGTTTTATTAAAATGACATCATACTAAGACTGATAAATTCAAAAGCATCAGTAAAAGTCCTCAAAGAAAAAGAACAAGAAGAAATCTAAGTTAAAAGCAACTTTATTTTTGAACACTTTTCAAACTTCAAAAAGCATGTTACTGAATTCAAATCTATTATGATACATTATATTACAAGAAAACAAGTAGTATCACAAGCTAAATAGCATCTATAAATACTCTGAAAATTGCTTCCTATAAATAGCCAATCACAAGTAATAAATATCACTACAAAGATATGATGTTTCTGTTATGTTCAAATCTTTCTTAAACTTGTGACACATTAATATAATATATGATGTACGGTAGTAGAATAATATATAATATATTCATTTTACATGTGTATATATGTATGTGTATACAGAGACACACATGCATACATATACATACACCAATGTACACATATATGATCTTTTCCAGATTTTATTTTAGAGATTTAGAAACTTATTGAAATGCTTGAGCTGGTCTGTGCTACAGACTCACTGAGTAGAATAAAAAAATCCTGTTGGTAGAAAGTTAAATTTTTATTTAAAGAAATTTTTTTTTAAAGGCTGCATTGTCTCATGACAGTAAAGGTTGAGTCCAACAGCATCCTGGGCTATCTCCTTTATGTGGTAATCCATCCATTCTATTTTCCTTGGCCAACTCTAGGGGTCATCCCATTTCCCCCACCAAACCTCCAGTACTACCCTTTAAAAAAAGGTATCAAGAAGCTATGAAATATTTACTCCGCTGAAGTGTGGACAGATGTTGGAAACCTTGTTTCCTATCTGTCCACTCATTTCTACTCATTTATAATTCATTCTGAATATTCTTGCCGAACTTTAAAAATGATTCCTCAGAGTTGTGTCACATGCAAATTGACAAGAATGCTCATTTGTTCATCACCTGCTTTTTTAAACAACCTACAAATAGTCAAGCTCAACAACAAAAGGAACCCTTCTTGGTGGGACACAGCCTTGATGATGAAAATAATAATGATGGATATACAAATGAATGGAAAAACACTGAGCCCTTGAGATCAGTCTTTACAGTGAATGTTTGTTCATTACTGATTAAGCACAAACCACGTTCCTCTCACTCTTTATATATCAATAGAAAGCTGTTAGAAAAGTGTAGAAAAGATAGAGTTGATCTTAATATAGCAAAGTAATTACAGATTTTGCAAAGCATTTGAGAGAGAAAAAAACAGAAAAAGTGAAAGTATTTTGAAGCTGTTGTTGTTGTTGTTGTTGTTCTTTTGGTGGGAAACAACTTTGGTAAATCACTGTACATTAAGAGCACGTGCTGAAACTTCATGGTGCCAGTCACGTAACTTTGTGTATTTGGGACTAAAGATGTGAAGGGGTACCTTTTCCCTGTGGGAAAAAAAGGCAATAGGAAAATCATAAGAAACAGAAAGGGAAGGAGATTCTGATCTTTCAACTCAACAGATATCACATGAAACATGCAGAAAGCGTGCATTGCACAATGGCATAGCATGGTTCTTCCAGTTTCCTTATAGTCCATGCTGATACTATGAACAGCAAACTACTTCAGGAATGAAACATTCATTTGAGATTCAAGCAGGATCTAAGTGGTCAGTGTCCACCTCTGTGCCTAAAATAAAGTGTCCACAAAGTGGCAAAAATCATTCTCAGCCAGCTGTTAAGGAAATCTCACAACTGCACATACCACACAAACTTTAGTTGGGGATTAAGGAAAATGAACCTCAGCAAAAATACCCATAATGTACATGCTAATTAAAACAATCTCAAGAACTATTTCCAGCGTGATATGAAATGCCCATAATGGAGTTTTTGACTTGCAATAAGGCACAGAATAAAGTGTCACATTACTCGTTCCAATTTAGAAAACAAACATCGTACAGAAGGAGAAAGCATTCAATTTTAAATTAACTTACTTTGTCTTCTTTGTATTATCGGTGTCTGATTCTTTTACTGAAATAAAAATAAGCAATATTTCACATTATTTGTTAATTTTTTTAAATGAAACTAACTCTACTTTTTATTAGTAAGCATTCAAGTTTGGCAAAGCCACTTCAAATTCTGTACTATAAAACTGACTCCAAGTAAATGTTTCCAAATGTCACCTTTTATTGCTATTGTAATTCAAACAGATCAAGTGCTAAAAATAATTCAAAAGTAAATTGTTGCAGGAAATATTTCTAATTTTTGTAGCATCACCATGAATCATTCTCTCTTGTAATAACTCATATAGTTTTTTAATATAATAATAATATATTTATATAATAGCTTACATAGCATTTTTTTTAACCACACCTCCTTAGATCAATACTAAGTATTGGTTATAAGGCACTAGAGCAGTAAGGGATAGTCAACTGATTTGCCCAGGGTCACCCTGCTAAGAAGTGTCTAAGGTCAGATTTGAATTTAGGACCTTTTGTCTCCAGACCTGGCTCTCTCTCCACTGAGCCACCCAGCTGCCCCATCTATAGTATTCTAGGGTTTGCAAAGCACTTTTCCTTTACAGAAGAAGAAACTTTGGCTCAAAGAATTAAGTGACTTGCCTAGGGTCACAAATATAGAAAATATCAGAAAAGGAACTGAACTCAAGTCCAGAATTCTATTAACTTCATCACTTGGCTTTCTTTGTAAATAGCTCCTCCCAGCACAGGCTATGCCCTGACTCAGTTTATTCTTTTAAGAAAATGGCAGCTTACGATGTTCAGTGCCAGTGATCTGAGCCAAGATTCGGAAGGAACGGGACTGTGTGGTTCCTGTCCTTGGATGCCAGTCTTCAGTATCCTCAATCAGTCGTTTTTTACTTGCATCACTATGAGTCGGTATGTGGTAAAACTCTGTATTACGTTCCACGATATGCTTTCTTGGTGGTCTATTCAAGAGGAGGAAAAAGAGATGAAAAATCAGGTCTGAAATTTCAAAGATCAAGAAGGTACAAGGGTTTGGTAGCTTAAAATACGTACACAGATTCTAAACAGTTACCGTTTAGGTGGAGTTGTCCTTTTATTTGACATAGTAAAAGCAATAGGAGAGAGATTTCCAACATAAAGAAAAAAGAGAAAAGATGATAAGAAAACAAAGGAAGAGGGAAATAATATACAAGAAATAGATAAGAATATAATAAAAATAAAATCTAAATGAAATAATTTATATTCTTATTTAAATAAATCATACATTCATAATCTATCTTAATAATAATATATCACAATAATAGTGGGGCATAAAAATTATTCATCAATTGGTTCTTACAATAGTAAATCACTGTCTACCCCTGTTCAGTTAGGGGGAATCAGGCCTGTGTGGCATTCATATAAGACAGGGGTTTTCAAACATTTTAGTCTCAGGATTTTTTTACATACTTAATAATTAAGAATGCCAAACAGCATTACATCTTTCAATATTTATCATGTCAGAAATGGAAACTGATAACCTTTTAAATGCTTATTTGTTCATTTAAAAATAATAAATCTCTTAACATTCTCATGAAAACTAATAATTTTTTTTAAGTTAGTAAAAAGAGTGTGATTGTTACATGTTTTTGCAAAATTTTAAATATCTGGCTTTCCAGGACACATTTGGATTCTCATCCCTGTTTCTGTATTCAATCTCTTGCAATGTTGTTTTGATCAAAATAATATAGAAAATATGGCCTCCCAAATAAGAAGGTCTGTAAGGGTTAAGCAATGGGCATTAAGCAATTTCTCCAGGGTCACACAGCTAAGAAGTGCCTGAGGCTAGATTCGAACCTAGAACCTACTGTCTCTAAGCCTGAGCCACCTAGCTGCCCCCTGAATTTTTTTCTTTTGTCAAAACTATTCTTTGATTATAACTTTCAACTATTTAACTCTGAATGCTGCCTAAAATAAGTATTAAAATTCTTTATTGCCCAAGGTCACAATGGTAATAAATGGTGTTTGACCTTTGGAGTCAGAAGACTTGGGTTTAATTCTCTTGGGTTTAATATACAACCTTCACCAAGTCATGTAAACTCTTTGAGAAATGTTGGCGAGAGTAGTGACTATATGTAGATGAGCAGATTACTTTTTCCCCTATTGTGGGCATATATATAGTCAATAGAGAAAAAGAGAACACAGAATACAGTATGCAGGAGAAACTAGATAATATAATAGCATAAGAAACATTGAATCAGGGAAGGTGCTGCAAAATAAAACTGGGGACCAAATTCTTGGTCACCACACTGCAGTGTCAGTAAAGCATTATCTGTATGTTATAGGACTGTTTAATATTTTAATCGACTTTAAATAATTAGTAAATTCAAATTATTGATAATTCCTTTTGAACTGACATAGATTGTCAATTGATTATAAATTGAGAGATATGCAATGAATTAATAGCACTAGATAAACTACATTTCTTCCTTATTATGGGTCAGTCAATTATACAGCTAATGTCATTTGATACTAACATAGCTATTAATGAATACTGGAAACAAATGAATGCTTTGAGATATTAGATGTGGAGGAAATGAAAAGAGGGAGAGAGGCAAAAGGGAGTTGAAAGGGAGATGGAATAGAAGGGGAGAAAGGAAGGGATGAGGAGAAAAAGGAAGGATGGCAGATCAGAGGGTTGGAGAAGAACAGGAGGGAGAGATAAAAGGAAGGAAAAGATGGTGAGGAAGAATTTTTATAGCTGTATTTAGCCTAAATTTCATAAAGCATTTTATAAAATATCTCCTATTATTATGAATGAAATATGACATGAACTACGTGATAACAGAACTTGAAAAGGACAAATGGCTGGCCTCAAAAGAGTGTTTTATGGTCGTCTTGTCCAGAAGTCTCAAGCAAAGAATCTCAGGGATCTATGCTCTGAACTCATCTGTTTCATTCTTTTATTAGAAACCTGGATAAAGGCACAGATAGCATAATATAACATTTAAAGGGGACACAAAGCTGAGGGAGATAACTTATACACTGGAAAACCAGTAATTGGGAAGATCAACAGCCTAGAGTTCCTAGCTGACTAATAGGAAATTCAGTTGGAATAAAGGTAAAAATCTTATACTTGGTTTCAAAAAATCAACTTCACAAGTGCAAAGTAGGGGGAGAAATAATTAGACAATAATTTACTGGAAAAAAATTTAGAAGGTCCTAAAAAACTGTGAGTTCATTATGAATTAGCAGCCCAGAGAACTAATGTGATTTGGGATTTTATTAAGAGAGGCATTTCTCAGGGGCAGCTAGGTAGTTCAGTGGATTAAGAGCCAGACCTAGAGATGGAAGGTACTAGGTTCAAATCTGGCCTCAGACACTTCATAGATGTGTGACCCTGGGCAAATCCCTTCACCATCATTACCTAGTCCTTTCTGCCCTTGTCTTGGAACTGATCCACAGTACTGACTCTAACGTGGAAGGTAAGGGTTTAAAAAAAGGGGAGGAGGAGAGGTATTTCCTGAAATGAGTAGAATAGTCTTGCTATTGACTTTCTATTCTGGCCAAATCACACTGACAGTAGTGGTATGTTCTGTTCTGGAAGCAACAATTTAGGAAGAACATGGATAAGATGTCAAACTTTGAGAAAAAGGTAAACAGGAAGGTGAAAGCCCTAAATAATTCACATAATGACAAATGGACACATCACTAGAATAGAATGAAAGAACACAGACACCTCGCCATGAACTATGAAGAATTAACAAGTTTTCAAAATTAACATGTTCATTCAAAGACAAACAGTTTGGGCCTCCATAAGCCCAAACTGTCTAAATGCTGCTGTCCCTATGTGCATCTCTTTGCTTATTCAGTTTTTCTACAGCAGAAATATTGATTTTATAAATAAACCCACCAATTTGACTCAGATAAACTCTAAGACTAAAATGATATTGTTTTACTCTTCCATCCTTAAACAATCATATAGCCCCAAATCACTGTTTAATCAAGTTTTCTGGTGAACTGAAAGAAGTTGGTAAAAGCTTATGATGCAAAGAGGAACACCACCATTAATCAAGTACTTACACTGTGCCTGGGTTACTGGAGAAAGGATAATACACAAATACACAAAAAAGTGTGAAAGGGAAGAGAAGACAAGGACATTCCCAGGATCATGGAAAGCAAACAAATGTGAATTTAAAAGAGAAAGTAATTAAACTTTGACATTACAAAATATCTAATCTTATTAAAAATATTCCATGCACATCATGCCTCAGAACAATCCCAAACACACACACACACACACATATTAGCAGTCAGGGTGCAAACCACAAAAGATGCATTCCAACTAGGACAATTACTCTAAGTGCCTCAGACAACATGATTTTCTATTTTCTTGTCACAACAAAAACACTCTGCTCAACACAGGCAGAATTCCTCTGCCACTGGGTAGAACTGCATGCAAGGATTGGAGGGGGCTTTTGGAAATGAACTGATCTTTAATCGCTTCTGAATTCATCAACATACACTGAATTCTCCATATGTTTTCAAGTTGAGGTCAGGATATTTGGATCTAGTTTGATATATATATGTTTTGAAAAAAATATTTTTATAAAAAGAAACAGGAGGATTTTTTGTTGAAAGAATTAGAAATGCTGATTTGATTTGGAGAAAAGAATAACTCTACCTTCTACTCTACTGAATTTCAAATTAATCTTCCTAAAACATAGGTTTGATCATATCATCAATTCATCAAATTCCAGTGAATCCCTATTATCTCCAGGATCAAATAGAAACTCCTCTGTTTGGCTTCTAAAACACTTCAAAATCTGACCTCTTCCTACCTTTCTAGCCTTTTTAAAACTTAATTTCCTCCATATAATCTGAAATCCTGTGACCATTGTTTGCTTCCTTGCTCTTCCACTTCATCTTCAATTCCAAGCATTTTCACTGTCTCTTATTCCTGTAACCCTTCTCTTCAACTCTGACTCTCAGTTTCCCTGGCTTCCTTTAAGTCTTAATTGAAGCCCTACCATTTGCAAGAAGCATTTTACAGCCCCCACCTTAATTTCAGGATCTTTCCCCAGAGACAACTCACATTCTGTTCAAATCTCATGTGTTTTGTCTCCATGTTGTCATCAGAGGGTGAATGAATTTCTATATTTTTACTTTTTTTTTTTTTGTAACAACCTCCCACCTCCATCCCCCACCCAGGGCTTAGCTCAGTGTCTGGTACTTAATAAGTGTTTACAGACTGATTTATCTGTCTTTTTTTTTTAACCCTTACCTTACACCTTAGAATGAATACTGAGTATTGGCTCTAAGACAGAAGGTCTGTAAGGGCTGTGCAATGTGCGTTAAGAAACTTGTACAGGGTCACAAAACCAGGAAATATCTGGGGCTAGATTTGAACCCAGCACCTTCCATCTCTAGACTTGGCCCTCAATCCACTGAGCCACATAACTGATTGCAGTGGTGGAAGATACTTTCCTTACCACTCTGAAATTCTATTCTCTTCTAGTCAGAACTAAAAAACTGGGGGGTAGAAAAGGTAGGCGGCGGTATTACCTGCAAAGTGGAACGATAAGGGATATTTTATTTTATTTATTTTGTAAAAACCTTTTTAATTTAATGTAATTAAAATGATTAATTATACATTTTGTAATTTTTCCTTTTTTTTTTAAACCCTTACCTTCTCTGTCTTGGAGTCAGTATTGTATATTGGCTCCAAGGTGGAAGAGTAGTAAGGGCTAGGCAATGGGGGTTAAGTGACTTGCCCAGGGTCACACAGCTGGGAAGTGTCTGAGTCCAGATTTAAACCTAGGACCTCCCATCTCTAGGCCTGACTCTCAATCCACTGAGCCACCCAGCTGTCCCCTTTGTAATTTTTTCTAATTCTTGCTTTGTCTTAAAATCTTTCCTTTCCCAATGATCTGACATGTATACTATTCTATGTTCACCTAATTTACTTAAGAGTTTCCTTTCTTATATTCAAGTTGTTCACTCATTCTGAGTTTATCTTGGTGTAGGTGTTCATCCAGACCCAATCTCTACCATATTGTCTTCCAATTTCCCCAACAGTTTTTATCAAATAGTGGGTTTTGTTCCCCAAAACTAGGATCTTTGGCCTTATCACAGACTGTCTTGCTGAGGTCATTCACCCCCAGTCTATTCCACTGATCCTCCTTTCTGTCTCTTAGACAGTACCAAATTGTTTTGATGACCACTGCTTTCTAATAGAGTTTGAGATCTGGGACTGCAAGGCCCCCTTCCTTCACATTTTTTTTCACTATTTCGATAAGGGATATTTTAATGCTATATATTTCCATTGTCAAACAGTTCAGCTCTCCATGGCACATCTGAAAAGAAGTCACAAGTGTTATAGTGAAGTATTGGAGCTCTGCATGTAGATGGCAACAGAGAAGGGATAAAATGTTCATACTTTGCTTAGTGCAGAAAGGCTCTAAGAATGAGTCTTAACTTTGCTTCTCATTTGTGGGAATTGGATAATTTTGATAAAATAATCATCCTGAATTCATTTACTATAAATTATTTTGAGTTTCTCAGTGTTCCACACTTTCAGAAATGCACTTGAGCCTCAAGGAAGTCCTACAGTTGAAGCCTGAGTATTCTGAGCACATAAGGTCCCCAGTGAGGAAATGGGGATTTGGCTGAACTTAGGTGCAGAGCATTCACAGCCTGTATGACTTGAGGGCAATCACTTAACCTCTCTGGGGTCATTTCTTTCTCCATAAATGTGGGAGATTGGGCTAGGCGACCTCTAAGGACCTTCCCAGGATTTATTCTATGACATACTGCAAACAGGACACTCCAATCAATAAACACTATAATAGAAGAAGGAGCATTTCTTTGGCATCTGAAGATGTGACACATAGATGTCTAAAACAATTTCTGAGCCAGGCATTCTTCTTAGTTCCCACTGGCACCCAGCTGCAAAGCTCTGTTTCCCTAATGTCAAAATGTTTTTCTGAACCTCCTTCAGCTAGAAGTGATATCATAACATTGGTGAACCTTAGAAAGCCTTGGATTTCAATAACTTCACTTGAGGCTACTGGCTACAGAGTAGTTCCATTTTTATAAACTACTACTTTAGTGCCATGTGTGTATAGCTTCTTTCCTCCTACTAATTACTCCCATTTCTTTGAATGGCCTTCCCAAAACAGTATTACTACTGCTTATTAAAACAATGCACACAGCAAATTCCATATTTTCTAACAAGGGAAAACCCTGCTGAATAACCCAATGAAGCAAGTCACCACGCCATATCCAATGCAAACCAAACTTATTTAAAGCGCTCTCTATCATTATGCTAAGTTAAGGCTATTTTGCAAAATTAAGTTTTGCAAAAGTTAAGCATTCATGCTGGTTACTCTAATCATAAATCACCATAATTCCCTTCCAGCAAGGTGGATACTAACTTTTTCACTTGTGTATTCTGCAAAAAAGAAAAGTATTTGAACATGTTACCATGGCTATAATTATGCTTGAGATGTTTAAAGGCCAGCTCCTTCCAGACACCTCGGAGCTATCTGAAAAAATTTAAGTTTGACCAAGTTGATGTGAACATAGAACCATGAAGTACTTACCTGCTCTAAGCAGTGGGCACATCAAAATGCAGAGGCACTTACAAAGGGGAAAGGGAAGTAATAATCATCCAAAGGACACTAGCCACCCTCCCAGGTGGAAGCTGGACTCTAGGGGGGAAGGTAGGAAAAAAACTACCCATTTCTGATTAAGAAGTCAGAACAATAATCTATATATGCAGTATTCAAGTTTATCATTTCTTAAAGTATATGCCATCACTACTGCCTTTGTATAGTCATTCCATTTGGCATCTGCTGTTCTGCCTGTCTTAACTCCATGGAACAAGATGCCCCCTTACTGAGTACTCCCTGGTGTCCATCCTGCCAGTCCCACTACCTGGGCTTTCCTGCCTCCTTTTGTGTGTTGTCTCTCCCCATTAGACTGTAAGGTCTTTCAGAGAAAAGACTGTCTTTCTTTTAATTAATTGCATCCCCAGTGCTTAGCACCGTGCCTAGCATACAGTGGACTCTAATAAATATTTACTGGATATTGGATTGGATTGCAACAAAATTACTGAGTTTCCCCAAAATTAAATTAATGTGGGGATGATATTTTAATATGATTCAGAAGGGAGGTAAATGGGTACAGTAGGGTTAATACTATTAGACTGTAAAAGTGTGTGGCAATTTCTATGGCACAAATTCTCATCAGTAAAGATATCAAAGTTACAGGGCAGGTAAGTAGTTTGGTGGTCAGAGAGACAGACCTGGAGACAGGAGGTCCTGGGTTTAAATATGACTACAGATACTCCCTAGCTTTGTGACCCTGGGCAAGTCACTTACTCCCAATTGCCTAGCTCTTACTACTCTTCTGTCTTGGAACCAATATTTATCATTGATTCTAAGACAGAAGGCAAGGGTTTTAAAAAATATCTCATCAATGGCACAAGTAAAACCCAGTGGAATTATGCATCAGTTATGGGGGTTAGGGGAGGGAAAGAATAGGAATCATGGAAAAAATATTATAAATTAATTAATTAAATAAAAATTTTCAACTAAAAAAATTTAAAATGATCTCAAAATTACAAATGTCATGAATAACCTTTTCTAAAAGTCTGTTTATTATTTATTCACATATTGGCGTGATAAACTTATCTTCCTACCAACACCAACTATTGATGCCAGTCTTAGGAAATATCATTATTAATAACTTTTTAATGGGAAATTAGGATAACAAGTATTTCTTATATTTTATATCTCCCACAATATCTATCACAGTACTGGTACTTATTAAAAATCTAAATGCTTATTAGTCTTTCCTACAATTTCAGATATGTAACAAATATATCTGACAACAACAAAAATTATTTCAGTCATGCACGTGAATACATCTGTAGATCTGACATTGGTTTCATTTAAGTTTATTAATTCGGTATCTTTATAATTTCATCAAGGCACCTGACATTCATCTAAATGATCTGATGACAGTAGCACCTCAGCAAATTTGGTCACCAGAAAAATGGTTATATTACTTGGGCAACTTAACTTATTTTTCCAACTGGTTTATTTTTTGCCAACTTTGACTTTAAGTGGTTTTCTATGGTGTCAAATAACATCATTTTATTTCTAGTTTCCAGAAGAAAAGGCTAGAAGCAAGAAACTGATGTGATTTAAAGACTTGGGTGTTGTGAACTCGGCCAGGCAGTCAAGAAGCATTCATTAAATGCTTACTATGTGCCTATGCATTGTGTCAAGGGCTGGGGATACAAAAAAAAAAAAAGCAAAAAAAGCCCCAGCTCTCAATGAGCTTACAGTCTAATGGGGAGAACATCATGCAAACAATTGCAAACAATAATGTACAAATAAAATATAAAGGATAAATTGGGGATGTTCTTAAAGGGAAGGCATTATAAGGTTATAAACAGAATTTAGGGAAGAAAAAATTGGAGAGGAAAGGCCTCAATGTGAAGGAGAAGGAAGATTTCAGAAAAATGGACAGAAATGATAGGAAAAAAAGGCAAAAATACAATATCATTGTGCAGATGGCATGCATGGGAAGTCAGAAAGACTTAGCGTCAAATCTTGCCTCAGATACTGTGGCTACCAGCTATGTGACTGCAGGCAAGTCTTTTAGTATTTTTATCCTTCAGCTTAAAGATATCCTTAATATGCTCCTTCGGAGAGGAGTGATCTTGATGATTTCCAAGATCCCTGCTAACCACCTATGACTGTGAGCTTATTATCCTGTCTATAATTCAATGTAAAGGAAAGAAGATGAAGGAAAAAGGGGAAGGCTCCAAGTAGAAGCAGCAGCAGGAGAACTTCAGCTGAGGAGGAGGAAGAACAGAAGGATTCAAGGAGAAGTAAGAGAAAGTACATACACACACACACATATTTTAATGGTAAGACAAAAGAAGGAGTTAGAGTAGGAAAGGGAAGCTAACAGTGTTAACTGAGAGCTAAAAGGTAAGGAGAGTGACCATTTTGGAGTTTCAATCATGTTCTAGTAGTCTTCCATATAAGTGAACAATTAGAAAAGAAGACAAGGACTAAAAATTTCCATTCCAGGTAATATAGGCAGCAGAGAAAATTTTTCAGTGGCCACTCAGCAGCAGATTTTGTGATGGCTACAAGGCCTCCAAGTATAGACAAATATTACTTATTAAAGTTGAATTGGAAATTGGAGCTCCTGGGTTCAAAACTGGTCTCAAAACCCTTAACAACTGTGTGATCCTGGGCAAGTCACTTAACCCCAAATGCCTAGCCCTTACAGCTCTTCCGACTTACAACTGATACATTAGTACTTATTCTAAGACAGAAGGTAAGGGTTTGTTGTTTAGTGTTTTTTTAAATTAAGGGAAAGGAAAGGAGTTTGTGGGAAAGTTCTTTACTATTATCAGAGGCAATGAACATTTCTTAAACATATACACCCACTGCCACTTCAAGCATATCAGATTGGCCAATATGATAGTAAAGGAAAGTGATAAATGGTGGAAGGGATGTGGCAAAATTGGGATACTGATGTGAATTGATCCAAACTTACTCTAAGGGGGCAATTTGGAACTATGCTCAAAGAGCTATAAAATAATGCATACCCTTTGACCCAATAATATCCCTAACTAGGACTGTATCCAAAAGGGATTTTTAAAAAATGTTTAAGGACCTACTTGAACAAAAATATTCATAGCAACTCTATTTGTGGTGACAAAGAACTGGAAATTGAAGGAATGTATATCAATTGGGGAATGGCTGAAAAAATTGTTATATGATGGTGATGGAATACTATTGGTTGTAAGAAATGATGAACAGGATGATTTCAGAAAGAGCTGGAAAAGCCTACATGATGCAGAGTTAAATAAACAGAACCAGAACATTGTACAAAGTGACACCAATATTGTGGAATGATAGACTTAGCTACACTCAGCAACAAAATGAGGGACAAAGAATGCTATCCAACACCAGAGAAAGAGCTGTTAGAGTAAGAATGCAGATCAAAGCATAGACTTTTTCACTTGTTTATTTGGGCTTTTATTTGGGGGTTTAGGTTTTATATGATGATTCACTTACAAAAATGAACAATGTGGAAATATATTTTGCATGATAATACATGCATAACCCAGATCAAATTTCTTGCCAGCTCTGGAGAGCAGAAGGGAAAGGAGGGAGGGATACAATTTGGATCATATAACTTTGGAAAACTTATGTAGAAATTTGCTATTACATATAATTAGAAAATAAATCAATCAATAAAACATACACACACAATCTCATTATGAAAAATCAGGAAGAAAAGGGATCTGATGAAGCAGGGCTGGGACTTGTAATGTGAAAAGGATAGAGATAGGATAAGATTTAAGAAAAGGGGAAGGCTGTCTTTAAAGCACAGAGTAGGAACTAAAGGGAAAAGCTTTTAGCAGGCAGAAGACAAAGGAGGTACAGTTTGGAAGTGACAATTGCTAGAGTGACTTGACTTTCTGTTGGAGGTTGGCAGTTCCCTGTCCGGGAATGATGGAGGAAAGGAGGGCTTGTCCTAGCTCTTCTACCTCAACCTGACTGTGGAGAAGGAGTAGACCCCTAATTCATCTTTGGAGCTACTTTACTTCACTGGGAAAGATCTAGAAAAGGATCTGACCACATGTGCTGTGCTTTTCAGGTTTTATCTAAAAAAATCCCATCAGATCAACTTTGAGGTTTTACATCAGGGGTCAGACCCCGTGGGGTGAACTTGGCCATTGGAGTTAATTCATAATGGTTTTTGGAGACACTTTTGGGGAAATAAATCAAACCAATTCCTGAGAGTCATAGATAGGCAGCTTAGTCAGTTTTGGGGAACCCTAAATAGAAATATAGAGCTGATAAGTTAGCCAGAACACCAGAAGACTCCTTCTTGCGAGGGATGTAGAAGGTTGTGGGGGACTAGCTATATCCCTTAGAGTTAGGGACCCCTTGTTCTGATCCTCAGTTTGTATTCCCTCTTAAAATAAAAGAAATACTTATTTTTTAAAATCAATTGTCTCCAAGGCATTTGCACAACCGGCCCAGTGAGAGAAAGTGATTCATTTTTACTCTTACTAAACAGAGGTTAGAATACCTGACTGGGTATTCAGGGGGATCCCAGAGTGGATCTACCACTATCCTTATCTTTGGGTCTCTCTTATATATTCTATTTTTTTTAGGTTGACCCCTGCCTTAGACTAAAAGGCTGGAGGGTTGAATACTCCCAAGTAGAGGAAGAAAAGAGCTATTTAAGGCCCAAAGCTAAGAAACAAACTTTAAAACCTTTCTTGAGAGAAAAGAGATGAAGGAAGCAGGTGCTTGTGTCCCCCAAGAAATAGCAAATAGATCCAAATATATTATAAGGTGGAACATCACTCAGAAAGGGGAAGAAGAGCAGAGCAGCTGCTCTTGGTTGCCATCTAGTAACAACAGATCTGCTCTACTGTCTTTCCCAGATATTGATCCAATGTGGGAAAAAGAACCTCTAAAGAGATGTCAAAATCTATGCTACACACTTCTGGGAAATCACAGAGGCCAAGATGGTATTGCCAGAAGAAACCTAGGAACATTGCCAAAGATTACACTGATAGGCTAATGAATACAGAAGAAAGTAACCACGATGATGAAGGAAGACCTTATGAAAATTAGTTAAAGAAATAGAATGATTACATTATAGAAGAGGAATTACATTTGCCCTTTTTGGCCCCAAGGTAGGAACTAGTAGCAATGGGTCAGAGTGGGAAGGAGGCAAATATATTCTTGCTTTAAGGAAAAAAGTTTCCTATAATAAGAGTTCTCCATAAGTGGAATGGTCTGCCTCAAGAAGTAGGAATTTTTATTTGTTTTTGTTCAATCATGTTAGATCTTTTTTGACTCTTCATGGCCCATTTGGAATTTTCTTAGCAAAGATACTGCAGTAAGGCTTGTCATTTCCTCCTCCAGTTCATTTACAGATAATAAAACTCAGGCAAATGGGGTCAAGTGACTTCCTCAGGGCCATACTGCTAGTCAGCATCTGAGGCCAGATTTGAACTCAAATCCTCCTGATTCTAGGCCCCATGCTTTATCAATTGTGTCACCTATCTGCCAAATTAGAGGGATAATTTCCTCTAATTTAAGAACTTCAGGGAAAAACTGGCTGACCACTTCTCAAGTATGACATAGGGGAAATTCTTTTAGGTATGCACTGGACTAGATGGATCCCCAAAACTTTCCAACTCTAAAATTCTATGATACTTTATTTTTAAGATATTTTCTTGGATTGCTACTGTGTTAAATTGTTTTCTAATTTCAATTTCAGAGAATTCCAAGCATGGAATGAAAAAAACATTTTTAAAACACTAGTGGTTGTCAAATTAAACACACACACACACACACACACACACACACACACACACATACAAAACCATATCTATACATAGTAACAATTCAATTAGACTGCCTTCTTTCTTCCTTTTCTAAGATGCATGCATGGAATCTTGCCATCTCCTGTTTCAGGGTCCAAATGTTGTCATGGCAGCCATGCAATATGAAACAAAGCATCTTCATTACATGAATTAGCATGCAGAAGAGATTATTTCAATAGAAAGAACTGAGCTTTACCATTACTTTGATTGTATTGTCCCTAAAATTGGCATTTTAAGCTATCATGTGGTGTGCTTCTTATCTTTCTCCCTTTCTCTGCTCAGTTCCACATTCCTGCTATGAATCTCATCAAAATGATTTTATAAGATCTCTTTTGGTATAAGGGGATTTCTTTGACTTCTGGAGGGCAAAATGGCCTTTTTCTAGCAAGACTTCTGAAAAAGAGATGGACAATTTGAAGACTATAGATGTAGTAAAAATTAAGTTAACACTTAGGCAATCAAAATAAAAGAATTCTGCGCATTGAAAAAACACCAAGAGTTTGTTATTATCTTTGAATATGTTTTCTTTTTTAATTATGATATCCAGGAGTTCAAATTCATTCTGGAAAAGTCTTCAATGGAAGGCTTTTATGAAATGATGCAGTGAAGGAAGCAGAGCTAAGAAAACAGTATAAACGATGACCAGAACCATGCAAATGGAAGCACAATGAAAATCAGACTCAGTGCTGTGAAATTATAATGACCACCAAGCATAGCCTAGAGGAAGAGACCCAGGACACACTTCTGCAGGTCCATTGCAAAGGTAGAGGACAATGGGGATGGAACAGGGCTTAATACATCTTCTGTGGTTGGTGTGTTGCTAAGTTTTGCTGGGCTATTGTTTTTTTCCTTCCTCTTTAAAAATTCTTTTTATAAGAGAGGTAGAAAAAAGAAGTGCAAGGTATTTTTAGAAATAATTTTTAGAATTATTAGAAATTAGAAAACAAGAATTATTAGAAATAAAGATAATGTAACAATAAAAGCCAAAAATATTAAATCTTCACTTGTGTTCATTAAAGTATCATTTGTTTGGAGGGGGAGAATAATTCTCAATGCTACAATACAATGTCCTATAATGTTACCAGATTTTTCCTAAACTACTGCATATATAGATTGTAGTTACATTTGAACTTTAGGGATGTGACTCTTCCTGCAAAGCCCTGATTACAAATGCCTCTTTCCCCCTTCAATTCCATGTCAGATGGCAACTAGGGACCACTGAATATCCTTTCTTCCTGATCGCCTGAAAGCAGAAAGATTGGGAAATGGGAGAATGGGAGTATAAGAACCTTTCCCAGACCAGCCTTGCATTTCAAGTGCCTGCTGCTTGTATCTGAAGGAAAACACATGTAACAAAAAACTTTATACCAACATCAGGACGTTGTTAGCATATGACAATACATAATTACAGATCTTTTTTAATGAAGCAAATCAAACATATCACAATCTTTTTCCCTAAAAAAAGAAGAAGAAGCAGAAGCTGCATTTTCTGGCTTTGCTTTTATGTTGGTTTCTTAAATTTCCTGGGGAAAAAGAAGGCTAGACAGGAGCCAGAAAGTGCCCTTTAGCCACCTACCCATTTTGTTGTTTACTGTCAGCCTGGGGTCCTCTTCTCTGCCCCTCGGCTAGCTCCTGGGCAGGGTCGCTGGCAAACGGGCTCGTAGCTGCGGGCTGCCGTGGGACATTAACTGCAGTTTTAACAGAGCTCGAGGCAGGTAAAGGCAGGTCGGCGCTAGGTTTGGCATTAGCATGCAGTCCAAATGGGGGAGGTGTGACAGCAGCCACTGGCGGAGGGGAAGCATGTGATGAAGAGGTCGAATGGGCTGGGGTGAAGGCAGATGATGGTGATGGGATGGATGTGACTTTTGGAGAAGATACAACCCCAAAAGGCCGCGGTGCCTTATTGTAGGCCAAGTTGGCTGTGGAAGTGACTTTGGGCACAGCAGAGGATGTAATGGGTACAGGCTTAACTACTTCTTTGGGTTCTCCCTATGTAAAATAAAAATAGAACACACAGAGAAAACACCAAATACATGCAAAGAGAACTGACTGAAAAGAATATTCAGCTGATATTCAAAACAAAATAGTCACGTTAGCAGCCAAATCATCATCAGTATGCCTCGGTGAATAAGTAACAGGGAATATAATTTAGCATGCATAAATGAGGGATCCAAACATGCATAACACAGGTGCAAAACAAAAATATATACACATATTTTAAAATGAACTTAAAAGAAATTTGTAGAGGATTTAAACAACTAAGCAGGGAAATGCTTATTCAGTTCAACAGTCATTAAAATTACATATCAGGATTTGAATATAATAAAAAGTTCTAACTGAATAAACTTTTAATCCAATCCCACCCATATAGCAAAGTTGTTTTTTTTTTAACCATGCATACTAGTAATCCAAGCACTCAATTTCAATTCTACATACAGCTTTATTTGCTCTTATAATAAGGTCAATAGAACCATAATTGGCTCACAGAAAGGAGCAATACTTCCTACTACATATTTCTAATTCCTTATTTTAAAGAAAACACATTATTTCTTTTGTTTAATGTAACATTTTTCAAAGTCTACTGACTCCTTTGAAATAGTTCATGCCACTTTTTCATTTCTTCAACATTAACATGCCATAATTATATGACATATTGCCTTCTTTCAAAAAATCACATACTTGTATCAAAATTCAGAATCTTATTCTATTATTTTGTATGACCTTGAATCCTTTCAATATGAAGTTTAACATTTGCATTTCTCTAAAGCACATGTTGTAGAGAGAGAATTAAACATTTACCTTTCTTAATAAAATAAAAAAATTTAGCCTTGTATTTGTTGTTAAATTTAACTAATGTTCTGTTTAGTTTTTCTAAACTGATTTTCCTTCCTCTTTTTTATCCTTTTCTAAAAGTGAAGGCTAACTGGAGGAAGGAATATACTCAGGAACGAAAAACATATGAAAACAAAATAAATCAACATATTTTAAAATAAATAACATCAGCATACATTTAAGATATGGGAAAAGGAATCATTTAAAAAGGGAAATTAGTTTTCTATCATGACAAATTCTTGTTTAAAATTTTCACTTTCTAAAACAAATCTATGGTGACAAATTTTTGACTCAACATTTGGTTACTTACTAAAAAAAAGAAAAAAAGAAAAAGTAGTTTGTGGGGAAGAAGAGAATGAACCAGTGATTTCATTGGTTTAGGGAATTACCATTAAGGAAATTCGTTCTATCAATGCAGAATGGTAACCTTTCTGCAATTAGAGTTTGGCCTGCTCATTGGATGTTTAAGTGACTTTTGCAAGATGACAGCCAGTATGTGTCAGAGGTGGGGTCAGTACTCTGCCATGCTGCTTCTATATGCAAAATATTTCTTTTAAAGAAAAAAGGATGCCATATGATTGAGCCTAAAAGCAGAGAGAATACAAAAGGGCAATAAGTAACTCAAATTCATATTAAGAAAATTATAATGTAGGATTGCAGAGGAAAGGTACCAAATAGGGAATGGATTTTCCACAGTAGTGTAAATAATTTTAAGGACACAAAACTACCACCAGATGATTCTGAGGGGCCCTCAATTGTCTGTGTCCATATTTGGATATACATTCATTACTATCTTCTTGCCAAAGAGGATAAGACCATGAATTCTTTAAAAGTCAATCTCAAAATAAAGATGGTAACTGTATGTTTAAAGCAACAATAAAAATAAACCCTCCAAGTAGAAGTATGAGGAAAACTAAACTGAGAGACTAATTTGGACACTGGGGTTTAACTGACACAGAATCTGAAAAGTGACATGCCTAGCAGAGAACATTAAATCTTACACTACTTATTTTTTCATTAAAATCTTACCTTCTGAACTGAAATAGGTTCAGGCTTTGGTGTAGAGGATGCTCTGGAATGAAAACAAAAAGGAAATGACTACACAAACCACTCTATTTCTTCATAACAACATTTTCTAGTGAATAAAAGAAATAGCCCAGAATAAAGTATGCAGTTTGGAATTATGAAGATCTCCTTCCTTTCTTTGCAAAGATAAGGAAACAGGGAGTAAAATATTGCATGTCAGACACCGATGATGTTTTGTTTAGTTTAACTGAGCTGCTTTCTCTCTCTTTTTAAATTTTTTTTTAAAGGTTTGGATCACTGTTGGGGGGAGGGGGGAAAGGGGGAAAGGAATATAATCAGAAATGAAGAAAATGTAAACACAAACACCAGCAGTAAAAATGAGATAATAAAATAAATCTTTCCTTAATTGAAATGACATGAATTTATCTTAATAATAAAAACTGTTCGCTCTGATTCTTGACTCATTTGATAACAGGCACTCAATGCCTCATGCTAATACCTTATCTCAAGCTTTCTTCCATTTATCTCAGATAAGGCAGAGTATTTACATGGCTCTCTAGTTTGCAGGGTTTGGAGAAGGTATCCTCTTGAAAACTCAGATGTCGGTTGCGCCCTTACTCAATGTGCGCTCAACCTGGCAGCACATTCACAATGTTCTCAATTGCTTTTCATTTTACTTTAATTTTTACAATTAATAGCTGGATTGTAGTAGCCAAATATATGCATTCGCTTTAGACATCCCATAAAGATTACCTCACAAACATTTTTTCAAGCATGGTAACATTTATTCTCTGCCTCTAGCATGCAACAAGCTGTCTGTATACATTCAAACAATATATGTGTTCCTTAAACAAAAGCTAACAAGAAAGACAAGATTAGGAGAGTACATGAGCAGACGCTGCCCAGCTAATGTCCAAAGTCCAAAAGAAACTATTTTGGTGTCACTGGCTGCAACTCACATCCATTACTGTGCATTCCCTAGAAATCAGAGTATGTTATTCAAATGAGGCCACTAAAATGTAAAGGTTAGAAGTATTTTAAAAAGTTATTTATCCAAATTTAGTTGACTGGAAATCTGATAGAAGTGCTTCTTTAATAAGGATTATCTACTTAGCATCTGGCAAAGACTGAAGGCAAGATATTGCTTGAGATGGTTAAAATATGACAGAATGTCTAAATTTTAAATGATCAATGGTTTCAAAGAAGAGTCTGAGATATTCTATCTAACATGCATGATGGCTAACAAACCTAATGTGCCCTTTCACTTGGGTCTTTCAGAGTTTCACTGAACAATGAACTCTAAAAGATTTCCGGCAGGGACTTACATTTTTCAATGACAGCTAATTAGTCAGGTTAGGGCAGGGCAGGCACCAACTGAACAGTTGGCTAAGCTGAAAGTGGTCATAATAGATGTTAAACTAACATTCTGTTATTGCAATACAAATTCACCCTCCATAGAATGGCGTAACTTTCCATGTTTACTATTACAGAGCCAACTTTTTTTTTTTTAACTTCTGGATTTATTACAATAAGTAAAGGAAACAAATTCAGGTGGAGAACACCAGAATCTTCTTTTCAGTGAAATTTTATGATAAAATCACAAAATCTTCTACTCATTGAAACAAGCAGAGATTATTGAGAATATGCCAGAGCATTTAAAACGAATACTTAAATGTCTATATGACAATTTTGCAAATATAGAAACAGATTTATATTTCAATCTTTATCCAGGTCCTCAAGCTAATCAATAAGCAAACCACACATTTAATGGTTCTGTAGTGTAAAAATATTCTTTATAGCTTAATATTCAAATTGGGTTCCTTCTGAAAATCAAGAGCCAGCAATAATGCATTATAAGTAGAAATATCCAGAAGCAATGTGTTGCCATAGAAAATCTGCCAAACAATCACCTGACTTTAGTCAAATTGAGCATCATCAATACTTGTGTAACCCTAGGCCAGTGACTCTCAGAGATTCAGGCACCTCCAGTGTGAAACAAAGGTGTTGGATGTGAGGACTCTAAAGGTCCCAGTATATCTAGAACTATGTATCACCTTATGGTCCTGTCTCTCATCTCATGCAGAACAAAGGCAAACATTCTACTGAATAAAAACATGAAAATGATTTCACTTATAGAATTTTTTAAAATAACCAGAAAGGAGTACTTGTGTTTCTATTTCAATTGTGAATACTAAAGTTATCCAGAGACTCTTAAACTTAAAGTTTAAATGATAGAAATAATCTAATTGTTATTCAATCACTTTTTAGTCATGTCCAACTCTTCAGGACCCCAGCTAGAGTTTCTCTGGCAAAGGTACTTAGGTAGTTTGCCATTTTCTTCTTCAGCCCATTTCATAGATGAGGAACTAAGGCAAACAAGGGTACATGCCTTGCCCAGGATCATACAGCTAAGTGTCTGAAGCCACATTTGAACTCAGGTCTTCTTGATACTAGACTTAGTGCTCTATTTACTGTGCCACCTGGCTACCCTGAAATCATCCAAAGCAGACTCTTATACCATACAGAAATTCCCTCTGTGCCATCCCCAAGGAATGTTCTGGCTCTTTAGGTCTTAGACCATTTACAATGATAGTTCATAACCACATGTATATTCCACTTCTGATCAACTCTAATTGTAAAAAGTTCTTCCCTATACAGAGCCAATGTCAGTCTCTCTGGAATTCACCTGTTACTCCGAATTCTTACTTCAGAAACCACAAAGAATATCTTAAACTTGCTTTCAAATGATGGCCTGTCAAATACTTTAAGAGGGTTAGGAGTGAAGAACCAACCCAACCCAGCTCCCATCTGCAGCCAGGATTTTAGCAATCTAGGTTCTATAATTTCCAGGGGTCACAAACAGAAGTAATGTGGCTCACTGGACACAGAATTGGATTTCAATTCTCTGTCTCTTTCTTTGGCTCTCTCCATACCAGGTTCATCTGTAAAATGGGAAGAGTAACAGTACCTGCCTTCTATAGTCTGATTGAATATTAGTTATGAATATTTCAGAAGATGAGTGTCTTCAATACACTCATGACATCTTACATCTTTATTGTGTCTTCCCTTCAAATGTGAGAGGCTCAAGAACCATTACAATTGTAATACCAATACATTACATATATATGACATTGTGCTTGCTATTACCCTGCCCCAGGTGACTTAATCGCCTCAGCTTTGGAACCATGACTCTGGCTAGCTGATCCCAGACCATTTCCTATCCCTTGCCACTATTTCAGAGTGTTGAGGAACCGTTAAGTAGCACAATGGATAGAGATACACACCTGGAGTCAGGAAGGCTCATGATTTCTTGACTTCAAATTTGGCCATGACACTTAGTAGCTGTGTGACCCTGGGTAAGTCACTTTGTTTGTGTCTCAGTTTCCTCATCTTCAAAATGAGCTCAAGAAGGAAAAGGCAAACCACTCCAGTGTCTTTGCCATGAAATCCCCAAAAATAGGGTCATGAAGAGTCAGACACAACTGAAATGACTGAACAACAACTTCATCATTCATCCCTTATGCCATTCCACTTAACCCTGTGTTTTTCTTTAACCTCTTTCTCTAAAAGAAATAATCAAATCAATATGATTGTTGCTCCTGGAAGCAGCTGTCTCCTCTTTATGGCTTCATTTGCCACCCCTATGACTTGCCAAACCAAATTGCCCTACTCTGGTCATCAGTCACCTCTACTTATATATTGTTTCTCCCTACTAGAAGGTAAGATCTTTAGGGCTGAGAGCGTCTTATTTTTTTTAATTTGAATTCCCAGGGCTTAACATAGCCAAATACTTATTAAATGTTTTTCATTCATTTATTATATCAAATGTAAAATGCTGAAAATAATCATAATATAAAATGGGTGATTAATCAGACCAACTTAAAATGGATGTCTATTTTAAGAGATCTGTGAAGTTCTTTAAAATGTTTATTTAATCAAACTTACAGTTAATAAATGATCAGAATAAGGAAATAACAGAATTCTTGAAATCTCCCCTAAAGAATATTTTCTTTGATTTATTATTGCTTCTTTCACGCATTCATTTTATAAGGATTTTCAAAATGCCTACTATGTCAAAAAATATGAAGGGTACCATGGACACAAAGACAAAAATATCCCCTTGCAATATCAAATATAAATGATAGACAAAGTAGTTTCTGGGCCATGGCATTAGCAACTGGAGCAATAAACAGAGATTTCCTGTGGGAAATTATATTTCTGTGGAATTTCAAAGAAAACTGGGGGTTCTCATAGGTGAAAGTGATGAGGAAGTTTGTCCCAGGCACAAGTGCCAGCCAGTGCAAAAACCCAAAGATAGGCAATGGGATGTGTGCAAGGAGAACAGAAAACTGGAATGTAAAATGTATGAAGAATAATTTGCAAAAAGAATAGATAGAGGTCTGGAGTTGAATTATAGAGAGCTTTAAAAGCCAATAAAAAATAATTACATTTATTAAATATATAGTGAGTGGCTATATTCCCTAAGAGAAAACTCTAGTATATGAACAGAAAAGAATGATTATTCCCAAGAATCAAAGGTTGTATGAGGGATGCAAGAAAAATAAAACTATTTCTTTAAAAATAAAGATTTGTTTGGCATTTATCCAAGAAACATTACTTTATCTTATGAAAATCAAATGAAAAAGCAATGGTAGTTGAAAGATTTAAAAACATTGCTTATTTTTAAAACCAAGTCAAATTGCATTTATATACAAATGGACAAATGAAAGTATCCCTTTCCACTGGCTGTTCCTCACAAGTCATTTTTTTTCAGTGTGCTCGTTTCAAGTAGCTAAGGTCCTAGCAGTGGCTCAGAGCCATGGGCTTAACAATTTGCTCATTGTTCTCTTTTTCATTTCATGTAAAACTAGTGGGCTTGAGCTAGTCATCATGTTGAGATACTCGGTGCCTTAGTCCAATACTATCCCAAGCACACATAATTAAAAGAACAAAGCTGTCTGTGTGACTGGGATGTGTTATTCTGAAAGGTGATTGACTTTATAAGGGAGAAAGCCAAAATAAAAATCCTTGGTACTTTCCAACCAGCCTTACTTCAACCACAGTTCTTTTAGAGGCAGATTAAGAGAATGTTAGAAGTGAACGGAATCTTTAAAAAACATCTAGTACAATCCCTCTTTTACAGATCAAAAAACTGAAGATAAATTCAATGATAAAAGGTGAGTGAACAAAAAAGTAGAAAATAAAAATTTCATCTCCTGTGGCTTATGCTTTTTTAAGATTTGAGTATGATTTGCAGGAAAATAATCACATGGCTGCTGTTAAAAGCACATGACACAAAAATGTCTCAATTCTTGTAATCTGGAGATGGTCAAATTGTTAACATCTTAAAACGAATGCATGCTGACTTTTAAAAGTGGAGTTGAAATTTGGCATCAAGTGCTTATGTGTTATTAGAGACTTTAAAAGTACTGAAACTTATACCCTATTCAATATGGTCACAAACAAAATTTCTTTAGTTTAATAGATATTCAATAAAAATTCTGAGGCCCCTGTGAACAAAAACAAGCCCTAATTAGATGCTAAATGCTATTCACATTGTTCACTGTGGCTTATCCTCTCATTCATGCATACCTAGAATATACGTCAACAATCATTCATAAAGACCAAAGAGTTGGGCTCCCCCTCTGTAGAGGCTCCACATTGCAGTTTCCCACAGAATATCCAGTTCTGAGACTAATGACCTCAGGCCCCATAAACACCAGGGTACAACATTAATCACTTTAATTGCAAAGTTGTCAATTTGCAACAACAAAGCAACTCCAAGGGAGAGTAAAAGAACCAGAGTGAGTGGATAGATTCGTTTTAAAGCATCTTCACGAGAGCTCTTTTTAAAGAAATTGTGAATGTGGTATATATTATATTTTAAATATCTGACAATCTGTAGTTTATATTATTATGTTATATGCCTTATTATGTGTTATATTTCTTGTTTATCAATTATATCTTAGAAAAAACACTGCTTTGTTCTGAGTTATTTCTGAATCTAAATGTGATGAGCCCTTCTAATTTTTTTAACCCTCCCCTTATGTCTTAGAATCAATATTAAGTATGGGTTTGAAGGCAGATGTGCAGGAAGGGCTAGGCAGTTGGTGTTAAGTGACTTACTCAGGGTCACACAGCTAGACAGTGTCTATGGCCAGATATAAACCCAGGATCTCCCATCACCAGTCATGGTTCTCTAGCCACTGCACCACCTGGGCCCTTTTATATTAACAAAAAATAAGAAGAAGCACAGACTGGTGCTAAGTGTGCTGAGCTTGGAGTGAGCAGACCACAGTTTGACACTTAACTGCCTATGTGACAGTAAATAAACCCATTTGCACTTCAGTTTTCTCATCTGTAAAATGAGGAGGTTGGCCTAAATGACTTTTCAGATCCCTTCTAGATCTAAATCTTTGAACCTATGATTAAATTACAACAATGATGCTTGTTAATTTACTTGCAAAGCTAGTGTGAGAAAAGTATAAACTGTAAAGCATTATATTATTAATCTATTACTGCTTACACAAAATTTGCTATCTTACCTTTTTAAAGCCTCTTAAGATTCCTTGCTGAAAGGAATATTGGGGCTAAATTTTCTCTTGATGAAGAGAAAGAAAAAAATATATATATATATAAGAGGGAATAGAGAGGACCAGAGGGAAAAAAAGAAGGGAAGAAGGAGTTCCTTGGTTCTACACCATGGACAAGGGTCTCTCTCCTTGTGCTAAGTCTTAAAATAGGGATGATGGGAATACTAGGTAAATCACAGGGCTTGCTATTCCAGGAAAAAGAATGCTGTATTTGGAGGATGGGAAAAGCATCATATTCAAACCTTTGCTCTGACACTATTTATGTAACCTTGGGCAAGATAATTATTATCCCTAGATCTCAATTTCCTCATCAATAATATGAGGGGGTTAAATCTAATGAACCTTTAAGTTATTTTTCTGCTCATGACCTATGATTCTATGAAAGGAAAGATCATTCCTTAGGACTAAAATTGACAGATGGGCAATCTGTCGGTCAACAAGGATTTATTAAAAATCTACTATGTGTTGGACTAAACCCTGGGAATTTTAATACAGAAAAAAGTCTCTCCCCTCAAAGGGGTCAACATAAGGGAAAGTCAATATATAAAAAGTTGCTGAAAAGGGGATGAGAAAGGCATGATGAAAAAGATGGTCCAGAAATGGCTGATGTGGGCATCTTCCTTAAATGGCGATTCTGGAAGTTGTTCAAGCAGAAGAAAGGACTCCCAGGGTATGAATTCTAGGACTGATTTTCTAGGATGAAGAGCCTTCTGGGACATGGGGGAGAAATGGTAGAGGACTGTGGCCTGGGAAATGTGAGAGTATTGTGAGAAATGATGAATGAGAAGCAATTCTTAATTCAAAAAAGAGGGGGGGAAAGAAGGTTAGAAGGAATTAGAAATTAAGCAGGCCAGTTCTGAAATTAATGAGCAAAATATATTGCCTATTTTTAAAGTTAATATAAAGTACAGTTTAATGGTTTCAGATACAACCTTCTGTGTATAGAGAAAAATTTTAATATTTAAATTTAGAATAAATAAGTATTTTTATAGAAGCAATTCTCCTTGTTAATTAATTAGGAACTTTGTCCAAAAAGCTGAACCTTCCATGAAGTGGTATTTCCATCTTCTTTATTAAAAGGAAGAATGGGTGGACTAAAACAGAGATAGCTTAGATAATTTAACTAATTATATCTAAGAATGATATTCCATCTTAAAATAAAACACTATTGG
This sequence comes from Monodelphis domestica, assembly GCF_027887165.1. Lineage (NCBI taxonomy): Eukaryota > Metazoa > Chordata > Mammalia > Didelphimorphia > Didelphidae > Monodelphis > Monodelphis domestica. Next base: position 282,592,979 of record NC_077232.1, on the reverse strand, counting down.
GCCATATTCTCTTCTGTACAGTATTGAGCCTTGATTAATGATGTTTTATATGGATAAAATTAACCAACTTTTCCTGTCAAGGTTGGCAACAATACAATTTGAATTGTGGTCAATAATCCAAGTTGTACTAACCAAAAATTTTTGCCCACAGTTTAATCTTTTATCCAACAGTCTTCTTATTTCTTTATCAATACTATTTAACATGTATGTATCAAATATACCTAAATCTTAAAGGAAAAATTAAATGAATTACAGGAGGAAATAGTAAAAGTAAAGCAAAGGGAAAATTCAATTTATGTCTCTTAGACCTAACCATAAAATAAATAAGAAGTTAAGGAGATGAATAGAATTGTAGAAAAATTAGCTATGATAGATTTCTAGAGAATAATGAGTGGAAATAAAAAGGACTGCACCTATTTCAACTGTTTATGGTACCTTCACAAAATGTGACCAGGCATTAAATCATTAAAAGCTCACAAACAAATGCAGAAAAAGCAGAAGCATTAAATGTACCTTTCTTAGATCATAATGCAATACAAATTACATTTAATAAAGGGTCTTTGGAACATAGATTAAGGATTAATTGGAAATTAAGTCATCTAATTCTAAAGAATGAATAATAAATTAGATTACATGTTTCTTCTATCCCTATAAGAATGTAAACAGTTTAACATTTTTTAGTCCCTTACAATTTTCTACTCATGTTTACCTTTTTAAGTTTCTGAATCATGTATTTAAAAAGTCATATTTTCTATTGTGCTCTGGTCTTTTCATCAAGGAATGCTTAAAAGACTTCTATTTCACCAAATTCCCCCCCTGTAGCATTGTACTCCATTTTGCAAGATAGGTTGTGCTTAGCTATAATCCTAGATCCTTTGCCTTCAGGAATATCATCTTCCAAACATACACATCCCAATCCCTCCCAGGGTTTATGATTACCTCTTTATTGCCCAGGTACCTTTTTGGTTTGCTCACTCTTCCAATCTATTTCTTGACTTTGGACTTCTTGTTAGTGTTGGGCTTTGCACTTACTGTTTTCACAGCTCAGTCTAGGAAAATGCAAGCTTTCAGGGAGGGATATGTTCCCTGACCTTGTCTGAGCTCTTCTAATCCAGGTTTGAGTTTGATGAATTGTGTGTAGTTGAATTTCTAAATACTGTTTTTTCTAGGATTTCCTGATCTGATTTTAGTTTTATGCATTTTCTAGGCCATCTAGGAATTTTGTTATTTGTGCCATACCCCAGAATCATAAGATTAGAAGGGACATCAGAAATCACTTGTAGTCCGTACCCGAGTAGCAACATCCTTCTATATCAGCCAAGATAAGGTAAAAGTTGTTATTTTTAGCAATCTCCAATGGCCAAAAAAAAAATCACCATCTCCCCAAGGTTACCTTGTGAATTTTAATTTTTGGTTAACTCATATAAAATAATCTGAGTCTATTCTCATCTCTATAGGCAGTGTATTAATACATTATTAATACATTGTGATTCTCTTCTAGGCTTTATGTAAAAACATCAATTTGGAAGGGACTTGTCTCTAACATATTTTATTATTGTTCTTAAAAATGTCTTCTTTGCTAGCTAAGTGGTTCAGTAAGATTTAGCACTTGGAGTCAGAAAATCCTGAGTTCAAATTCATTCTTAGATTTTTACAAGTTATGTGATCCTGGGCAAGTCATTTAACTTCTACCTGTCTCAGTTTCCTCTCTTGCAAAATGGAGCCAATAATAAATAGTGCCTACCTCCCAGAGTTGTTGTGAGGACCAATTATGATGTTTGTAGTGTTTAGCTCAGACCCTGGTAAATGGTTCAAAAGTCCGTCATTCCTATCTTCCTTCTTTCCTTATCCCTCTAGGCTAAACAAAAATGTTTTAAATAAACAGAGTAGTATTTGTTATAAGAGGTAAATGTTATGATCTGCTATGATATGGGAGAATAAAGAAGAGGAAATCAATAGTTGGTTATATATTTCTGTTTCACTCTTTCAGCTCTTTTGCCTGCTTTGAAAATCTCACTTAAAAATATGGCTCTTATTCATACTGGAATAATTGCTAAAATGGAGGTCATTATTTCAATTATGTCTCTTTGAATGAAGGAGCTCATAGGTTTTTACAGATCTGTTCCTTGGTCCATGAACTAATGTAGGCTTAAGGCCTGCATGGTTCAGGGAAAGCTTTGAAGGAGGTTGGGTTTAGAATAAAGGGGTAAAACAGTACATGCAAGCATTCTGCAAAGCCTGTGTTTATCTATTCCTGTACATTTTTTGTCATCTACTTCTCCAATCATCTATTCCCCACTATGTCTCAAATATATAAATACCAGTAGGATAAGTTTTTGGCCTAGAAAGAGAGGTGATAACCTCCTCTTGAAAAATAATCTGACACATGGAAAAAATTAATTAAGTAGATACAGTATGAAGAATTCACAAATCAATAGAAGGTCTAATTTGGTTATTAGGGAGTTGGAAGTCATAGGACACTCTTCCCTACAGATTTCCTAATTATAAACAATGTTATGATTTGTGGCTTCAGAAAAGCAAAGATAAAACCCAGTAATTGGGATAGTTACTTTACTTGTTCTACTTAAGAAACAAGGATTTGTTCCCTTCCCTTGCACCAGAGCTCAGTTATGTGTTGAAAGGTAATGCACGTGAGTTGCCATGTTAAGTGCTAAACACAGACTTAGCTACAGAATGTCTCCTAGGTACTTACAGAATGCCTAGTTAAAGAGTATCATCTTTTTATAAACCAGTAACAGGAAATCTGCCCTCCTTCCCCTCCTCTCCTCCAATTCCAACACTTAAGTTACCAGGATGATGCTTAAGTAAAAAATGTGTTGGTGTTCTCCTTTCAGCAATTTCCCTAAGTAAGCTTGATGGTTAATATTTTAGTTACCTAACCCTGAGGGGCTCTACGAAAATCACTGATTACCTACTATTTGTTGTAAACCATCCCTCTCACATAAGGAATTAAAATTAATGTTGAAGATGAAGCTAATTTTGAGGACAGAGGCTTTTATAATTCTATATTTAAGCAATGTAATGTAGTAGAAAGATGGCGAGAGTCTGGCTTCAGATAGTCTCCTTTTCAATGACTATAGGCAAGTTATTTAACCTCAGTTTCTTCATCAGCAAAATGAGGGATTTAGGTGAGATGGTCTCTCTACATCTATAGTTATGATGATATAATATGATTTTATTAAGTCAACACATTTTCAGAAATTTCATGGGCAACAACTTTCAAACCTATTGAGTTACATTGTTTAATTCAGAAAATGTGGGATGGCAAAGAACATATGAATTGAATAATATTTTAACTTAATTTCTTTTCATTATTCTTAACACGATAAAGTGACATTTCCACATCCAAAGAACAAAAAGCTTGTTATGAGATTGTGAATCAACACTTTACAATTCATATTTTTGCTTTTAAGCTATATCATATATTCAATATACTATTTCCACTATCTGCATTGAGTACAACAAAGCAAAAGAAAGGACTAATTATAAAAGGTTAAACTTGAGTAACTAAAATCCTAAGGAAGGACAGATAGTGAAACACATCTCCCCCTATTGGAAGATAGGTGAGGGGTAGAATTCTAGGGCAGACTATACAAGTCTACCATGCCAGATACAAGCACTATGGAGGATGCTTTTGCTAAATTGTTAATCTTTGTTACATTGAGGATAATAGGGGTGGAAGAAGAGTGTACACAAAATGACTGTGAGGCAAAGATGAATACAATGTACTAAAAATAAAATGAAATAAAGGTCTATTTTTAAAATACCAAAACTCTAGCAATGTTGTATGGTTGTAAGTCATGGAACACCAAATCTCCAAAATCTCCAAAGAATTAAAAATAAGTAACAGTCAGAAGCAATGGAAAGGCATTTGGCAGAACTCAAAAGACCTAAGCATAGAATAAGGTCCTATAAAGAAGAACAAGAAGAAATGAGGTCTATAATAAAATATATAGTAGAAAAGATATATGATAGAAAAAGGTGGGTTGTTCACATTGCAAGAGTGAGGAATAACTAACTAATGGATTGTCTATATGCTGTACTGGTATGCTTTGATGTCAAAAGAAGGCAAAGCCATGGTGGCTAGAACCCCAGTGGTGAATTTTTGGGAAGATATGAACAAGAGCGATACCAGATATATAGAGAAATGGAAAGGCTGCAATCTGCATCATTGTAGAGAGAACAGTCATATTAATGAGACCACAGATCCATTTTAATATCTGAAAATCTTATCTGTTTAACTTCTATGCAGAGTACAACATGCAAAATACCAGGCTGGAATAATCAGAAGCTGGAATTAAGGTTGCCAGGGGAAATATCAACAATCTAAGATATGCAGATGATAACTCTGATGGCAGAAAGTGAAGAAGAATTAAGAAGTCTCATGCTGATGTTGAAAGAGGAGAATGTAAAAACTGGCTTGAAGCTTAACATAAAAACAAACAAAAAAAAACCCACTAAACTGGTCTCATTACTTCCTGGCAAATAGAGGCAGAAGAAATGGAGACTGTCAGCTTTTATAATCTTGGGCTCAGAAATTTCTGTGGATGGCAACTGCAGCCATGAAATTAAATATTAAATTAAAGATTAATTTCATCAGATGGAAAGCTATGGCAAATCTGAACACATACTAAGAAGCAATGACATCACCTTGCTGACAAAGGTCTGTATAGTTAAAGCTATGCTTTTTCAAGTGTTTACTATATAAAAAAATAAAAGCCGAGCACCACAGAGCTGACACTTTCAAATTGTGGTGTCAGGGAAGACCTGAGGAAGAAATGAAGTACCACCATTATCACCAAAAAGCTAAAAGAGTAGGGGCAGCAGAATATCAATTTTCTAGCATTTAAACAAAAATTTAAAGTTCTTATATGCAGCTTATTATGACTATTTAGATATTAATGCTAGATGGAAAATGGTTGCAACTTACAGGGTCAAACTAATCAGTAATAGTATCAAAGTGTATGGGATTAGCAGAAGTCAATGATATTTATATATCCATGACTAATAATAATTTTATGGCTTTTAAAAATTAAATTCTGCACAATTGCAAGACCCTTGATTCAGCTAGTATGAATACTCCTGATATAGACTGCTAAGGCTCCCCAACTTAGCTGATTATCATGAGTTTCTGTGGCTAAAAGTATTTGTATTTCTAAACCAATGGCCCACCTCACAGTGAGCCTCTCTGAAGTTGGCTAGACAGTCCCTCAGATATACCAAACGCATAAATCTTCACCATACCATATGCAATTTTGAATCATGTCTGTTTCATGAAGAAATAAGAATTTGGTAAGTGCTGGATAAATGGATGCATGGAATTAAAATGACCTAAGATTTCCCAAAGCAACTTCAATCTGAACCAATTCTTTAACTCTATATTTGAATTGCCTAATCTTCAGCTTGTTCCTCTGGCTGGTGAATTCTGGCCAGCAACCAACTCATGTGCTTATCTTAGCCTCTCACAGATAGCTGTGCCTCAACCCTCTCCTGATAAAAATGGACATTCTCTTTGAAAACTTGCATATTTCTTCACTTAAGTGACATTTTAGGCTGTTTTCAATCCAGATTCTATGAATCATAGGATTTCAGAAGTATAGAGGCTTAAGGGAATCAAAATCAACTAGTTCAACCCTTTCATTTTACAGATGAGGAAACTGAGGACCAGTGAGTTGCCTGAAATAACATTGCACGGTATTGGTGGACCCTGTATTCACACTAAGTTGACTAGATTACAAATCCACTGCCCTTTCTATAATAACAGTCTTTCAAGAGTAATGATACATGGGGCCCATTTTCATTATTAACTTTGACTATGATTTAAGAGTCAATGTTGTTTTTTCCATAGAAATTTATTGTATTACCAGAATGACATTTGGCCCTTGGTAGCAAGACCCATGAAGGTATCTGCAAACATTTAAAAATTAAATGTTGGGCCTCAGATTACATATATATATATACAGAGAGAGAGAGAGAGAGAGAGAGAGAGAAAGAGAGAGAGAGAGCTTAGTATATATAACAACACAAACTCCTCATTCTCCTCTCTCATCTAAGGCATAAGGTTTTGGGAAGTCTGAGCCAAAGAACATAAACAAAGTATGAACTGTAGTGCAGGTGAGACCCAGGAAGGGAGGAGGAAGCTGGTTGAGACTGCCAGAGTGCTGCCATATACGGAAAGTGGTTTGTACACCTAACATTGCGCACGCGCACACACACACACACACACACACACACACACACACACACACTGCAATGGATCCTCTTGAGCACCCATCGTGATACTTTGCAGATTCCTGGACTGTAATAACCAAAAAAACATAATCTCCAACTCCACCTCTCCCAGGTAATTCTGTCAACTATGGGGTCATTTGTTTTTAAACTACTATTACTAAAAACTGTATCAACAATAACTCCAGTTTGTCATCCCCATCTTAGACAGGAGGAAACAAAAAATATAATAATATAAATTATGTCTCTATTACTACTAGCTACATGAACTTAGGAAAGCTCTCCTTGTCTTAGTGTCTTCAATGGTAAAATAAGAATAATAATATCACCTAAGACTGTTGTGAGGATCAAATGAGATGATATTTGCAAAGTGCTTAGAATAATGTCATACACACAATAAGTGTTTAAAAAAACACTTGGAACAAAAGTGATTTGCTCATGGTGCCTGGGCTTCTAGTGTGCTTACCTAGTGCTTAAAGTTTGCAAAACAATTCCCCACAATTCCATAATGGAAGCAATAGATTGAATTATAGTTTCTCTGAAAATAAGGCTCAGGGAAGCATTATGAGTTATCCCAAGCCCAGGGTCTATAGTAGTTAGAAGCAGAATTTCAAGCCAAACCCAAACATGACTCCCAAGTCCACAAGTTGGCACTGCAGTAGACTGGTCTAATTAAAAAAGAAAACAAACAAAAGGGGCAGCTAAGTGGCTCAGTGGATAGAGAACCAGGTCTAAAGACAGGAGGTCCTGGGTTCAAATTTGACCTCAGATACTTCTGTAAAAATGGAGATTTGAACCCCAGACTTCAATTCCCAGAAGTCCTTGGAACTTCCCAGAATTCCCCAGAATCTCACCTGAGTGTGAGATCACAAATTATTATTTAAAAGGGCTCTCCGCCTACTTGAGGCTCTCTCTCTCTCTCTCTGCTTCCCCTTCTAAGCACACATGTCTCTCAAGATGTAGTAAGTGAAATTGAATGGGCCTTTTGGCCCTCCTAGGCATGTGCTTCCTTATTTTGTATTTTCTTTATTTATTAATCTTTAATAAACCTCTTAAAATATAATACTTTTAGCAGAGAAACTAATTTTAATCATAACACTTCCTAGCTATGTGACCCTGGAAAAGTCATTTAACTTTTATTGCCTAGTCTTACCACTCTTCTGTCTTAGAACCAATGCATAGTATTGATTCTAAGATAAAAGATAAGGGTTAAAAAATTAGACATAGATGCATATAAGTTTTCGTTTCCAATATATCAAAGGTGTTCTGTTCTAATCTGGGAAAGGTCACAATCTCCCTAAAGTCCAAAAAGAAGAATAAGATTATTAACACAAATATTATGGAAATGCAGAAGGAAACAGAAATATACACCACGAAGTGGTCTCACATACTTGTTTTACTTGACAGAAACAGAAAACAAGGACATTTGTTCATGATCTGAGTTTCTCTCTCTCTCTCTCTCTCTCTCTCTCTCTCTCTCTCTCTCTCTCTCTCTCTCTCTCTCTCTCTCTCTCTGTCTCTCTCTCTCTCTCTCTCTCTCTCTCTGTCTTACTCCCTTTCTCTCAATTAAAAAGAAAAAAGTTATAAAAGGGTTGCTAATCTAATGAAAGACCCCTGACTGCCACTTTAATTCTTCAATCAGCATGATTATAATTAAAAAATTTTCACAGTTAAAGGCATGATAGTAGAGTTTTCATGATGTTATTGCTAAATAGGCATTAACCTACATGGTATATTTTTAAATGAAAATATTTCATTTACAAAAGAGAGACTTTAGAAATAAAAGAAACAAATAGTAATAAAAGATAACAAGCTATTACTTGGAAGTAAATTACAAAGAAGTCTTATTTCTAGTTTTTTTTTTTTTTTGCCAAGAAACATGGGATACCATGTCTGCAAAGTATTTTACTGGGCTTTGTTTATCATGTTAAAAACCGTATTGATGCTATGCTATAAGACTTCAGAATAATGGATAGGCTGTATTATATCAAGTTGAATCTAATGAAATTGTATAACCATCATAAGCTTTCTGCTTGAGATTAGCTCATATAAGCAAAAGCAAACCCCTGCTTCAATTTCATTATGACTGTTAAGAATAGGAAATAATTAAAATTAATTAAGTCATATCCTGACCTTTATTTTCTATCTATTGAAACCCACTGTCATAAATATTTACTAAGCATGGTAGTGATTATAAACTAAACTAAATTAAATTAACTCTAATCTAATTTGAAGCCATAGAGAAAGCATAATAAGACTATGTTTCAAAAATCAAATTCAATTATAAAATAAATCATGACAATCAATGTATTTCAAACAAGGCTACATGAGATGCGTTTACATTTTATTTTGTTTAATTAACACTCAAAATTACAGTTTTAGATTGGGAAAGGATCCTAGAGATAATTTACTCCAAACTTCTTATTTTATGGATGAGGAAACTATGGCTAAGCAAGGTGATATAATTTTCCCAAAGTTGCCATACTTTCTCTGTGCCCTTACAAGGTGTTTTGATTCAACTTTTTTAAACCACTTAGTAGTCACTAAATTATGTTATAAAAGTAGAAAGATGGAAAAAAGTAGAAGGATGATGTTTATTGAAATTTTCTAACCAATAAGTCCAATAATCATTGCACTTCTAGGTCAATTAATTTTAAAAAATAAACTCAATTTCACAAACTGAAACATTTTTCCTATAATTGTGCATAATTATAGATATATTCAATTTGTTAAAGGGCACTGTGTGAAAATCTAAGCTTAGAGAATGCATGCATAAAGGGAGAATATTGGCCACATAAAAGGGTACTTGATCATAGAAGCATTCACTACAAGATACCTATAAGGCATGACTTTGCTTCATGTATTGGAAATGATACTTCACATCTTTCCTCTCTTTCATGAACAAACTTCCTTAAAAAGTTGTCTATATTCCTGTTGCATTTTTGAGCAACTCCGATGGTTAGGAAGATTTTCTTATCAAGGCTAAATCTGCTTCTCTATAACACAAATATATATAAAACATACACAAATGTATGAATGGCACATTCTTTACTCTTATAATCAGTCATTAAACATTTGATAAGCTTAATCTACTATTATCCAGGAATTGTGCTAGGTTCTAGAAATGCAAAAACAAAAGCAAAGGGGCAGCTAGGTGGTTTGGTAAATGGAAGTCCTTGGTTCAAATGTGGTCTCAGATACTTCCTAACTACGTGACTGAGTAAGTTACTTTACTTCAACTTCCTAGCCCTACTGCTCTTCCGCCTTGGAACCAATACTTTATTTATGCTAAGACACAAAATAAATACTAAAGGGAAAAAAAGAACATATAGCTCTTGCTTTGAGGAGCAATATGGTCTAACTAGGGAAGACATGAAGATGTAAGCATACACAAAATAACATACAATATAAATATAAGGTAATTTGGAGGGGTGAAAGCACCAGCAGCTTAGAGAAGAGGATATAAGATTCATACCCAATTAATAACAATTATCAATAGTGTATTCAGAAAAGGGAGATCACACAATCAACTTCAGTGACTTCCACTGCCTCTGAAATGAATTGTGGACTCCTGGTGAATGTTCAGAGCTCTTCAAAACATGGACCCATACTATCTTAACAGTGACATTGGCCATTGCTTCCCTCTTCTAATCACACTGATCCAATCTGGCTAAACACCTCTTGCACACTACAATCCACCAATGGCCATTCCATATAACTGAAATGCATTCTCTGTCTGTCTGTCTGTCTCTGTCTCTCTCAATTCAAGAAATATCTTCTTCATGGGACCTGTCCTGGTTTCCCCAACTACTGGTGTTTCCCAAACAACTTAGTAATATTTAACTGATTTCTTTATATTTATATTTAATCACTTTTTATTTATACTACATAGTAGTTTTTATCTTCTCCATTTGAATGTAAGTTCCTTGGGGGTAGGGTTGGTTTCATTCTTGTAATCTCAGTATCTAGCACACATTAGGCACTATATAAATATTTATTTATTAATTGATTATACCTATTTTTCTTACTTTCATCTCAACTTTTTGCAATCTTGGCTTTCATTCCAGCCACCATTTAAAACTGTTCTTTCAACAATCTCCAATTAGTTACTCATTACCAAATCCTTTTTGAAATTAATCACAGGTTTTCCTGAAATGGTTGACAAGACTCCCTCCCCCCCCCCCGCCCCGCCCCAAGTCGATTTCTTTTTCTTTTGGCTTCAAATACAATACTTTCTTGATTCTTCGTCTTTTGAGGTCAGCTATATAGCCTTCTCTCCCTCCCTCTTCTTCAACACCTCTTCTTCTTGACCTCTATGAGGATTTCCTAAGATTCTGTTCTTTGCCCTTTTCTCTCCAAATACTTTCTTTCTAAGTAATTTCACTAATTGCCATGGCTTCAACTATTGACCCCCAAATTAAGGACTGAAATATTTAATATCAATCCTCACCTCCCTCCTGAATTCTAGGTCTTCATCTTAACTGTCTAAAAGCCATCTTCACTTAGCTATCCTCCTGGCATCTGAAACTCAGTTTGCTGATTAGTGAACTCATCATCTTTCCCTAAAAATCTGCTCTTCTTTTTGGCTTCATTATTTCTGTTAGTGGGAACAATATTTACTTTAGTCTCTTATTTTTTGAACAGTGGCATTGCTTTTGACCTTTCTCTCTCCTAACCTAAATGTTCAAGTGGTTTTCAAATCCTGTTGATTCTACTTTTACAGTTATTTATACTAGTAATTCTGTCTCTTCATGATGGCATCTTCATGTCATCATTGTAGTAAGAATTCCATTATCACCTTTCCAATACACTACAGTAGTCTCCTAATAAGTTTTCATATCTTTGATTTTTTTCCCTCTCTACCATCTATCCTTGTGAAGACAGTGTATTCATCCTCTCTACCATCTATCCTGTGAAGACAGTGTATTCATTCTGGGATCTAGTCATCATTTCTCTCAAAAACCTTTACTATTGGGGCAGTGAGGTGGCTCAGTGGATAGAGAGCCAGGCCTAGAGATAGCAAATCCAGGTCTCAAATCAGAATTAGATACTTCCTACTTTTGTAACTCTAGACAAGTCACTTAATTGCCTAGCCCTTACTGCTCCTTTGTTTTGCAACCAATACTCAGTATCAATTCTAAGATAGAATGTAAAGGTTTTAAAAGAACAACAAACTTACTATCTCACTGTTGTTGATCAAGTAGAATTCAAATTCTTTACCATGACATTCTAGCTCCTTGATATGGCACCACTCTCTCTCTATCACTTTAGTAGAGTGGAGGCACAGGAATCTTGGAGCAGGTGGGGAGGGGGGTAGGAAAGAACAATCCCATTTATTATATAAACTATAGTAATAATTCAGTAATAGTTTACACTTGAATAATATTATAGTGAAGTGTAGCTAGAAATGTTACTATATAGATTCCAATCTGTATCAAATTTAAATCAAAACAGAATTCCAAAAGAACAGCCTTTGAAATTCTTCAAAGAAAAATAATTTGATATATTTGCCTAAAATTAGAGCCATAAGAACACATTCTCTATGTATAATTTTTGGTAAAAGTGACTTGCCTGAGGTAACGCACATAAATAAGTAGCAGAGGCACATTTTTGAAACAACATCAAATTGTAATTCATAGGCCTGCCATGTGAGATTAAATAAGATAATTAGTATAAAGTGCTTTATAAATCTTAAAGTTTATACAGTATAAAGTTTATATAGTATACAGTATAAAGTTTATATAGTATAACGTATACAACCACCATTTATTATTAGAAAATTTGGCTAATCAGAGGGATTCATTCCCCTGGGGGTCTGAAGAGTTGAAGTTTTACTCTGAATGAGTGAGACTGTATCTAAAAACACATATAGAAATATATTTTCATTTAGTTTACAAAGGGACTTCAAAGATTAAAAGAATCAGAATTAGAAAGGGCCTGAGAGGATAGCAACTCGATCTGTAAATGAATATGTGTACTTTACAATCTCCTTATAATAAATAGTCAGTCTTCCATTTTTTAGACATCTCTGAAGGCAAGAAAATTCTTCCTAATTCCAAGCTAAAATCTTCCTTCCCATAACTTCCACCCATGACCATCTGCTCTTGATGGAGTTATAATTATACACTCTGTTTCCTCCACTAAAGTCCTATTATGATGCTTTTGGGTGGCCTGGAGGTGACCTTGAAAATAGATTCTCCTAAAATCTGGGGTATGCTTTATCTAATTATCTCCAGCATGTTCTTCTTTGGCTACCACAGTACGGAAGGTGACATGGTTACTTTCTCCCAAGGATTTTAGTCACTTCTTCACCAGGCAGAATTTCAGGAGATAGATGAAATTTCCATCATTACTTTATCTTGCCTATGCCAGTTTTTAAATTAGATGGCAGGAAGCCATTATCTAATTGCTCCATCTGGCTAGTTGGTAACAATACCAACTAGCATTTATATAGGGCTTCAAATTTGCAAAGTGCTTTACAAATACTTCATTTAATCCTACCAACAACCTGGGGGGGATAGATATTACTACTATACTCATCTTATAGATGAAGACCTGAGGCAGACAGATGTTGTGGCTTGCCTTCGGTCACACAGCTAATAACTGTTTGAGGCTGGATTGGAACTCAGGTTTCTATTCAGTGCTCTGAATCCAGTGGTCTATCCACTGTGCCTCCTAGGTGGTAATGATATATTCCCCAAATAATATAATCTGTTTCTCTTGTTATTTCTATTCAAATCCTTTCCACTATGCTTCCATGGGTTTCTTTGCAGGTGATTACATTTATTGACACTGTCACTTCTTAGCTATCAATTGTTCAGTTTGGGGGGCAAGCGCAAACATGGTATTCTCTTTCATATTCATCTTGCCATTTTTAAGTATTGAGTCTCATTCCATGATTTTAATCATATTTGCTTCCTTGCATTAATTCCAATTATTAAATATATGAATGATCCCTGGCTACCATTATCCTCATTAGTAAAAATCAGGGGGTAAACTTTCAGCGATGAAGCCATTTATGCAGTAATTGAATCCATAATACCTATTCAGAACTGGGTAACAGATCGTCTTCCATAAATAGTATTATATAAGGTATTAGGTTCCTAAAGCAGCCCATAAAAATCAATTTGACTAAGAATGTATCCAAAGTTTCAACTTGGATGGAGGTGGGAAGGAATACCTTCCCAATGCAGGAGAGGGAAGTCCCCTTCCCTCTGCCCAGTTGGCAATAGAAAGTATGGTCTTCTCTCACTTCAAGTCATTGGTGAATGGGTAGATGGATATGTCTATAACCCCTTGTGTTTAACAAGATTTACTACAAGTTACATGAAAAGTCAATAGGGAAATTTGAGACATCAACAAATTAAATAAGTCGAATAAGTACTGACTTGAAAATTTTGAAAACTGGACTTCTTGAATATAGAGCTGACTATGTTGGCAGTTAACAATAAGTTTCTGTTTAGGTGGCAATTAAAAGAGTGGAGATGTCCCATGTCTCTTCTTGATCTGTAGTCATGAATTTTGGGGGAACCTTTACCTTCTCTCTTAGAATCAATACTAAGTAAGGGCTAGGTAATTTGGAATAAGTGACTTGCCCAGTGTCACACAGCTAGGAGGTCATTGAGGCCAAATTTGAATGCAGATCCTCCCATCTCCAGACCTGGTTCTCTAGATGCATGGATCCATCTAGCTGCCCTCATCATAAATTCATTAATATCTACACCTTTTCTTCCTAGGCCTTTTCTTTCTTTCTAATCTTTCATTCCTATATAAAAATCTCATCTATTCTTTTGAGAGTAGGCCTAAGAAAATCTCATTTGAAAGACAATAAGAGGGGCAGCTAGGTAGCACAGTAGATAGAGAGCTAGGTCTGGAGTCAGATGGATATGGATTCTAGTCTAGCCTCAAACACTTCCTAGCTGTGTGACTTTGGGCAAGTTGCTTAAAAACCTGATTGCCTAGCCCTTGTAACTCTTCTGTCTTAGAATTGATACCAAGACTGAAGGTAATGGTTTTAAAAAAGGAGAAAGAAAGGGAGGGAAGGGAAGGGAAGGAAGGAAGGAAGGAAGGAAGGAAGGAAGGAAGGAAGGAAGGAAGGAAGGAAGGAAGGAAGGAAGGAAGGAAGGAAGGAAGGAAGGAAGGAAGGAAGGAAGGAAGGAAAGAAGGAAGGAAGGAAGGAAGGAAGGAAAACAACAAGAGTTGAAATATTAAAAATGTATATTTATGTGAATATCAATAGATCAAGGACCTATGATAGCAGTAGAATGGATCCTCCCTCCAGACTGCTTAGGATTCCTTGCTTTCTGAGTTGCTCAGAAGCTCAGGAGGTTAGGTGACTTGCCCACAGTAAAATGACTAGCAGGTGTGGAGGTAGATTTTTTAAACCCTTACCTTCTGTCTTAGAATCAATACTGGGGCTAGGCAATGGGGGTTAAGAGACTTGCCCAGGGTCACACAGTTAGGAAGTGTCTGAGGCCAGATTTGAACCCATGACCTTTGGTCTCTGGGTCTAGCTCTCAGTCCACTGAGCCACCTAGCTGCCCCCCTTAAAGGCAGATTTTGAATCTAGGTCTATATGACTCTCTCCTTAACAGATACAGTTAACTTGATATTTAATTAGAATATGCCTTAGGCTAGTAGGAAACATATACTGTGGTAGTGCACCAACATTAGCATAGTAGAAATAAACACTCCTTGATGTTAAGAAGATCTAGGTTCAAGTTCCACTTCTAATATCTATTGACTGGGTGACCCTGGGCAAGAAAATTAACCTCTTAAAGCTCCAGGCAACTGTCTAAGACTTCGAGTTAAAGAGCAGAGGCTGAGCTGCATTGGCAGAAAAAATTTCCAGGCCTAGGAGTTCTCTATGCTAATGAAATTATAATACAATCCCACCTGAAAAATATGTGAGCTACTTAAGAACAGAGACTTTCATTTGTGTTTTTCTTTCCCCAAGAGTGTGAATCAGTGTTTTGAATATTGTAGGTAATTAACATATATACATATTTATATCTGCTGAATGAATAGCAAAATGCTATTTTTGGTGGAAAGTAATATGTAAATTGATTTTAATACCACTCTCTTGGGTGTTTTAAAGAAGTATTTTTCATTACTTTAAAATATGAAAAACATCTGTAACCCTTATTGGCAGAAATGAATGCCCTGAGCTTTGTGAGAGGCAAGAGTGGAGTTGGTAAAAGAGAAAAAACTAGCCTTTGCCAGTCTCCCTTTGGATCTCTTTAATGCCAGCCCTCTTTATGACTCCCTAAAGGAGTTTCACCTTAGGGCAGTGATGGTTAACCTTTTAGAGACAAAGTGCCAGGCTATACCACACCCACCCATCCCCAGACCTAGTGCCATGCCCCAATCCCCCATCTCACCCTCTGGATCTCCCCCTTACCCCAGACAAGGGATGGAATAAGTGTTCCCATTGGGCTACTGGGCAGAGGGGTGGGTGATAAAGCCTGTGTGGAGAGGGAGAGGGGAGGGGCCTCAGCACTCTGCTCCCCTCCAGCTATGTGCCACACTGTGAGTTCTGATTCCCTCAAACCTAGCTCCTCTCCAATCCTACCACAGAATAATCTTCACCACACCCTCAACAAATTGCTGTCTGTGCCACACCCTCATGTAGCATGTGAGCCCCCCTCCCCAGTGCCTTACCCCAGATAGGGGAGGGAAGATATGATCCCATTGGGCTGCTGGACAGAGGGGCAGGGGAAGTAATGTCCTTAGGCCAAAAGAGTGGGGGAGGAGAACAGCTCTACCCCAAGCCCCTCTGACTGCGTACCCACAGAGAGGACTCCATGTGTCCTTTTTGGCACATGTGCCATAGGTTTCCCACCACTGCCTTAGGGCTTCTCCAAGGGCTTCAAATAGGCTTTGGGTGTACCTGGCTTCTAGCTTTGAGAGAGAGAGAGAGGAGAGACAGAGACAGAGACAGAGACAGAGACAGAGACAGACACAGAGAGACAGACACAGAGAGAGAGAGAGAGAGAGAGAGAGAGAGAGAGAGAGAGAGAGAGAGAGAGAGACAGAGAGAGAGAGAGAGAGAGAGAGAGAGAAAGATTTCAGGTTACTGAAGGAAAACATGAGAGAAGAAGCAATCTCCATTATGTTCCTATTTCTACCTTGCTATACTAGAGATTTGGGGGAGTTTCCCTTTGGGGAGAGATCCCGGACCCTCTCTCTTGGTTGAGCTGTTACTTGGTTTCCAATAGAAGAGATCCTTTATTCTGTATTGTATGGTATTCATTCTCCTATGGACAAATTCTTTGATTTGTTTTGCTTTGATTTGGTGCCACATGTTATATAGGTTCATTTTAGAACTAGTATTTGGTAGGAAAGGGGTCTTTCCTTTCCTCCCACCCCCAGTGTAGCAGTCCACCCCTAGCTATGGGCAAGGGAAACAGTTAGTATGCACAGAGTGGCTTAGAAGAGAGCATGCTCAGTCTTACACATGGCTAGGAAAGCCTCTGACCCTTGACCCCAGCTTCCCCCAGGTGAGGCAGGAAAACAGGTTTCTTTGTGTTCACCTGGCTGAGATAAACCACACCTATACCTTGTTGTTAACCAATGATAACCATCCCTATGTATTGTGTATATTTGCATATCAAAGACATTAAAAGCAAGGGCCACAGCAATCTCTGCCTTCTCCTTCTCTTGGATCTCAGCTCTCACTGATGCCTGTCCTTGCTGGAGCTTGGCCTCTGGCCAAGCTCCATCTTTAATTCCTTTCTTTCTCTATCTCTCTCACCTGGGACCTGGCCTTCGGCCAGGCACTTTCTTTTCTCTATCATGTCTCTGACATGTGTGGTATTAAATTTGGATCTCTGGACGGGATTAGTCTTTCGGAAATAGGTCCAGACAGATCGGAGTATTGCTGTGGCTCCAATGTAATCAATAAGGCCTGGTTTCTGATTCATTTCTGCCACCTCATATCTCTAACTTGGCTCTGCCACGCCCCTCACGATATCCAAAATTCTATCCTTCCTCTATCTTCCTACCTTGGGGCTTCTCTCGGATTTGGGAAGACTCACCCAGATATGACAAAATCATCTAAGTTAGGTGAAGCTCAAACATATCTCCTAGGCTAACAATATTTAAGGGAACAGATAGATATAGTTCTATTTTTATTTTAAAATTTTAAATTTAAATTAAATTTTATTTTATTTTCCCCCAATTACATAAACAGCTTCCAACATTTTTTCAAAGAATATCGAATCTCAAATTCTCTTCCTCCCTATTTCCCTCCCCCATATCCTGCACCACAATAGAGATGATAAAAAACTAATAGATTTTATGTGTGCAATCATAAAACATTTTCCCTATATTAATCCTTTTGTTGAAGGAAACTCAGAAAATAATTAAGAAAGTAAAAAAGTTTGCTTTGGCCTGGATTCAGGTACAGATATAATTCTAACCTAGTATTGCCTTTCTTTTAGGAGAGCAGAACAGCCTGGGCCCCAACTTCTTGCTTCTCTTCCAGGTAGGAATGAAAGCCTCTGTTAGAGAGGCTTAGAGTGAGAAGAAGCTAGAGATTGTTTACTCTGCCTCTCCTGAAGCCACACAATGAAAAGTCCTCATTATGTAAGGCCCACTCCTTCTCTACACATAAAATTAAATAAGTTTATTTAAGAGACAGATTGTGTATATATATTAGTAATACCATTTCATAAATATATGTAGGCAATCTTTTTTTCTAACATAATAGGAAGTTTACTATGAGTTTTTTACATACATCATTTTCTTTATATGCTCATATACTATCAACTTTCCATATTGATACAAAGTCTTAAATATTTTATAGACTCAAAAGTCCTTATTACTTCTATGTTATTTTTTAAACAAATGTTCCTTCCCAGAGTAACACAAAGACTCATATGTAATTAGAAAGCTATTTTGGTTATTACAATGCATATTAAAAGGCTGTTAAAACTAGATGTGCTCTTAATATCTAGTGTGAAACCATTAAAAAGTTGACTCAGTATGGCCACAGGATGGAAACCAATTTATAATGGACCTTTAAAATATAATTTTAGAGTTGCTTTAAAAATGTAGCTAAAATTATAAATATAAGAACTGTTATAATTTTAACACAATCAAATTTCAAGAATTTTATGAATTTAGTAACTGAAATAGTATATATTTAAAAGTGAAACTATATTATTAAACAGAAAAACAACTTTTGTATTTAAATTTGTCATATAACTTAAAGAGAATTTTTTTGAAGGGGGATAATTCGGAATGAATGATTGAAAAATAAAAACATCAAGAAAATTTAAACATGTAAGCCATATTAATAAGTCTCTAAGAATACAGAGCTGCAGTAACATAACTTAAATTCAGAAACCTGATACAATTTATAATTTCTGATCTTCATATGTATATATACATACATATATATGTAAATAGATACACACACATACTTTATAATTTACACTTTTAAATGAATACCTGGGTGGTACAGTGGATAGAGGTCCTGAAGTCAGAAAGTCTCATCTTAGTTCAAATCTGGCCTCAACCACTTAAAAACATTGTGACCCTGGGCAAGTCATTTTACCCTGTTTGTCTCCGTTTCATCATTTATAAAATGAGCTGGAGAAAGACATGGGAAACTGTTCTAGTATCTTTGCCAAGAAAATCCCAAATGGAGTCACCAAGAGTTGGGCGAAATGAGCGAACATTTATGCTACATTTATACAACAAAGGCTACAAATTAAGAACATATCAATGAGAAATGCAGATATATTTTTTATTTCTTTGTTTCATTAGGAACAATATAGATATTGCACTTAGACTTGCTTCATAGAACACTCTACTAAGGAAATTAATATTCAATAGATTTTTAAATAAGAAAATTATTAAGCTTAATTTCAAGTTGTAATACATAGAAGAATACAATGTACCCGTGGGAGGAAGGGGAATAAATTTGTATATTTATTCCCATAACTTCTGACACAGTTTCTATAAAGGATTACTTTGCCTTCAATTCCCCTCCACCTTTCCCAATGAAATTATAATGATTTTCAAAATTATTTTGAGGTAGGAAACTATAATAACTCACTTTAAGAGTTCTATTTAACCAGTATACATCAATTTATAATTGATTTTCCCTCCTAATCTTTCATTTGCCTTTTTTTCCATTATACCCCATATACTTTTTTTTTCTATGTAATATATATCAAGAAGGCAGTCCATTCTCCATGCTCTTTTATGCAGCATCATGCAAATAATGTCTGGTATTTATGTAACATGTAAGATTGTTAAAGAGCTTTCCAAATATTATTATATTGGATTCTCACAACTCCATGTGGGTAGCAATATGGGCTTGTCTATCCTCATTTTGTGGATGAGAAAACTGAAGTTGAAGGAAGCATCTAGGTGGTTCAGTGGAGTTAGAATTAAATTTAGAGATGAGATCTTGGGTTCAAATCCAACCCCAGATACCTCCAGGCTGTGTGACCCCTGGCAAGTCATTAACCCCCATTCCCTGACCCTTACCACTCTGCTGCCTTGAAACCAATACTCAATATTGATTCTAACAAGGAAGGTAAGAGTTTAAAAAAAAAAAAGATGTATCAGGCACCTAATAAATGCTTGCTGAACTGAATCTAACTGTAGTGATTTACCCATGGTAAGCAAATGTGTATATTAGATGAAGCAGAATTCAATCAGATCATTTCTGATCTCAAACTACTTTGATAATTGAGTTGAAATAAAACATACTGAATAATTAGCATTCATTCTAATTGTGTTTTTAATGAAAGGCCCACATCCTTTCCTATAACCCCAGGATCTCTGATAACAAATATAACAATAATCACCACCATTAAAAATGTAAATCTGGACTTATTTTTAAACTGCTTATGCACACATATACCCTTGATAGTTCTAAAATTAGGCATTCCAAAATTATCCAAGGCTTTAAAGCTTAAATAGATCCATGGTATCTCTGCTGATGTTTTAAGGGTATCAACAAAGCTAAAATATCACTATAGATAATGCACCCAATGTTATTCCGAGAAACTGAGATCAACACTAACCAAAGATGCATGGTTTCCTTGTGTCCTTCCCTGCATGGACATAAGATGGGGCTGAAAATAAACTTAAAAGGACAATAGCATATGTTAAAATGCTTGATAATTAGTCGATTCCACATCTTTATAAATTCTCAAAATCTTTCCAGATTAGAAAGTAATCAAAAGGAAAGGTTAGTGACCAATACAATGGTCAGCACAGTTAAAAGTGACCCCCAAATCCTAAGAGAAAGGTACCTATTTATCTGGTTTTGTTTTATTTTGTTTTCTGTGTGTGCACATGGAAGCAAAAACTGAAAGATTTCAGAGATTCTTGCCACATTCACAGAGTTTTCTGAGTGCTGCCAGAGGTAAATATCTGAGACAGAGAAGAGTGAAATTCTAGTTTGATGACATACTAAAGTCCAACAAGGCACGATATGATAGAAAAATGAAGGAATGTGGACCTGCAAAAGATGACAAAAAAGAGTGATATAAGCAGAACAGAGAGAGAATAAGATAGAAATAGAATACACTTAATCATCTGAGTGGTTGAATTGTAAGGGCTAATCTAGCCCCAAATAGTCACTAGTCACTCTCTGGATTCTTGTTCTTTTTGAAATTCCTTCCCAAGACCAACTCTGTGAATCCTGGCTGATCCATTAAGTATGAAGCAACACTCTAACAATAAGGCAAAGACTAAAAGGGAGAAATAAAAGAAGGGTGTGCAAATGGTAAATGTTAAGAGATGTTCAGTCTGGCAGAGGGAACAGTTTAAAGCTGCCGGGGATAAGGAGGAAGAGAATGAAGAAAATAAATAAAATGCTGCAATATGTAAAAACTATAACATATGGGAAACAGCCATTAAATGAAAATACCTCTTATTTGATTATCGATTCCTTTATTGTCTTACCTTCCATCTTAATAAATACTGTACATTGCTTTCAAGGAAGAAGAGAGGTAAGGACTTGCAAATGGGGGTTATTTAACTTTCCCAGGTTCGCACAGCTGGGAAGTGTAGGAGGCCAAATTGGAATGCAAGACTTCCTGACCTGGATCTCAAACCATTTAAGCTTTGAGAGAGAGAAGTTGATTTTTTTATATGCAGAAATAATTTACTCATGACCCTGGCTAAAGTTTCAAAAATCAGGACAAGAGACATAACTTGATATTAAAAATATAAATTAAAACAATAAAATTAATTCAGGTGATAATTCTATTAAGTTATTCTTAAGTTTTGAGAGAAAGCATGATATAGCCAATTGAGCAGGACATAATAAATAGAAAGTTCATCTCAGAGCCAGGAAGACTAACTGAGTTCCAGTTTTACCTCTGGCATGAACTGACTTCACGATCTTGGGTAAGTTCTTTGACCTGTCATTACTCCCAAGCAATTTCTATAAGACTTTAAGTGGCAGAGAAAGTGCCAACCAGCATCAGTTGAGGAAGTTCTCTCCTCCAAGGAGCTCCCTATACCAGTGAAATCAGGGCTGGGCCCCATCCTGAAAGTTTGGATAGTTCCTTTTGGAGTCTTAGAATTCCAAGTTAGATGTCAAGATAGCATAAATATTTAGTTAACATCTCTGCTACCTAAAAATGAATCTCCCTTAACACTTAAAACTTCTTTCAATGGCTCCAAGACCTAAACAAAACCTTTCAGCAGCATTTCCTTCAATACCGTGCAACAAATAGACAAGAAAAGTTTGTCTCTTACTTTATCTGTACAAGAAGAGGGAGGAATAAAAGATAAAAGATGAATCTAGCCAAGGTGACAAGTGAGGGACATCATGGAACCTTTGTAGCTCTCTCAGTAAGCTTCCTGGCTTTACTATAATGTTTGAGAATACAGAGTTAAATGACCATTGCCAATGATTCTTACTACAGCACTGCTGGTAAATGTACTTTCATACTGAGAGAAGGATTGACAGACACCCTTAAATGTGACTGTTCACACCTCCCTCAACATTGCCCATAGCACTTCCCCATGCCTTTACCTTTATGGGCATCCCAGGATATCTACTCCAAACCACAAATAAATAAGAGTCCTTTCCCTCCAAAAGGCATAGCAAGTAGTCATTTAGCTTTTCTTTGACTTTCAGAAAGGTGAAGCCCATATCCTTGGTAAGAGCCCACTCCTCTCTTCTATCTCTTTAATTGCTAGGAAGTTTTTTCCTGCCATCAAGTATAAATATTGATCTTTGTGATTTCTACACACTGATTATTGTTTAGTTTCTTGTGGCCAAAACAAAGATTTATCCTTCTTCAACATGATGGCCATTTGGATTCTTTAAGACTATTATATAGAATATAGTTATATTATCTCCTCTACCTTCAAAGCCTTTACTTTCTCTGCCAAAATATACCCAATTCTTTCAACTTCATCTGTATAAACTTAATAAGAAGGCCCTTTACCATCCTGGATGTCCTCTTCTGGGTCCTTTCTAGCCTAGCAATTCCCTTCCAAAATGTGGAGAAGAAAATGGATCAGAACATTTCAGAAATGGTCTGATAATGGTTCAGATACCATAGCTTCCATAATCTTATACACTATATCCTTCTTAATGCAGTCTCAAGTTCAATTAATTTTAATTCATTATCACACCATTGATCCAAATGGTGCTCCCAAACAACAGCAAATCTGTCTTTCAGATAAATTAATTTCTGGTCATGTCTTCCTAGACCTATGCAAGTGAAAATGCTTTTTGAATACAAGGTAAAATTTTTCACTTATCCCTATTTAATTCGACGTTCTCTGGTTCTAACCAACGTCACTTCCTGCCATGGTTGCTTTGAGTTCTTACTCTGTCTAATATAGTGTGGTGTGCCAACTGTCCCTTGCAGTTTTTGTTATCCATATTTTTGATAAACATGCCATTCTATGTTTCCTCCTTACCTTCTTGAGCTGTTATCTCTAAATTGCCCCTGGACAATAGATAGCCATAGACAACTTAAATTCAACATGCCTAAAACAAAATGTTTTTTCTTCAGTCACTAAATATGACCCTTCTTCAAACTCTCCTATTTCCATTAAGGACACTAATATTTCTTTCACTTCTGGAGATTTACAATATCAGAGGCATCATAAACTCTTCACTATCCCTTGCCCCTCGGATCCAAAGTTACCAAATCTTGTTCATTTTGCCTCTAAAGCAGCCTATCCACTCAGAACCTTCTATCCACTCACTAAGAAGTTAATCTAACTCAAACTTCATCAACTGAATTATTGAAAGAACATGTTGGTGGTGCAAATGTATAGAGCTTGTACCTGGAATCAGGAAGTCCTGAGTTTCAATCTTAAGACAAACAGTGACTAGCTGTGTGGCCTTGGGTAAGTCACTTAATGCCTGCTTCAGTTTCCTCACTTGTAAAATGGGGATAACATTTAGCATCTAGCTTTCAGAGTTGCTGGGAGGGAAAAAAGATGAGATAACTCTGTAAAGTGCTTTGCAAACCTTAAAAGCACTACTAACAAAAACAATTATTATTATTACTATTGATGTCTTTATCCTCTCTAATCCAGCTGTCATACAACTGACAAAATAATCTTCTTAGAAGGCAGATCTGACCTTATTGTGCCAATATCATGCTGAAGAATTTTCTGAGGCCCTTTCTGCTTCTAGGATAAAAAACAAACATAATTCAAACCAAATGAATTGATGAAACAACCTTTCATTAAGGGTCCACATAACAGGGCATTACGCTAGATACTGAGGGTTCAATATTGCACAGATAAGCAAATAAATATTTATTTTTTTATAAAATAAGTATTTATTTATTTATTTGCTTATCTGTGAATGAATGAAAACTGAAAGATGAGGAAAATCTCACATAGGTACTGAGTTTTGAAGGAAGTGAGGCATCCTAAGAGGCAGTAAACTCCAGATAAAGCAAATTACACGTATTAAGGCAATCAAGTAGCATCTGGAAGTACAGATGGGTTTGACTGAAATGGAGAGTTTGATAGGGAGTAAAATGAAAGCCTTTATATGTCAGGAAAGGTAGGTAGGATCCCCACACGATAAAGGGTTTTCATGTGAAGAACTTGTACTGTTAGCTAGAAGTAAATGGGAGTTATTGATCAGATCTATGTTTTAGGAATATCAACATAGCAACTGTTTAAGGGATGACTGAAGAAGGAAGAGAATGAAAATAGAAAGAGACCATTCTGGGAGATGGAGTGGATAGAGTGATAGGCATAAGAGTCAGAAGACTTTCTAATCCTTTCAAAGCCTCAGACATTTACTCTCTCCTACAAGAGACATCACTTTCACCTAAAATAATTTCTCATTTCCAGTGTTCTTGGCATCTGCTGCATCCCTTCTCTCTTCTTGTTATCTTGTTATCATTCCAGTCAGTTATGTTTCCTACCAGTGCTTCTGTATTTCTCAGCTTTCCCAGAGTCTCTGCTCTTATTTAACTTAATAATGAGACAGGCTTAGCTCTGCTAATAATCATACAAGCTGATATTCAGATGAATTCTGTATTTGCCACTTACATTACTTGGCAAATAGGAAAAATAAGGAGAAAAAGGAAATGTATATTTTCAGTTTCTGTTCATCATTCAAAATTTCAATAAATGGACAAAGAATAAATTGACTTTAGACCAATTAAAATTATCAATATTTTTTATGAAGAAAAAATCCCTAAATTGCCAAAAAAAAAAGGAAAACAGTCCCTAGCTTCAGAACTTTAAGGATGACTAATTATAATTCATATTAAAATATGTTAAAAATGTAAATAAATGTAGATCAAGTTTCTTAATCATAAAATGATTCTTAATGTTGTCATTGATTTGAACTTAGCTAACAGGAATAAGGAAAATAAATTCAAACCCAATAGACAGAAACTATTTGTTTGGTTCACCACCCAAGCACTGAATAGAAATGACAATATAAATAAAAGCTAGCTCTGTTTCCTGTCTGAGAAATATTACACAGAATTGGAACACAATGCTGCTAAAGGGAAGCAATGACCGCAAAACCTAACTAGATTATCTTCTGGGGACAAGAAGTCAAAAGTGTAATAATCCTCTGAGGATTCCAGACAGCATTCTTTCAGGGAGTTTATTCTCTTTTGGTATGTGTGTCAGGCACTGGGTAATGCTTATGATTCATTTCAACACCCACACAATCAAACCAACGTATGTTGAGGCAGATACCACACGACAAAGCAAATAATGCAAGGGCTTAAGCCCATACCATATATGTACATGTTCAATGAAAGCTGATGATGCATAAAGCTTCCAAAGCTTTCATCAGAAAAGTTTAAAGGTATGGGGCACTAACAGTGTTGAGCTGAACAATCCTTGAAAAGCAAGTTTCCTAAAGACCTCAGGGTAGCAAATGGGGAATAGAAACCCACTTAAGTTAAAGAGATTTCCAGAGGATCACAAATTTAGTGTTTGAATGAACTGTAAAAGCATCACCTATTCCAACAACCTGTTTTTTTTTTTTACAAATAAGAAAGGGAATGGGATGAGCATTTATAAACTCCTTACTCTGTGAAGGCATCATGCTGAGTGCTTTACAAATATTACCTCCTTTGAAATATCCTATTTCAAAGAAAATGGTAGCCTTTATCTGGGATGGAGTAGCATGAGCTTAAATCTATGATTTCATTATTATGAGGAACTTTATGGTGAGAGAGATTAAGGAACATTGGGACACTGAGAGATCACAAAGCTAATATGAATATATCCAAGGCAGGACTTCACAGGATTAATTGATTTTTAAAAATTCATTACAAAATAGTCAGTTATACACCTATATAATAGTCCCCAGAACATTCAACTTAAAGGAATAAATAGCAAGGTGACTTGTCAAAAAACTATTTCTATTTGAACTTCATGGGGGGGGGAGGGAGGTAAGAAAAACTATATGATAAGAAAAATAAAAACCTCTTTCCTATATTTCACCACACCAAATATTCATACCCATTAAACTACTGAAACCAAAATATCTCAAAATATAAAAAGACATGCCTGGTGGAAGAAATTAAAAACATTTAAATGGATTGCTAGAATGGAATCACTTAAATTACGTGGTAGAAATTATTAAGATCACTTAAACTACCCCTCCAAAGGTGGAAGGGACATTCAAGGCTAACTTAACAGACAAGGAAACAGTCTCAGAGAGATTGCCCATGGTCATATAACTAGTATCAGAGAGAGAATGGCTTTCTCAACTCCAAACCTAACACTTTATTCACTGAGACATAGTATGGTATTAATCAGTGACCATAAAAATCGAGAAGCTTAAATAGAGTATGTTGGAAAGGACTGGTCTAAGTGAGGAAGGTAAAGAAAGAGGTAGAAGTCTGCCAGTACATAAAAGGAAAGAGAGAGGACACTGGCTGGAAAGAGTAGAAGGGTCAAGAGGTTTTCTTACCAGAAGAAAAAGGATTAGAGAAGGAAAGGAGTCTGGGAGGAAGAGGAGGAAATGGAAGAAAGCCCTGGAGGAAGGATCAAGGCAGATGAGGAATCCTACTCGTAAGGGGCAGTAATATGGCCTGAGACTGGTTCTCTTTAACTTGACACTACTAGTTAGTTGCACAATATTAGGCAAGTTACTGAGCCTTTAGTTTTCTCATCTAAAAAAGGAAAGAAAATGCTGGATTAGATAAAGGCTAAATTCCCTTTGAGCTCTAAAATGAGTCATTCCATATGCCTCAGCTATGGCGGGTAGAACAATGAGCTCTTTTCAAATAATGGTGAATATCTTTGGCAAAATTATCCAACCTTGCTTTGTCTCAATATTTTCATTTATAACATAGATCTGTAAAACATCTAGAATGTATACATTATGGTAATTGTATGAATCAATGACATAATGCTGTCAAAATAATGTGTATACCTCTCTGTATAAGGCCTAAATAAAATATTCCAAAGAAGACAAGTTCATTGTTTATTTGGGGTATATAATCTTAAATTAGAGTAGTGTCAAATTATAAATATCTATAGAGCATAGTTTACAGAATATTATTCTCTTTTGCTTCCTAGAATGGTAGAGATAAAAGTGATCAATATTCATTTCTTTTAAGGTGAGTCAGAAATTTCACAGTCTTTATAAACCTAGAACAATTTCAGTTCTTTCACACAAGTGTTAGAAATATTGGAAATAACAAGATTCAATTCTTCCTCCTTTCTAACAAAGGCATAAATATTTGGACTTCAGGGAAATTGTTTTCAAAGCTGAATAAGATTATCAGTTTTAGGGGGCAGCTGGGTAGCTCAGTGGATTGAGAGCCATGCCTAGAGATGGGAGGTCCTAGGTTCAAATCTGGCCTCAGACACTTCACAGCTGTGTGACCCTGGGCAAGTCACTTGACCCCCATTGCCTAGCCCTTACCACTCTTCTGCCTTGGAGCCAATACACAGTATTAACTCCAAGATGGAAGGTAAGGGTTAAAAAAAATATATTATCAGTTTTACTTTATTGATAACTTCAAACCTATTCTATTATTCTATTCAAACCTAGATCTATTAAGCATCTCCTCTGTGCACTGAGGAGCCAAAGACATATTAAAAAAGGATACAATGCCCATGAAATACAATGGAACCTAGCTCCTGACATCTTAAACAAAATGAGACACATTTTTGGACATGGTTTATGTGGGAATTTGTTCTGATTATTAATATTCATTATAACATTCTTTTTTTCCTTTTCAGTGGGGAATTGAGGGGTAGGGAGAAGAAAATGAAATAAATATTTATTAATTGAAAAAGCAAAATTTAATTAGAAAAAAGGAAAAGTAATGAACATTATCTACCAAATAGCTGTGATTCCACATTTTTAAAAAGCTTTAGCATTGAATCCATTGAGATACAATTCACTGGGTGGAGTGAGAAATCAATATTTCTTTTACAGGAACCAGGTCTTTTCAACTTTCAAAATAATGTGATGTAGCTGAATTTTAAAATAATCAGAATAGGCATGCAAAAGAAGGGGGAAAATACTGAGGGACTAGAATACAAGGTAGTGAGTGACAGGAATCAAAACACAGACAAGATAGAAGGTTTTTAGTCAGATTTGAAAAGAGAAAAACTAACTTTTGAGAAGAGAAGAACAAGGAAAGACATGGATGAGAAAGTATCCAAGCTGAACCTCAAAGGAAAATAAAAAATTTGAAAAAGGAAAATGGCAAATACAATCCAGAAAGTTTCTTTTCATTATGATTTAAGCTTGTTGGTAAGCAGAAGTAAAAACTGATGTATTATTCTCTTTTATTGCTTAAGTAGAAGGAGTCAAGATGGCTGCATAGAGGCAGCAAAAGTTCAGACCTCTGAAAAACCCTTCCTTACCAATTACAAACTAAATGCTCCTAGGGGACTGAAAATCAAACCTAACAACAAGACAGAACCAAGGATCCCTCCTGCTGGACTCAACTTAAATGGTACACCCCCCCCCAAAAAAAAAGCCTGAATTTGAGAACACTCCAGTTTAAGGGGAAGGAAGAAGGAAGGTCCTAGGACCCCTTCCCTACCTACAGCGCTAAGCCTCCAGGAGCAGCTGGAACCTCTGGGCAGGCAAAGGCACTGGTCTGGAGGGAATGCTTTGCAGACAAAGCTATGCCAGGCTCAGAGCATCGAACACAGGCAGTGGGGAAAGAGTAAGAAGAGAAGGAGAGCAGAGCAGGCAGCCTAGTTGCAGCTGAGGAGACCCTCCATATTGCTCCCCTCTTCCAGGAGATTTTGGCCTCAGGGCACATCCAGCCCAACCTAGCTGGACTTAATCCCATCAAAATCTTCATAGGACAGGGAAGCTCAAGTTCCAACACCCCTCCCCCACAGACTGCACTGAGAGATTTGCTGACAAGATTTGCTTCCCAAGAGGGAAGACTGACAGAAAAGCACAAAACCAAAAAAAAAAAATGAGAGGAGCAAGAGCGCAGGCAACTGCAGGGAGTAAAGAAGGGGGGTAAATATGAGCAAACAACAGAAAAAGAAAAAAGAAATTACAATCGACACCTTCTATATAGGTAATAAACAAAGAGCAAACAGAACAGAGAAGGAGGAGGGAACACCAAGCAATAAAACAGAAAATCCAGCAAACTGGATACAGGTGTTGGAAGAACTCAAAATACAATTCAAAACACAATTAAGAGAGCCTGAAGACAACTAGGTAAAGAACTTAAAAAGTAAGATAAGTCATCTGGAAACAGAAAACAGTGTCTTGAAAGCCAAAATCAATCAGCTTGAAAATGAGGCAAAGGAGATGAAAGATGAAGAGAAGAATGATCAAAAAGCCAGGGATCAAATCTAGTCTTTAAGAACCAGAATACAACAATTAGAAGCAAGCAACAATTAGAAACAGCAGGACACTATAAAACAAAATCAAAAGAATGAAAAAATTGAGGAAAACATGAAGTATCTCATTCACAAAACAGAAGATTTAGAAAATCATTCCAGGAGAGATAACTTAAGAATCATTGGTCTACCGGAAGACCACGACAAAAGAAAAACCCTGGACATCATAGTACAGGAAATTATACAAGAAAACTACCCTGATTTTCTAGAACAAGAGGGAAAAGTGAAGATTGAAAGAATCCACAGATCACCTCCTTTACTTAATTCCCAACTGACAACACCCAAGAATCTTATAGCCAAACTCAAGAAATCTCAGACCAAGGAAAAAATATTACAAGATGCTAAGAAGAAGTCATTCAGATACCATGGAATCACAGTGAGGATAACACAAAATCTGGCTGCATCTACACTGAAAGCCCCAAAGGCATGGAATATGACATTCCAGAAAGCAAGGAACTAGGTCTACAACCAAGAATTAACTACCCAGCAAAACTGACTACATTCTTACAGGGAAAAGTATGGTCATTTAACAAAACAGAAGAATTCCAAGCATTTGTAAAGAAAAGACCAGACCTGAACAGAAAATTTGATGCCCAAGCACAGAACTCAAGAGAATCATCAAAAGGTAATTAAAAAAGAGGGGAAAAAAGAAAACCAAACCAAAACAAAACAAACAAACAAACAAAACCCCAAAACCCTTTTTTTTTAAATTGCTTAAGTATAGGGATTGAACACTGATTTCATTTGTATAGAGAACTCTAGAAGAGGAAATTCCTTATACTGATGCAGGCTGGCACCTTCTTTTCATTTTATTGTTGTAATGAGCTGCCCCTGAAAAGTTAAGTGACTTGAATCCAGGTCTTTCAATTTTGATGCTTGAACCTCAAACCACTCCAATATTTTCAACTCTGCTTAATCAAGGACAGAAGAAAAAGTCATTTTGTTTAGCAGACCTAATTGTAGTTATTTTAAAAATAATTTAATAAGCATTACCTATGTGCCAGGTCCTATGGTAATACTGAGGATACAAATACAAAAGACAGTCCTTGCCCTAAAGGAGTTCGTATCCTAGTGCAGTGATAGCAAACCTTTTAGAGACCAAGTGCCCAAAATGCAACTCTCATGCAGCATGTGAGTCCCTGCCTTACCCCAGACAGGGGAGGGAGGAAGCATTCCTACTGTGCTGCTGGACAGAGTCCTCAGGCATGTGTGGAGAGGGAGAAGGTAGCAGCCCCCTCCAGCACATGTGCCTTAGGTTTGCCAACATGTCCCTGGCATTTTTTGATCTGAGAAATGGCAGGGATGTAAGAGACACCATAGGAAAACTGATTAACATGTTCTTTCCAAAAATGGCAGTCTTGATTTGATTTTTATTCCCAGAGCTAAAGGAAAGCGAGAGGTACATGTGCAGCAGAGAGCAGAGTTTAATATAGACTGGGCTAGATCTCTCACCAATTCAAAGTTCCAAGATCCAAAGTGGCAGGATTTCCTCTCTGTGGCTCAAAGTATTTTATAGGTCTAGAAATTATATCTTCATAGAAACTCCTACTTGGGCCAATTGATTAGAGGATTCAACTTCAAGAGAGCAGTCTCACAGAAGGGTGAGGATGGAAGCCAGACTGCACCAGCATGAGTAAGGAGTGGGTGGTGAGAAAGAAGAGTGAGTACAGAGTTTGGCAGAGAAAGGAAGAGATAGAATTTCAATGAGTGTGGGCTAGGAGGTAGGACAAAAGGGTTTGTTATGTTTTAATAGGATCAACCAAAGCAAGCACACACATTGATAGAAGGAAATGAATGGAGAAGAGACTAGGAAAAGAAGCAAAGTGCCTAATCCTGGAGAAGAAGGTGAAGGAAATTTGCTTAAAAGAATAAACATGAGACACCTAGGTGGCTCAGTGAATTGAGAGCTAGATCTAGAGATGAAGACATCCTAGGTTCAAATCAGGCATCAAACACAGCCTAATTATGTGACCTTGGACAAGTCACTTAACCCCTATTTCCTCAACCTTACCACTCTTTTGCATTGGTTCTAGGATAGAAAATAAAGCTTTTAAAAAAAAAAGTATAATCATAGAGACTACTTCCAGAAGGAAGGGAGGCCCCTAGGTCTTTTTGATACTGGGAATGCCAAACACAATAGGTGACTATATTTGAGGTGTGCAGTGAGAGGTGAGAGAAAATATCGATGATGCTGTGAAGAGTATCCTTTCTACTCCAGACTACAACTTCTTTCTTTTCAGATCTTATTTTTCCATATTATGTTTCATTCATTATCTTGTTTACATTAGTTTTCTCTCCCTAACTAGATTATAATTTTGTGGTAACCCCATGTCTTGGCTCTAAAATGCACATTATCACAGGCATTTGACAAATACCCAATTGGCTGATATTAAGTATGTGCAAACTGCTCAAATATTCCACAAAAGCATACAATTCTCTGTTATTTGACTCCATAAGGTAGTTTCACAAAATGAGAGGATCACAAAGAATTTTAGAGTTGGAACCCAGTCCAATTCATGATCATAAAGAAATGGCGACAGCATACCTGCTTGACAAGTGGTCATCCCACTTCTTCTTGAAGATTTCCATTGGGAAGATGAGAGGGAAGAAGTCTCTACATTTGAGGCAGAACCATTTCACTAAATTTCAGCTAAAATTGTTAAGAAGAGATTTTTTCTGGCATGAAACCTATTTTCCTCTCTGTAACTTCTTTCCCCTTGCTTCTGATTCTAATCCTCTGAGACAAATAGAATAAAATCTAAAATGTTTTCTAAACAATAAATATTAAAATAACTGAAGACAGCTATAAGACCTTGTAACACCCTGTCTCTCTGCACCACCCTTATAGTCATACTAGTTTTCACTTGTTCAGATTAAACACTCCCAGTTCATTCCAATTTTACTTGGATCTACTTAAGGGTCCTCACTAGCTTTGTTGCCCTTCTCTTGAGACTCCAGTTTATTAATGGCCTTCCTAAAACATAGCATCCAGAACTGAACATGAAACTCTAGAAGTGGTCTGCCTAGGGCAGAGTACAGGAGAGCTCTCTCCTCCTTGCTCCTGGAAGCTTGCCTTCTCTTAACCCAGGTCAAGAATCCCTCAGAAAGCAATGTATTGGGGGCAGCTGGGTGGCTCAGTTGATTAAGAGCCAGACCTAGAGACAGGAGGTCCTAGATTCAAATCTGACCTCAGGCACTTCCTAGCCATGTGATCCTGCACAAGTTCCTTAACCCCCATTGCCTAGCCCTTACCACTCTTCTTCCTTGAAACCAATACATAGTATTGATTCCAAGATGGAAGGTAAGGGCTTGGAAGGAAGGAAGGAAGGAAGGAAAAAGGAAGAAAGGAAGGAAGGAAGGAAGTGTTTGCCACATCACATTAAAGACTTTTACTGCCTTTTCAGCCCACTAAAAGCCCCAAATCTCTTTCATATAAACTACTAAAAATGCCTGCGCCAAATCAAGTATAAGGGTCTTCAATTGAAACCTGAATGCTCATGTACCCAATATGGCATAAAAGTTTCTATTAGAGCTTTCTTAGAGTCCTTCCAACTCTTAGATTCTGTGACTCAGATACTAAGCAAAGGCCACATGGATTTATTTTCTTATTTGTTTCTATAGGAAGCTTAGTTGCAAAACAGATGAAGTTTGGAGCCAGAAAACCTAGAATTTGAATCCTGCCTCAGACACTACCATATAACCCAGAGCAAGCCACTTAACTTCTTTCAATTTCCATTTGCCTATCTATAAAGAAAGGATAATCACAGATCCTCCCTCCCAAAGTTGTTGTGAGGATCAAATAACACATGTAAACACTTTGAAAACCTAAAAGAGTTAAATAGACGCTAGGAGCTATTATTATTGTTTATTGTTTGTTATGAAGGGGTGTATTTTGAAAATATACAAGAAATATGAGATTTTACTGTGTTTTTTTAAACCAAGGGAAAATATTATATAGTCTATTTCCCACTTAAATGATGAACATTTTTTTGTCCTGTTTCACATACAGACTTGGATATTATTTTATTTTTTAAAACTCTTATCTCCTGTCTAAGAATCAATACAGAGATCCATTTTAAGGTATAAAGAGTGGTAAGGGCTAGACAATGAGAGTTGTGACTAGTCTAGGGTCATATAGCTAGGAAGTGTTTGAGATCACATTTGAACCCAGGACCTCCTGTTACTAAATCTGGCTCCCAATCCATCTTGCTGTCCTGTTAGATATTATTTTTTTAGGAATCTCAAGTCCAATGCTTTGGTCAACATGAAGAAGTCTCCTATAGGAAGACTTCTTTTGTCTAGAGCAATCAAAATAAGAGTCAACATGTTTGTTTTTTAACTCCTTAGAAAAATAAGTTGTACATTTTTTTAGCATTACTATAGTACTGATTGTTGATGTTGATAAGGCATAAAAAGAGATCTTTTTTAATAATATCACGCAAAATTTCATAATACACATTAGTTACTCTATTTGAAGTCAGGAATCTGCTTATTAAACATGACATTTACACTAAATTGGATTGGAGAGGATGAGAAGAAAATTCTTTGTTTATCTTTCTGGCTTTCCCTACAGTAAGACAGAATTATGGTTGTATTTCTTCTCCAGTGAAATCTCAAAAGGATTAGCAAAATAAACAAAGCTAGGTTTTTGTTAGCTTCACTTTGCTGCCACTGTTTTTATTGCCAAACAGGCCATATATTATTGGAAGAGAATTATTTTTTAACCAGGCCAACAGACAGCAGTAAGTTGGAAATAAATTTATATTAATTTAACCCTTCTAAACTATTTCTGAGATGATCAAACTCATGTTCCCTTTTTGACCAGTATCTCACTCTCACTCTAATGCCAAGTCATTTTTTCCCATTTTCTCCTTTCACATGTATTCCATTGGAAAAGTACAGAATAGTTAAATGTCTCAAAATGGAAGAAATTTTATTGTGGGCATCAAATTAATATTCACATAATAGCTTTTCTTCTCCCTTGTTTGTATTTCACTGACTTTTCTCCTTTTTTTAATAAAATTTACCAAAAATTCACATAATATATTAACAGCTATTTAAGTAACTGACCAGAAAAGCCCTTATTGTTAGCCTTCTAAATCTATATCTATTCCATTTACTGAAGTAACCTTTCTCAATAGTACAGAAGAACTAAGTATCATCCTCTCCAGTTCCTCAGAAGACCAAAAGTATCTAATATCTTTGAAATGGACATTATGAATCAGAGTAAGTGCTAATTTTCAAAAAATAACCTAGGAATTGGCCCAAGTGATATGAACCAATATCTCAGAGAAGCACATGGGTCCTTCTTTTTAAGGCTTTAATCCATCAGAATCTGTATGGGATCTTTCTCCACTAAAGGAAATAGAATTCTGTCTATGACTTAGAGGATATGTCCTAGGGAGTTGCCTGGGACAAATACAGAGGCTAAAGGACTTGCCTTAAGGTTGTACAATTAGTATACAAAATTATGGAATATCTAAGCATGATTTTGCAAGTTCAAAGGATTGCAGAGTTGGAAGGTGAGTTTGTTCAAAAGCTCTTAACCCAGGGTCTGTAAAGTTTTTAAAACATAATTTGATAACTATACTTCAATGTAATTAATTTTCTTTGTGAGTATATATTTTATTTAATACATTTAAAAACATTAATGTGAAAAAAGGGTTTCATAGGCTTCAAACTATCAAAGGGGGTCTATGACTCAAAGAAAGGCTAAGAGTCTCTGTAACTAGTTCAACATTCTTATTTTAATTATTAAAATGAAGCGTAAAAAGTGACAAATTTTGGAGGGGATGTGGAAAAACAGGAACACCAATGCACTGTTGGTGGAACTATGAATTGATTCGCCCATTTTTGGAAAGCAATTTAGAATTACATCTAGAGATTATAAAACTATGTATGCCTTTCAGATCCACTAATACCATTGCTGAGTCTTTTCCTCAAGGAGATCAGGGAAAGAGGAAAAAAAGCCCTATATGTTCCAAAATATTTATAGCAGCTTTCTTTGTGGTAGCAAAGAATTGAAAACTAAGAGATGCCCATTATCTGAACAAATTTGGTATATGACTGTGTTGGAATACTACGGCACCATAAGAAAGGCTAG
Organism: Monodelphis domestica; assembly: GCF_027887165.1. Classification (NCBI taxonomy): domain Eukaryota; kingdom Metazoa; phylum Chordata; class Mammalia; order Didelphimorphia; family Didelphidae; genus Monodelphis; species Monodelphis domestica. The sequence continues at coordinate 282,557,308 of NC_077232.1, read as the reverse complement.
AGAAACTGATTTTTTTAAATGGAAAAGAATTACATAAGGTTCTACTCATTAGTGAAATGAGTAGAACCAGGAGAACATTATACATAGAGAATTAATCTTGGAAGTGAATGTTATTTCCAGGAATGAACAGAAAGGTGAAATATAAAAGACAATTTTTATGTACATGATGGCCACCTTGACAATATCTATTTTAATGTGGGAAGGATGGGGAGGAGCTGGGCAGTAGTGGACAGGACACATTATGCAGATATGAAAAAAAGTAAGCTAAACACATATGAGATTAGTGATTTTTTCTGTACTGTCTTCTTTTTTTTTCATATATATTGGAAATGCTTATTTCATTTAGTTTTGTAAAATTTGGAATAAAAAAATTGAAGCCCAATAAGTGATTTGTCTAAGTTCATACAGGTAATGTCAAGTTCTCCTTAAAATTAATTTCTGTCTTTAGTCTTCTAAAATTAAGCTCGACATGTTCAACAAGGCCTTTGTCTCACACTGTATTACCATTACAGACAGTTAAACAGTAAAGACAGTCTATTTTAATACTTCAAAGATTTGTGACTTTATTCATGTGGGTTCACCCTCCCCTGGGGCAGACCACAACCCTTCCACACTAGTAGATCAAGATTTTGTTCCAAATTTTTTGAGGTTGGTCCTCAGATAGCAGACACCCAGTCTATCATCAGGCCCACACTTGGAACCCCTACCAGCCCGGCAGGCCCTGACAGTGCTTGCATTTTGCTAGAATAACCTTAAAAAACTTGCACACCACAATTAGGCATCAGAATATAGCTTTAGTGCAGGGACTGTGGTATATTATATAGAAAATCCCAAACATTATTTGTAGAAAATAACATTCCCTGGAAGTCAGTGATTTATGAAAGAATACGGAGAAACTAACTTTAAAAAGCTCATACTAAGTTTTCATACTTGAACTTGGAAACACACCAACCAAGGGATGCAAAAAGCTTCCAAAAAAAGGAAAGAAAGCAATCATGTGATTTTTTGACATGGGATCAGCAGCCCCAAGAAGTCATCCAAATCAAAGCGATTCTTCTGGTGTGGTTCTTTCAACTATTTTACAACTCTAGTTTTAAAATTTCTCATTTCCTTCTCATGATTCCAAAGCTACAGGATTTGGACTTGGAAGGACTAGAGGGAACAGAGGAAAAAGTCTTTGTGGAAAGATATCATCTCCTTCAAATGCAGTAGTTGCCCCATCTTTCTGCTCTCTGTTTCTCTAGTTAGTCATCTAGCTGGCCTTATCCTCCTGAGATCACAAGATCATAGACCCAGCCCTGGCAGGAACCTCAGAGGCCACCTCTTCCAACCTCGTTTGAGAAAAGAAGAACTGAGGCCAGCTGGGGAAGTGACTTGCCCCAGGTCACATCAATAGTAAGCCTCAAAGGCTCTAAATTCAGTCTTAGTGTTCTTTACTACTCCTTTAATAACAATGGATCATGGAAAATATAGTACTTAAATTTTCAAATGCGTTGATCTTGTTCATCCTTCTGACCAAAGATGATAAATCAATCCATCATGAGGGAGTAAAGAGTGTAAAGTCAATAGTCACCACAGAAAAGGCGACTAACAGGTGAGCTAGATGACAAGAAGAGAAAGTACCCATGAGATTGAAACAATGTCTTTTGATATTTTTAAGTGATACATTTAATTCTTCCATTCTGACCTTGCAAGAACTAAGGGTCTCTGTAGAAGTCTAAGAGCTTTGTGTGTGGAGAATCATTCCTTCCATAACTGTTTCCAATTTATTCTGTACTCATCTCATTTGTGCACTTTGTGCACAAGAAGTTCAGACTGTGAACTTCTTGAGAGCAGAAACTATCTTTAGTCTTTCTTTATATCCCCAGTTCATGTCACATAATAAGCACCTTAAAAGATTTGCTGATTTGACTTGATTTGCCCTCATTATCTTACTCCATGTCATGGAGCAGCCAGAAAGCTGTTTCTTTTGGGGGTAGGTTTTTTATGATTCTTTCATTCAAAATCATCTCCAAAGTAATCTAGCTCCTACATGTCCTTCAAGGCCTGGATCCATCTATTCTCACCACCTACAAGAACACTGTTGACAAATTCAAACCACAACACCTCTACCAATAAAATTTCATGGTATTTACTGTTTGTAGAAGTCTTTTTTAATTAATTAATTAATTAGATTACTTAATTTAGAATGTTTTTCCATGGTTCTATGATTCAGGTTCTTTTCCTCCCTTCCTCCCTCCCATAGACAACAAGCAATTCCTCTGAGTTTTTGTTTGTAGAATTCTTGAGCATATTAATCATGTATAGTCTTAAGATAACACTTCCACAACTATTTTACGCATGCATTGTAAACTCATGGAATCTTCCTAATTCTTAGTGCAGACCAGGAAACATGAAGTGTTTTACTATGTGTAAAGCAGTGCACATAGTAAGAGCTGGACAGAGCATAATCCCATGCCTTCGAACTTACATAATATAAAGGAGATATAATGTCATTAGACCTGTGACCTTAGCACAGATCCAAACCCAGATAATTCTTCCAATGTTTGAAGAGAGCTATCAGAACCTCTTTAAACCTTCTTTCTTCCAAGATAAAATATTCCCAGAAATGCTTTAAGCAATATTCCTAAAGTATCTTTTTAAAAAACAAAACAAAACAAAAAACCCTAACCTTCCATCTTAGAATCAATACTAATGTATTAGTCCATGGGCAGAAGAATGGTAAGGGCTGGGTAATAGGAGTTAAGTGACTTGCCCAGGGTCACACAGCTGGGAAGTTAAGGCATCTCTTTCTAAATCTTTTGCCATCAGAGTCTCTCCCCCTCCACTGCTCTGAAAAAGCTCCATTAGTCAATATCTCTACTAAAATAGGATTTTAAGAACTCACCCCTTTCTAAACAAGAGAGATCACCAATGGGACCTTTGCTTCTCTTATTCTGGATATTATATTCCTAATAATGTAGCTTGAAAATGTCATTAGTTTTTTTTTTCCAGAGCCCTGAAACATCAAATTTATCGTTTTCTATCCATGATTTTTTTTCTTTATAAACTAATCTAGCTACATCTCCCTCAATCAGTTTAATTTTTTTAAACCCAGAAAGGGTAACCTCTTTGAAGTCAGACTTCAGTCCATTTCATTTCTGTTTTCATATTTTTAGTTCCCTTGAATTCAGGCCAATGTGAAAAAACAGACTACAGAGGACATCTGTAACCCCTTACGTCAGAGCTCAGTCATCTACATCATCAGAAGAACACTGACTGGTCAAAACTCAAACACTGTCTATTGAGGTTTGTTTGCTTTGATTAGCTTTAAACTATGAAGATAACCTAAAGGGAATATAGCAGGGAATGGATTACCAAAGTTCTACGGGAAAATGCTACTAAGAAAAAAGAAGTCACAAAACAAGATTCTAGTTTCTATTAAAGATTGTAGTTTATATTTTAAAAAATACAACAAATGTTAAAGTTTACTTCATAGGATAATTATGTGGCTCACTGGCCAGAGAGCCAAGACTAGAGATGAGAGGATCTGGGTCAGATAATTTCTAGCTGTGTGACCCTAGGCAAATCACTTGACCCCAACTGCCTAGCCTCTTACTATTCTTTTTGCCTTCGAACCAATACTTAGTATTGATTCTAAGATGGAAGGTAAGGGTTAAAAAAATTTACTTAAGCCAAGCAGAGTTTCAAAATTTCAATAAGCCACAGACTACAGTCTCTGCCAAGAATAGGCCCTTGGGACCTGGCGATCTCCTTCCAAGTTGATAGATACCACATCCTATTTTTTCCTCCATCAGACACAAGTTAGGACGCATCTCTGCACCTTCAAGTTCTTTTCCACTTTCAAGGACCATTTCCATTTTTTCAAAGAGCACTTAAATCTTTCCAGTAAACAAGAGGACAGTGAGATGTTCCTTCAGCCCTCAGACCCTCTTCTCTCATAGAGACCTATCACTTATATTCTGTATAAAGCATTATTTAAAACTGTCAGAAAAATAAACACAGTAACTCTCTCCATGTTGCTGAAAAATTCTCCTTGCTTTCCAAGACAGCTAGAAAAAATATTCCAAGTCAATTTTGTTCTTGTTTGTAGCTCCTATAGCTAATTCATGGCTAACTGCAGTTTGCTCTTTCTCTTGGTCATAGGAAGGTTCAAAAAGGCTTCATTTAAAGCAGTCTTCCTCACCTTTAAACCTGTTCAAGGCCCACTATATCCCTTAAGCACAGTGCCTGGCATATAGTAAGTGCTTAATAAATGCTTTTTATTGACTGATTAAAAATGCCTAGTTCCTATGACAGCTTTCAAAGAAGTTATCACCTGCTTCTGAGGTCCTATCCACTATCTGAAGCCTTAAACAAGAAGCCAATTTCCAACCAGTTCTTCCACTTTTCAACAATGTTGAGCAGGCTTTAGAGTCATATATCTACCTAACTTCTTCTCCACCTCTCCATCTCTGCCTTTTGTCCAGAAAGAAATTCAGTTTAACTGGGACCTAGAACATTGGGAGGAGAGTCTGAGATGAGATAAGCCCAGGAAGACAAATGAAAGGCAAAAGAGCTCAAACTACTCAGTAGGCAATAATGAAGACTTCTGAGCAGAGCAACATTGTCAAATTTATGCACAAGGAAGGTTAGTATGGTAGTCAAGGGAAGACTGAATTGGAGAATAACTAGGAAATCATTGCAATAATTCAGGAAAATGATAATGAGGGTCTGAAGATGGTGGTGATAATCCAATGGTGGTACTAGGAATAGAGAGGAGGGAGACCAACATGAGAAATATCCCATCTGAATCAACAGAATTTAATTTTTTTCAACTAAGACATATAAATTGTTAAACTTTTCAATTACTAAACACAGTGAAAATTTTAGTAAAGTTTAACAAATTTAAATTTGAAAAAACAGTTCTGACTAGAATATTTTATCCAGTTATTTAAAAGTATCCATTAGGGGGCAACTAGGTGGCTCAATGCAATCCAGACAGGGTCCGGCACAGAAATGAGAGCTCTAGATTCAGATCTGGCCCCAGACATTTCCTAGCCATGGAACTCTGGACATGGCACTTATTCCTCATTGCCTAGCCCTTGCCACTCTTGAAAGCCTTGAAACCAATACACAGAATTAATTCTAAATTCTGTCTGGATTTTTTAAAGTAACTTTTATGCTAAAGCACTACAGTAATATAAATCCCAAAAGTCTAGTGCAGTGTGTTAAGAAATCTGTCAGACTGAAATAAGAGGTTACTGACATTTTCACTCTTTTAATAACTAGTTTTCCTATTCTCCTCTAATTAAAGTATATTAAATATATCCAATTAGTCATTGAAACATATCAATCTATGTACTCCTGATATTCTTTTCAAGCAGAAGGCTACAGAACATATATTTTGAATATTTCACAAAGCTTAAGTCTTCTAAAACTTCCTTTCCCAACCATAATATATTATTCAAATTAAAAAATGATGGGGGGGAAGGACAGACATGCCATCAATGATAATGAAAATGAAGAAAATGAGTGAAAAAAAGAAAATGAAATGAAAAATGAAAAAAATATATTAGGAAACCTATATTGCTTTGATGCTTCCTGGAGGATTTTACTTAAAGTTGTCAAATGAGAGCTATTTTTAAATTTTAAAAATTAGGTAAAGTACCCTATTGATTTATCACTTCGTCCTAAAACAGTGATGGCAAACCTTTTAGAGACCATAAACCGTGCCCCGCCCCCCAAGAAACTGAGTGCCCTGCCCCTACCCCAGAAAGGGGAGGGAGAAAGTACTCTCATTGGGTTGCTGGGCAGAGGGGTAGGTGAAGTGAAAAAATGTCCTCAGATTGTGGAAAGGAAAACTAAAGCAAGTTCTGGACTTTCTGCCACTAAGTTGGAACCAACAGCAGTTGGAGTGTTAGAGAAAAGATATTGACAAAACTGACAGTTGGTGGGGGAAGGGGCAACTGGGAGTGGCAGTTGGTCTTGTGACTCACACTTACTTCCTGGCTCTGGAACATGAAGGAGCCTCTCTTCCTGTGTCTGGATAGAAGTGCCTCTTTTCCTGAATTTCCTAACAGTGTGCTCTACCTGGATCCCTGTGATCGTGTCCATTGGTCAAAAGGACTTAAGGGAAGCAGTTTGGACTGTAAGGTAGGTCTTTAGGGGTGTCAACCCGAAGAGAAAGTCAGAACTTTTCTCCATCTTGCTGTCTACTGCTAACGACTTTGAACTTAAGAAAACTAGCATAGATTAGCACAGACAGGAATAACAAAAACCCTCCACCAGCCTGTGAGGCCTGGCCTCAGCTCAAAAGCTGAGAGAGACCCAAACCTTATCTAGAGAACTCTTTCTTCCCTCTTCCCTGATACCTCCCCAATCCAAACTTGTTACTAAAATTTATCTTTACTTGAATATCGCAGTCAGATAAGAGGACTAACATTTCAGGGGACATAGAGGGAGCTGAATCTCAAGACAGTTATTCAACCATAAATGGTCCTTATTGGACCCCTGGGCGACCTTGGTCTGTGGGGAGGCTTGTCCCTCAGGACGGTCCATGCTTACCTGCTCTGGGGTATCTGCAACATCATTCTATAGAGAAGACATCCACTCAGGCTATCATAAGTGGCCCATTTCTCGGGAACTTCATTTTTCAAAATAGCCTCTCGGCGGGGGGCATCTCTCTCCTTTTACCTCAACAGAATCCATATTTCCTCTCTCCCTTCAACTCCTCCATTCCCTGCTACAAGACCTTCAGTACCCCCTGTTCTTCAATTCCACCCATTTTTCCTATAAATATTACAAGGTGCAGTGAAGAGGGAGAAGGAAGCAGCTGGGCCAGAGTCCCTCTGCCTTTCTAATAATGAACTTTGGCAGAAGACAGCATGTGTGCCCACAGAGAGGGCTCTGCCTGCCCTCTTTGGCACGAGTGTCATAGGTTCCCCACCATGGCCCTAAAATATGAGTCACATTGCTAAATTGGCAAAGGTAAGGATAATTTTAAGGAAGGAAGTCTATGGTTTCTTGGCCTTCTTGATCATAATATGCAAAATGCATTTCAATTATTCTAATTATTCTAGTTAAAAGAAATGTCTCAACTTCACCCTTGAACAGGAAGAAGAGAATTCTTAAAAGGAATTATTCACCAAGGCAGTGCCAAAAGTGAATTGATTGTTGTTATATGATGAATCAAAATCAAAATATGTTGTATGATGAATTAAATGAACTTTCTCTGGTGTTCTATTTTATCTCATTGTGAAATTTTACCTGTTGTAACATAAATTGTAAACAAAACTGGTTTGTTAGAGATTTTTAGGACCATGAAGTAATTCTGCCTCTCCTTAGTCATGTCTTTCTCTATTCATAGAAATGTTTAGTTTAGATTAATAATAAATTAAGAAAAATGTTTCCAGTTGGTTCAAGTCTGAAACAGTAGATTTCTATCTGATCCAGTGATAATACTACTAGACATCTACTCCCAAAGGAGGTCAAAAACAGGGAAAAATTCTACTTTGAGAGGTTAAGATTCCCTTGGAATCAAGACCACCAGCTGCTATTATCCAAGTACTGATGTAAATGATGAGGGCATAGAGTAAAGTTGAGACAACACAAGAAAGTTCAGATCTGAAGGGGGAAAAAATAACTTAGAAACTCTACTGGCATTCTTATCAGCTCCTGGGTCTTCCTTTATTATCTCTATGCAAATGACTCCCAGATCTATTTATACCATTTCAGCTGTTCTCCTGAGTTTCAATGATGTGTCACCTAGATTTCCTATAGGCATATCTCAAATTTAACTTATCCAAAAGAGAATTTATCATTTTTCTTTATTCCGTCATGGACACCACCCAGTGCACCACCTCAGAGTCATCCTTAACTCTTCACTTTTTCTCAACCCTACATATCTAATCAGTTGTCAGGCCTTGTTGATTGAATGTCCATCCATCCCCTTCTCTCTTATTATATCTAACCTAGAATCTTTTAGAAGGTCTCTCAAAACCCAGGCTCTGTCACTCTATCTCTATCGCTCTCATCCTTCCTCCACACAGCTGAAAAAAAAATGACAATTCTAAAGCACTAGTCTGACTGCATCACTCCCCCGTTCAAAAAGTTCCGAAAGCTTTTTGTTATTTTTAGGATCAAATACAATTTCCTCTGTTTGGCATTTAAAGCCCTTTGCAGTTTGGCTCATGTCTACCTATCCAGACTTATTAAATGTTATTCTCCTTCATGTACTCTACACTGAAGCCAGAGTCATTGATTTGTTATTCCATATTTGGTCTACCATCTCTGAATTTGGACAGGCCCTATCCCATGCCATGAATGCCTTCCCCTTTCTCACTTCTGCCTTTTAGAACCTCTTCCAACCCCTATAGTAGGTTTGTCCTGATTCTTCCAGTTCCTAGGGCCTCCACTATCCATGAGGATACTTTTATTTATTTTGTATATATTTTATACTTGAGTGTATATAATTCAATGTTATTGCTTGATAAAATACAAGTAGCAAGAACTGTTTCATTTTTGTATTTTTATCCCTAGGACCTAGCCTAGGTGTCTAGCATACAGAAGAGGCTTAATAAATGCTTGTTGATTAGTTGACTGATTGAAGATGATTTTTTGGTTAACATTATCAACAAATTCCCTTGCATTTCTTTATTTTCAAATTCTCTTAAATGAATAAAATTTTGGTAACAATTTAGTTGTGTTTAGGCAAAGGAAATGTTTAAGAATTCAGTTATAATTCCGATGACATTAAATAGCTGTAGACACTAAAAGCTTCTACATTTTTAACCTTTAAATATATAAAGCCAGAAACATGGAGACAAAGGTTAAAATTTTTCTTCAAATCTTGGAAATGAGATTTTGCTTGATTGTTAGTGTTTCAGGAGCCTAAAGGATCCTTTATTACAGTCCGTACTAAATCGCTTAAGTTAGAAATTCATCCGAAAAGGGCAACATCTGGTTTTCATCTGTTCTCATGGGAACCAGAGAAGTGTTTTGACTGGAAAATAAGATATTGGGTAGTAAAATAAGGGGTATGATGTGAAAGCAAACAGGCAGGTATGAAGACATGATATATAGCCAAGGAAAAGAACTTAAACCTAACATAAACTTTCAATTTTAGAATGTGAGAAAAGATTCATTATCACTCATTATTTAAACAAATCCCTCAATGACACCTCAAATGTGCAAAGACTGTTAACTCTTGCCCTTTTATCCCCAAAATTTTATTAACAAAAATAACCATCTTAACCTAGGATTTACTTTACATAAATGTTATGTCAATTTTCCAGAAAAAAAATGTAGGGGGACTATATTAGCAAGTCAGTTAATGGAAGCCAACTGCTCCCCAGATTTTAAGGTGCTTTCTTAACATTGTTTGGCCAAATCCAATCAATTTTTTCTGATCTGACAAATATTTAATGATCTATATGATGTAAGTTCCTTTTAGAGCCACAGACACCAAATATAAAAAGATACTCCAACATGGATTTTCTCTGGTTTTGTTTTGTATTTTTTTCTTTTTTGGAATGAAAAGGTAGCTTACCTTTGCAGAGTCATGTTCAAAGAGCCTGTACAAGCCTTAATCTTGTTCTGAGCTTCAAGATGGGTCATTCCCTGAGCACTTATCCCATCAATGCTGAGAACCACATCTCCTATCCTCACATGGGCTTGAGATGCCTTACCACCATCTTTTAGCTAGAATAAACACATTGCAATAAATTAGGTAAGAGTATCTTTCTTCAAGAAATTAAAATAACCTTATATTTATGTTATTTAAAGGCAAATAGGACAAATTCATGTCCTCTAATACCTGGTAGGAAACAAAATTATCAGAAACAATATATGAACCTGGGATAATTAGTTATTCCTTAACACATCATATCATATTGAACTACCATAAAAACTTTTCAAAGAAAGGAGGCCTTATTCTACTACATAATAAAAGGTGGTGAAATCATTAACAATAAGCATGGCATTGCCATAAAATAGGCCTAAGAATATATATGGAAAGTTCAGAATTTAACAAAAGGGAAATGAATAGATAAAACATATTTTACCCCTGCTCTTACATAAATAATGAAAACTGTTTCTTTAAACCATGGATTCCTAACTTGGGCTTTGTAAACTTTAAAAATAATATTATAACTTCAATAATGATTTCCATATAATTGTTTTCTGTATAATCCTATGGATTGTATTTGAAAACATAATTCTGAAGAAGGCTTCCAGACAGCTAAAGTGACTCATGACAAAAAGGCTAAGGATTCATTTCAAACACTTGTCTATTTATCTGAATTCAAAAAATAACATCTTGAGAAAGCTGTAGAATGATTTATATTGATAACTATAATTCTGCTAACCATATTAAAGGAAGTTTTTCCAATAGCATGGGGACTTGAATTTTATTTTTGATGTTTAGGGTTTCCTGTTCCAGGATCTCTCAGCAGGATGGGAAGGAAACTGTCTGCAATTACTAACAGACATTAGTGGGCATCACAGGTTCTTAATTTCCAAATCCATCTTCCCTTGACCAATAAAATTTCCTTAGTGTTCATACTGTTTGGTTTGGTCCGCTTACATCTTACTGAGTGTTTCCTTGCTCCAAAAGAAACAAACAAGTGTAATATTAAAATAATTAAGAGGGAAAATGATGTCAATTTCACAAAAAATAGTGAGACATGAAAAATGAGAAGCAAGAGAAAAGGACATTTTCTGATAAAAATAACATTTTTAATATTTGACATACATTAATAAGTGTCAATGAAAAATTAATTGGTTTAAGAAAAAGACATAAGGAAAGCATACAATACATTTATTATTCTATCAATATTTCCAAATTAATGATCACAATGTTTTAGAAAAGGAATGATTTATGATTTTTAAGTTAAAAAATATAATGAAAATCTAAAAGAAAGAAAATAGCTCACCAAGAAATCATATCCTAACCAAAACACCTTTGTTCTAGATTCTAGAAATAAAAAATGTTTAAATCTAGGGTCACAAGGTGGGAAATGATAAAGGCAACAAGGTACTATCAAACTAAACCTTTTCCATAAGCACTCCAAAAATGATCAGTGGAATTCGTGCACAAGCCATTCTAATTAAATTTAAGATAAATACTAAGGCTGGGATTTAAAAAAACAACACATAAACATACCTCTCCAAATAACACTGTATACACTATACAATATACCTACATAGTATAAAATAAGCCTGGCACTGTATAAAGAATGCAATGAAAACAGCAAGCTAAGAAGCAATGTGAAGATTGGATTTAGCTATTTCCTGTTTGTAACAATGAAGATACTTAGTTTAACAAAATCAGGAATGTTTTGGGAACTCTAAATTACTCCACCCTACTTAGACCATACTTTAGGGGAAGATAAAGTTGTAATCTCCTGATTGAACAATGAAGCTACTTAGTTCTCACCTTATAGAACTAGAACTTTAAGCTAAGTCTATTTTTAGATCTTAATACAAAAAGGTGTTAAGTAACTAGAAAGGTTAAATTAATCACAAAAAGGTCAAATAACTCACAAAAGGTGAACTTAACAAAGAAGTGTTAAGTAACTCTTAAGATATAATCAAACCAAAGAAGATGAGAACTAAAAGTATGGGTAGTCCTGGAGAAAAACCTTTGATATGATTGGTAGATGTGAAAATTTGATATGATTGGTAGATGTGAAACGTCTATATATTTGGGATTTTTGCTCTCACCGGCACCTTAGTGACAGTGGAGAGTTAGCTAAGAGTAGTGTGCTGAGCCTTCCAGCATCTCAGCGCAGCTACAAGCTATTTGTCTGGTTCAGTGGTGAGTTTCTGGCTGAGTTTCCTCCTTTACTTTTCCAACTTTATCTCCTTAGAAGCCTCTAATCTTTAGAGACCTAGAGGTGGGAATTTTAAACTCCCTCTGGCCCAGGCCAGGCAGGAGGAATCCTATATCCTCTTCCCTCCTTCTCCTTAAATTCCTTCCCTTTATATTAATTAAATTACCATAAATTTCCAGACTAAGACTTGGGTATATTATTTTGGATTTTCCCTGGTGACCAATTAACTCTAGATTTTAATTCATTAACTCTAGATTTTAAGTAACAACCCTAAAATTAATCTTTACAGCAATAGATTTCAATGACATGTATGTCATTTCATTCTCTTCAACATAAGAAAATCATCCATGGAGTATCTAATTTTTCACCATAAAAAAATTAGAATAAGGGACAGTTAATGTGGCACCCTAGATAGGGTACCAGATCTGAAGATGGAAGGACCTGGGTTCAAATCTAGCTTCAGATACTTCCTAGCTGTGTGACCCAGGGCAAGTCACTTAACCCTATAAGCCATGCCCTTGCCCTTCTGCCATAAGAGTTGTTAGGAAGACAGAAAGTAAGTTTTACAAAAAGATTTAGAATAAAATAAACTAAAAGAATACACAAAATTGCTACTGCATGGGGCAATCTTAGTAACTCCTATGGGTCCTTTCTCCTTTCACTTCTATCACTTAGAATGCTTTCTTTCCTTCCAAATTCAGCTAAAGCATTATCAATTACATGAATCTTTTCTTGACCCCTTACCATCTCTCTGTCTTAATTTATTTTATATGTATCTACTCCATAAAATGTTAGCTAAGGGGGCAGGCATTGTTTCATTTTTATTTTTATATCTTCACCCTCTAGCATGGTGTCTAGTACACAGTAAATACTAAATAAGTGATTGTTAAATGATTTTTTAAAACTCCTTACTTTCTACCTTAGAATTGCTACTAAATATAGATAGGTTCCAAGTCAGAAGAGCAATAAGGATTAGACAAGTGGGGTGAAGTGACTTCACATAGATAGGAAATATCTAAGGTTGGACTGGAACCAAGGTCCTCCTGGCTCTAGGCCTGGTTCTCCATCCACTAGCTGCCCTTTGTTGATTAATTTTTAAAGAATAATATTTGATGACAGTTACTATATTTAAATGAGGGAAAAGGCAATGTATTGGATTAAAATGAGATACTAAACTTGGAATCAAAGTGGCAAAGCTAAATATATTTTTAATGGAGGTATTGAGATTTATAAGAAATAAAAATTACTTTATTGACAGACACCAATAATTTACTTTTAGACCATGATCATGTGGGAATGAAGCTTTCTTTATGAGAAGTTATTTCTTTTATATCAAAGCTTGAATTTTCCCTATCAATAAATGTATGCCGTTGGCCAAGTTATTTCATCTCTGATTTTCAGTTTCTTCAGCTGTAAAATGGGGATAATGATACCTACTTTTATGGATTGTTGTGAAGCCCAAATTATCTACTAATATTCCAGAGAAGCCAAGCCTTACCAGAGAGTTTGAGAAGGAAAGAGGGAAATACTCCAGAATAAACAAAATCTAGGATGAACTCTCAGGCAGGCATGTCCTACCTCAGCCAACAGTACCAGTGCCTCCTAACTCAGCTGCCATCACTCCAAATTAGCTTCCACCAACGAATGAAAGTTATGCTAAGGTGGCACAGTATACATACGGTAGGGCTCTGGGCTTGAAGTCAGGAAAACCTGAGTTCAAATCTAGCCTCAAACTTTCTGTGTGAGCCTGGGGAAGTCAATTATCTGCTCGTAAAAAAAGTAGTAATCTTATCAATACACACAATGAGATCTTGTTTTTTCTGTACTTTTCAATTTTGTGACCATAAAAATGTTATTTGCTATAGAAAATAATTTTAAAAATCTGTCTGTCCCTTTCTCACATTTTTGTCGAGTTATCTTGTCATGGCAGGTCATTCTCAAAAACTTTGTAAAAACTTGAATGTGGGCTTACTGCTGTCCTCATGAATGCCTTTTTAGGGCAGGTAGTATACTGTCTGATATTTTTTCCAAGTCTTTTCGTATTTTCCCTTCCTTGAAATATTTTGTAAAACTGTCGCTTGATACTCTTTAAGATTGTCTCGCTATACATTTCTTCAGCATGTGCTTGGTTTGGCAAATTTAACTAGTTCACATTTGTAGGCATACATAAAAAGATGAGTTGATTCATTTCTTCTACCTATTTTATTTCTACTGCTTAGTAGCAAATGCTGTCTAGGTCAGTGATGTATACAATTTAGGAAGAGGAAGAGAACTCACACACAATTTATGATTCAAATGAGATTTATGGAAGGTTATTCTTTACAGTCATCTAGGACCTCTGGGGATAATTAAAGTCTTCCCCTCTGCAGCTCAGAATGGGCCTCCACTAGTTGTCAGAGTGCCTGCTTGTAGCATGAAACCAGTTTATGGGGGTGTACCATGAAAGATGGTTTCCCAGCTTTACCTTTTTTATATAGCAAAGGTCACAAAGCAAGGATATCTCATCAGTTTTACCCACTTCCCAGAATGGGAGTGACTGGTTAGAGAAACAAGGTACTGCCCTGTTACCTCCTCTCCCACTTCTACACTTGTTAGTTGTTGATGAAGAGAGAAAAAGGGTTGAGAGTTGGTGGAGAGAGAAAACATTCAGCTTACTTCATGATTGACTTTATGAACTTTAGAATCTCATCTAATTTCCATTGACTCTCTTCATTCTCCATTGCCTTTTTCTATTTTATAGTGATGCTAGTCATAATCTTCATAAATCTCACTTTAGCATTTTACAAATGAATATGTATTCTAAAATAATTTATCACTGAATATCCACTCTCATGGCCTTGGGGCACACACTGTGAAGCCCAAGTCACCAACTTTTAAATCAGACTCAGATCAGATCAAGACTTGTTCAAGAACTACCAATGTCTCCTTACTGCTACAAAATAAAGTCCAAGGCAAATATGATTCATGTTTAATAAATTAAATAATTCAGAAGTCAAACACATGACACAAAAACTTTCATCCAAAATATAATCAGAAGGTGCTAGGCATGGTAATTAGTGAACATCATCTGGATTCTTTTGGAAGGCATTCAAAGATTGCTATAATCCTACCTTAATTTCTCTCTGTATAATATTTCACTATTAATTCCCTTCACAATCCCTCAGATTAGCAAAACTCTTCTACTAAATGTTCCCTCAAATTTACCAAGTTCCTTTCCATTTCATACTTTGTTGGGATGCTTCTTCCTCCATCTAAAATGTCTCTCTTTTATGTAAAACAGAAGCTGGCAAGTTCTTTCAACAATAGCTCAAGACACGCCAAGAATTACTCTGATTTCTTCAAGTATTTTCCCACAGTGGGCTCTCATATTTTTAAATTCCTATAGAACTCCTGCTTTTTCTTTGGTACAGCAAATGTGTTTATCTTCTGACCACTCATCCTGTTGCCAATCATAGTTCTTGGTCTCCCTGAGTTACCTTCCCCATTCTTAGTAGAAAACCTAATTTTAAAAATGACCAATAGGTATGAAAAAGCAATTTTCACAAGAAATCAAATCTATTGATAGCCACATGAAGAAATGTCCTAAATCACTGAAGATTAGAAAAGTACAAATTAAAACAACTCCAAGTTACCCACTCACACTCATTAGATTGGCCAACACAACAGAAAAGGAAAATGACAAATGATAGAGGGAATGTAGTAATATACTGTTGCTGCATTATTACTAATACTATACATAACACTGCAGAACTCTAATGCATTGCTGGGGAAGTTGTGAACATTCTGGAGAACAATTTGGAACTCTGTCCAAAGAGCTATAAAATTATGCATACTCTTTGACCCAGCAATACTGCACTGGGCTTATACCCCAAAGAGACGAAGGGGGAAAAAAGGGATCTCTATGTACAAAACTGTTTATAGGAGTTCTTTTTGTGATGGCAAAGGATTAGAAATCAAGCAGAAATGTGTCAATTAGAGAATGGCTGAACAAGTTATAGTATATGATTGTGATGGAATGCTGTGTGTTGTACGAAATGAAGAAGGGGATAGTTTCCAGAAAAACCTGGAAAGACATATGCACTGGTACAAAGTAAAGTGAGCAGAACCAGCAGAACAATGTACACAGAAATGGCAATATTGTAATAATGATCAACTGTGAAAAAGACTTAGCAAAGCAGTTATCCATGTCAATTCTAAAGAACTCATAGTAAACAATGCTATCCAACTCTGGATAGAGAACTGATGGACTTTGAGGGCAGATTGAAACATAGTTTTTGTCTTTATTTTTTCTTGACTTTTGTGGGGAAGAGGGGTGCAACAAAGCTAATGTGGAAATGTGTTTTGCATGATTTCACAGATATAATAGGTATAATATTGCTTGCTTTTTTAATTAGTTAGGGAGAGGGTGAGAATTTGGAACTATGTAGTGAAAAATTAAAATAAAAGAAATTTTTTTAAAAGAAAAAAGGAAAATCTCATTCAAGAAGTTGGCCCAATCCCCCTCAGTAATCTATTTCAATGTTTCACAATGCTCGTTAGGGAAAGTTCCTTAACTACATCTAATCAACATGCCACCTGAATCAATTAAGCACTCACTTTTTGCATCCTTGGCAAAAATGAAAACAATCCTGGCATTTAGATTCCCCTCAACCTGCTGTTCCTGTACTATTGATTATTTTTAGCCTTTCCTTATTTGGAGTCTTTCCTTATTTGGAGCATTTCCCAATACTTCTGTCATTTCCATTTCTTCATACATAAAATTTTCCATTTGCCACAAAGATTAAAGTATATAATACTGAATACCAAGAAGACTCTTAACCAATCATTAAAAAAAATTAGTGAGAGCTATGTCACAGGAAAAAAAGGCATAATGCTTTTCCTGAAAATTTAGGAAATTATCAGTGTTGTTACTAAACTATTAAAGAACAGCTACCTCCTTTCTGTGAATAATCCATAAACATACCTTGCAAGGGAATTGTCTAAGTATTTATTGGGAAGTATATACTATCTCAAAGCAAAATATCTCAATTTTTAGAAAAATTAAAAAAATAAAAAACATAAAGAATCTCACAAACATTACTATTGTCTCCATTTACCCACAGGAAGAATCTCCTCTTCCAACCATTGCAGCCCAGAAAGAAAAATCCATTTCTACTTTTCTAATTGGGTACTAGACAGAATGTAAATTCTCAATGGTTTAGGAAAGACACTGAGGTCACCATTTATATTCAAAGAGCTCATTTTTTACTTGGTTTTGCAAGCTTTAATAGTATGCATTTGTTTGAAGCAGCCACAGTTTTCTGTCATCAATATGTCCAATACATATTATATGGCACCCAGTCACTATACATATATTTTACAAATGCAAAATACACAAGCAAGCAGCTTAACAAGGAGACTACTGGGTCAAGTTAAGCATAAATCATACTAATTACTAACATAAATGCTTTTCTCTTTCCCTCCTAGTGATAGCTATATACCAACTTTCCACTGAATCAAATACAGTGGTACTTAAAAAAAATCTCCACTTCTCCATTAGTGGCGGTGTAATGTCCCTGAACAACTTGCAGGGATCCAGGAGAAAAAAACACCATTCATAAGCAAAGGATAAACTATGGGAGTGGAAACACCGAGAAAAAGCAACTGCCTGAATACAGAGGTTGAGGGGACATGACAGAGGATAGACTCTAAATGAACACTCTAATGCAAATACCATCAACAAAGCAATGGGTTCAAATCAAGAAAACATCTAATGCCCAGTGGACTTACGCGTCGGCTATGGGGGGTGGGGGGGGAGGAAAACAAAATGATCTATGTCTTTAACGAATAATGCTTGGAAATGATCAAATAAAATATATTATAAAAAAAAAATCTCCACTAGTTACTGTACTCAATCTTCTCTTGGCTGCATGTTTGTACAACTATACATGACTTAAAATTCCTTTATGCAGAGTTTCTACTTGTTGGCACACAGTTTGACATTAACACAGGCTACCCTAGGCAAATAATGAATTTAATTGTCTCTAAAGTGAATTTGCCCCTAAATTTCCATTTGTTGTACACTTTGCACCCACCATGCCATGAAATTCTTCCCTTTCATACACCCATGTCTTTGAGCAAAGTGGCTCTCTGTTATCTAAAATAAATAAATAAATAAAGGCAAAGCAAGGCAAGCAGCATTTACTAAGCACTTACTACGTGCAAGATACAATACACAGAGAATAATTTCAGTCATTTATAAATTGATTAAACCTCATTCACACTAATTTCTACTCTGAGAAATCTATATTTTTAAAATTTAAAATGTATTTGTTTGTTACATTAAAATATTCAGGTAACTCCCTCTCTTCTCCTCCCCTCATTAAAGAAGCATCATATGACAAAAAGAGATATAAATCTCTATCTTGCTCATTTCTATTTCTCAATTCTTTCTCTAGAGATGGACGTACACAAGTCATTCTTCCAACAATATTTCTGTTGCTTTATGTAATGTTCTCCTAGTTCTGCTTGTTTCACTATTCTAACCTCCCATAGGTCTTTTTGTGTTTAAAAAACCAAACAAACTGATCTCTTCATCATTTCTTAGGGCACACTATATTTAAAACCTTCTAGTCAAACCTAGTTCTCCCCAATGTCATTATCACAAAATGAACTTTCGCTGTCATCCCATGAGCAGACAAACAGTTTATATTCACGGGTGGAGAATGGGGAGAGGTGAGCAGAGTACATTGTTTAAAGAACTCTGGGTGGGAGTGGCTGAGATGGAAGTAGGGGGAGATGATTGTCAAGGATGAGAGAATATGAGGAGAAGCATGGGAATTCTCATTTGTGCGGAGAAAAAGAGCAAAGAGACTCTTGGGGAATCTCTATCTCAAATGTAAAGATGTGAGGAAGATTAAGTTATAAATGGTTACTGAGGGACTTGACCATATCACACTGATTCTAGATACTAGAAAACTCTATAGGCCAGTTTCCTTTCTTGCTATTCCTCACACAAAACATTCCATTTTCTGCCCCTTGGCTTCTTTCATGCCCGGAATGCCCTCTCTTCTCATCTCTGCTGCTTAGAACTCCAAATGCTGCCTTTTGCAGAAGAACTTTCCTGATCTTTTCATCCACCAAAGATGCTAATAATGCCTTCCATCATCCAGATTGCTCTTGTATTTACTTTCCATAGACCTATCGAGGTCCATGTTGTCTACCTAGAGAGACTATAAACTCCCTGAAGACAGTGACTGGCTTATTTTTGGTTTTATATCTCCAGTCCTATAGAACATAGCATAAATTCTTAATAGATGCTTATTAACTGATAAGTGAATAACTTTAGTAAGAAATGAGTTATACTAGGTAAAATTATGGTCAGAGGTCAGGGCAACATGGCAGGATGGATGGAAAGTTTTGAGAGTCAGGAAAACCTAGAACCAGCCTCTAACACATAATCTCTGTGTCCCAAGGAATAATAAGGGAGGTATAGAAGGTGTAGAGGATAAAAGATCTGCCTCTGTCACTTACTGGCTGTGAAATCCTAGGCAAGGCTCTATCTCTCTCTCGGCCTCAGTTTCCTCTTCTATAAAATGGATATAATAGCACATACTTTATAAGACTGTTGTAAGAATCAAATATGAAAATCTATGAAAGCCTTCTGCAAAACTTAAAGAGTTATATGCATGCTTATTATTATTAATGCTATTATTACTATTGAGGGGAGATTTAATCATCAGAGGTCTTGCAGTCTTCATCACTCTACTATTTCTCATTCCTAACTTTAGAGTTTTACAAAGTATACAATGATTATGCCTTTCATCAAATACATATACATATACATATACACATGAAACATCTTGTTAATGAGTTTTTATTATGAATTTTTAGACACCAGAGGGCTGGGTCTGGAGTCAAGAAGACCTGAGTTCAAATTTGGTCTCAGATACTTATTAGCTATGTGACCCTGGGCGAATCATTTAAGCTCTATCTGCCTCAGTTTCCTCAACTCTAAATAATAATAGGGGATAATAGTAGCATCTACCTCCCAGGGTTGTTGTGAGGATCAAATGAGGTAATATTTGTAAAGTGTTTAGAGCAGTGCCTGGCACTTATAAGTCCTATGCATAGTGGCATATAATAAGCACTATGTAAATGCTAACTATTATTATTATCATTGTTAGTCTATTTGGTTGCAACACTAAATTGTGCATAGATGCTTACCCTCCATTTAAGTTTGTTGCTGAAAGCTTTCTATTTAGTTCCTCACAACTCTCGTAACTAGAGGGAAAACTGATTGTACTCTTCTGTAAAGTAACAAGTGAAGCATTAATGTCCAAAAATATAGCACAACTTAGATCTGAGCTTCTAAAAAAAACTCACTGGATGGAGGCTATAACTCATCTTCAAAGACAGCAAGAGTTCATGAACCAGCAGCTGCTGAGGGTCATCAGCCCTAACACTAACCTTCTTCTCCAGCCTGCCTACACACTGAAAGACTTCAAAATCCCACCTGTAAAACTGTCACAATTTTGTGGTTTTTACTTGATTTTCTAAAAACATCAAAACCAAGAACAGCAGAAATCATTTTCAAGTAGCTTAGCAAATCCTTAGAGACTTTATTAAAATTATTACAAATACACATCAATGTCACATGCATTTAAATGATATTTCTCAAAATGATATTATTTTGTGAATATCATGGGATCTTTAAATGAGTGCTGGGATCTTGGAAATCATTTATTTCTATGAAGTTCAATTTTAAAAATTATTTGTATCTTCCATTTTAAAATTTCTTTTATTTCCAAAAATATCTTGTTTCGTCATTCCCTAACCAGAAAACCAGAGAATAAAAATGGAGAGAATAAAAACAATTCAGCAAAACTCACCAAACTCTCCACTGAATCTGAAAATATATGCAATATTACACACCCATAAAATAACCCCCACCTCTGAATAGGGAAGGAAGTCATTGCAGGATCATAGATTTAGATCTAGAAGGGACTTTGAAGGTCATTTTACCAGTTTGGAAACTGAAACAGAGATGAAATGATTTGCCCAAGGGCATATAACTAGTGTTTGAGGCAAGATTTGAATCCAGTTCTTCCTAATTCCAAGTACAGTTGTCCCATCCACCACACGCTGCTTCATTTTAACATCTCGTCTCTGGAGCTAAGTTTAGTTATTATAATTACATAGCATTCACAGTCTTGTTTTTTAAACCACATTACTCATAACAACCCTGAAAGATGTGTGGTAGAAATGAAGAAATTGGGACTCAGAGGAGCCTCAATGTGAGTTAATGGAAAATCTGGGAATAGAATCTAGGTCTACCATGTTCTAGTCAGGTTGTATCCCTGAATATCTTCTTGGTCAGGTTGTATCCTTGGATATTCATGGCCAGGTGATATCACTGGACTTTACTGTCTCAATTCAACAGAGGCAGAGTGTAGAGCTAAAACAGAGAAAACAAGGAGCTAGGTTGGAACTGGGGAGAGGGAGGTAAGAAGAATGGATCTATAGGGAAAGAAAAGGAAGCTGTGTGAAGGGACTGGCCTTTCCCATATCCACATAAAAATCTCTAAGAATGTTCTCTGCTCCAACAGTTTTCTAAGCAAAACTCCTGGTGAAACTTTCTTTCCCCTAGATAGCAGATGGCCAGGTATGGTCTATTTTGATAACAACTTCTTTTACTGTGCTTTCTCATTTGATAATTCTCAAACTGGATGGCAGACACTAAAAAAAAATCTTTGTAGTCAACTGAAAAATTGTATTTTTTTTAACTCCAACAACTACAAAAAAAAAACGAGTGCTGGAAAATATGATACAAAGAAAAGATGTAAAATTGTTCCTCCTTCCCTTGTTTTCAAAGATGACAACTACAGACACCCACTGAAAAGTACACATTAGGTAGGATAGGTATTGGTCAGTTTGAATGAGCTGGGTTTTTCAGTAGGCTCTGGGAGAAGGGCTATAAAGGGGGCTTTACTGGAAAAAAAAAGGTGAGGTAATAATAATTTCAATTTTTGAAAAAGGTTTAACTTTATCTTTAGATTACGTTACCATTGTTCTAAAGATAGATTACTTCATGATAAGTATTTATAAAACAGCAAATGCAAAGGAAGATTGTCCTAGTCCCCAAAGACAAAACCTAAAGCACCATTCATTCCCTTTGTTGGACTTCCTTTTCTACCCACTAGAGCCTTATAACCATCTGGGTGACTGAAATTTGTCATCCTCTTCTTTTCTGAGTAGCGCAATTTCCTTAGCTACAATTATGACACATAAGTAATACGGAACCTAGATGCCAGGTATAGTGAAAAGGGCCAGAAATTGGAGCCTGAAAACCTAGGTTCAAACATAGGCTCTAGAATTTGTTGTTCATCCTTTATTTTGAAGAGGGCCAATGACATCACCAGAGTGTCATCCTGACTTGCAGGTCAATTGGATTTAAGTGTAGCAGAAGTCATCAGCCTCAGTCTCTCTTTCAGAGTCACAGGGCTCTAGGTGCAAGACAAAAGTCATCTGACTGTTGATGGCCCAGGATGTAGCAAATGATCTTGGTATCTTTGATGTCTGAGTTCTAGTGCTCCATAGTGCCTAATTAGAAGCTGTCATGGTCAATGAACCAAATTATTCTCATCCACCAAATTCCCTTCACGGGAAGTCTTCACATGCTTATGACAGACATCTCCCTAAATCACTGGCAGATTTGAGCCCCTTGAACTTCCTGTGCAGATTAATTGAAATAATATTTATAAAACTCTTGTAAACCTTAAAGCACTAGGAGTGGGAGCAGTGATCATTTATTATATTTATTAGACTCTGAAAAGTACTCTGCCTCATAGGAAGGATGTTATATGATTTTTCAATGGAGAAATGAAATTTCCAGAGAGGAAAATTCCTCTTTCGTCTACAAGCTGCTGTGCTACAAGTCTCAGAAAATTGTGTACAAGGCTAAGTTTTTAAGAGAATTAACAAAAGTCACAGAAAAGAAGGAATTTAAAGTTTGAATTTCAAGTTACCAAAAAGAGGTACTTAAACTCAGATTAGCCTCATACCAAAGCTAGTTCTATATCCACCATGCTATACACATGCTCACACAATACACAAACAAACTTGCCTATTTCAAGGATATCAATGTACAATTTGAATATTTTTCCATAGAAAAAGGAATTGTCCCAACTCAAGAAAATCCAGACTTTATTGCAACTTCCACATCTTTTGGAAGCAACCTTAATAGAGGCTTATTTATTGGAAGGATAATGGGATAAAACTGGTAACAAGCAAGGAATGAAATCCTTTTAAGGCATAGTACAGGCATGTAGATGGCAAAGTAGAAAAAAACACCAGGCCTGAAGTCAAGAAAACCAGAGCTCAAATCTTGCCTCAGACACTTACTAACTATGTGGCTCTGGGCCAAGTCACTTAACTTTGCTTGCCTCAGTTTCCTCATCCATAAAATGAGACAGAGAGAAATGGCAAACCACTCCAGTATCTTTGCCAAGAAAACCCTAAATGGGATCATGAAGAGCCACACACAATTGAAATAACTTAACCACAACAAACTTTAATAAAATAAATACTTTAACTTCCTTCCTAGGATATTTTGAAATTCAAATTCTACTCTCTAAAGGTATAAGATAAATCAATCAATTTATACAAGTAAAATGTGTCTATTTTTGAGAGGCAATGTAAACTGGACTTGAAATCAGAACAGCCTTGGGTTAGAACCTTATTTTCAACACTTATTATCTGGTCATTTAATCTCTCTGGGTAGCAATTTCTTCATTTGTAATTTGGAGATAACAATATCTGTGGAACTGAACAGAGCGGGGCTGTAAGCAGCAAATGAGAAAGTATATGCAAAGAACTTTTAAAGTCTTAAAGCATATAAATTACTGTTGTTTTGATGATTGTAGTTTTGATTAAAAAGAAAATCCATATTCAGACTATAAACCTTAGAAAAAAAGAGATTCTCAATTAAAATGACTTTTACAAATTATAGAAGTCTTGTTTTCTAAAAATTGGGCACTTTGAAATTAAATTTGCCCATAAATGGAAATGTATTTTGCCAGCTACTCAGTGATATAAACCAAGGCACTATGTAATCACTAACATAGGCCTGTACATTTAATCACAAAAATGTATATTTACAACTTCCTGCACATTCTCTGCAGGTTTGAAGAGTTTAGAATTGGTTTACTCTAACACTATGGTTATGACAAGAATGCCAGCAGCCCATGGCCAATGCAAGAAGGACAAGCAGCATAGCTGGGGGAAAAATACAGATTGGAATTTCCCACGTCAAAAACCATGGGAAAAAATACCACCATGAGAAAAAGAATAGCTTATTCGTTTCCTCCATAATGTTTCCAATATTGGTTAGAGCCTTATACAATTACATTGAAATTAAATATTAGAATTTGTCTTGAGACAGAGAAATCCAAAGGAAAGTACCTGTTTAACTGAGCAAATTGGTATCTAATTTTTTAAGTATTTTCTGGTACTTTTTGCATGGGGAAAGAGAAAAAATGAACTCAGCTAAAAGACCATAAGGTCCAAGTTTCTAAATGACTGGCCACCATATCTCCCGGAATGATGTGTATATCTCTTAACTGACCAAAGACCAGAATCACAGCTGTGTGTCTGGCCTCTCCTCATACTCCTGTGTAGGAGCTAAAGAGAAGCATTTTACCTAGAACTTTAAGGGTGAAAATACTGGAGAAATCAATTTGTCATATACTCCTCCCACATCTCTCTGGATGCTTTCTCTCTTTGAATATTAAATACAAGGTCTAAGGAATTGTTTTAGTTATTTTAATGTGACTGATATTTTTATGTTAATTCAATCAAATCATGACTGTCTCTGAGGCTAATACTGTCAAAAGTAATAATAAAAGTTAGAATTTAAGGCCAACTGTAAAGCCAGTAATGTGAGAAAGGGTGATTCTAAGGCTATTTTTCAAACTTACCCTCTAAGGCAGAGGCATCAAATACTAAGACTGTGCACTGCCTATAACTGGAGAATGTTTAGCAGAATTTAAAAGTATGATAAAAAACAGATCATATTAAATTTGCAGTTTTCTAAGTCATGTAGCCTGCAGGGACCCATTTCTATTTGAGTTTGACACCACTAACTGCTCTAAAGCTCAACTCAAGCTCCCTCTACCTTGATATGCCAGCCTAAGACTCATTAGTGAACTGCTATGGCATCGAGAATCACAAAATCTAAGGGATGGAAGGGCAGCTGGTCATCTGCTCCAACCAAATCTTCCCTCACTTTAGGGAAGAAACAAGTTAAGTAAATTATAAGTAATAGATTCAGGAGAAATTTCCTACAGTGGAATGCAGCAAGACCTAGAACCCAATTCTTTTGATTACAGAACAGAACAGAAAACTTTTCATTGGTGTCAATCAATTTAATAACTAATTGTCTTCTTTCTTTTATAGTTAGCTGTTGCATCATTCCATTAGCTTTCTCAAACCACATTGCCAAGTTCATGGAAGTTAGAAAAATGTGAACTACAGACAGTTTGTGATTAAATTAACATTATCAAATTATAAATATTATTCAACAATCAACAAGAATGCATTAAGCACCGCCTATGTGACACATACTATGCTAAATGCAAATTTAATATTAATAACAATATATATTAGTTGTATCATATGTCTAACAATGCCATTTAAAATATAAATTTCTTTAAAATGTTTATTTTTCTTTTCAAAGTATTTTGAGTTGATTTTTTTTTAGATGGGAGAGGGGGTACCTATGAAAGCTTTACTTTGATAGTTCCATGATTTTATCAAAGTTAGTATGCCCTCTACCAATGCAGACTGGGTTTTTACTTAACCGCCCCCAGCCCCAGTTTCCTCATTGTAAAATGGAGATAATATCAATACCTAACTCACAGAACTAAGGATCAAATGAGATAATACATGTAAACTATTTAACTAGGTTATTCTTACTACTATCTTCCCATAATCCTCCATAGCTGAAAGTTAACAAGTAAATTCAGCAAACATTTAAGTATTTATTACATGCTAGGCACTGGTTAAGTTCTAGAGGGATAAACAGAAAGGCAAAAAACAGTCTTTGCCCTGCAAGAGACCATATTCCAGAGGGGGAAATAACATAGAAACAATAATATGCATATAAGAGACACATAGGGTATTTGGAAATGTGGGAGATTAAAAAAAAAAAACAACTTGCAAAAAAGAGGTCCAGGTGAGGGTTTGAATTTTCTTTTTCTTTGTGTGAGGATAAAGGTAGTCATAGATATTGCCATAAAATGGCCAAGAATTGGCAATTGACACGATATGGGGGTAAAATCCAAGGACAATTCTAAGGTTGAGAAGGTGAATGGCTAGGATGCTGATCTAAGAAACTGCCATGCACAACCTGAAGTAGTTTAAACAGAAGCTTCACAGAAACCAGGGCTGAAGAAAGAATGCACAGAGGATTTTGGCAAAACAATAGAACCAATAATTTCTGAAAAATCAGTATGATGAGACAATCTGGAATGTCTGGAGGAAAGCATGGTCACAGAACAAATAAATTTCTGATAAACATATGGATAAAAATAGAGTGAGAAGCCTTTCTATTGGAACATATGTGAACACATGATAAGAGGCTGTATCAATATAGAAAATGGAGTGTGGGGGACAGCTAGGTGGCTCAATGGATTGAGAGCTGGACCTAGAGACTGAAGGTCCTGAGTTCAAATTTGACCTCAGGCACTTCACTCATTGCCTAGCTCTTACCACTTTTGCAACCAATACACAATACTGATTCTAAGATAATGTAAGGGTTTAAAAAGAAGAAAATGGAGTATGACTATGGCTGTATATAGGTCAAAGATTTGGGGAAGAATCTTACGAAGTCAACAGACATGAAATACTGGAAAATGTTGGATTGAAGATGAGGAGAGCTGATATTCAAGCCTCTCTTACAAGCAATATGATCTTGTACTAACTAGTCATGTCTCTTGGCCATAGTGATCTCATCTCAAAAATGAAAATGCTAAGTTAGATGGTCTTTAGGTGGGTTGTCTTCCCCCATTAGATTGTATTTGTATCCCCACTTTTTGGCACACAGCAGGCACTTAATAATGTTTATTGGCCATCTTTCAGCTTGGACATTGCATGACTATGATCTTTTCTGCACACAGCAGGCAAAGTAATGCATTGAGAATTAATCAGAGAATTCAGGGCATTTGCATTTGCAGAGGGTAAGACAAAGAATATTTTTAGGCATAGGCAGTCATTACAACTTTGCCTGCTCTCACTATCTCCTTGCACCATTTGGATCCAAAATAAAATCCAACAAATGCCTCCCTCACATGCTATTTATTCTATGGAACATTTTCAGTTAAAATATAAGTTAATATCTTTGGGTAGGGAATATGCTATATTCTTGTATAGTCATAATGTCTAACAACCTTAGACATGTGGTGATTATATGAGAATGTCAACATAAGTACTTTTGAAAGTTTATTTTTCACAAAAATATCAAATACGGGTTTTAAATAATTTAAATTGGATGACTTTAACCAAGTCTACATAAGAAACAAAATATGAGATCAGCTAATTTACTTTTCAGCATGCCAAAAGACTCTTGATTCTGGCATCAGAAGTCTTGGGTTCAAATCATGGTTTGCCAACTAATTGTCTGAACTTGAGCAAGTCACTTACTTTAATAGACATCAGTAAAATGGGGTGGGTAAGACCAAGATTCTTTTTAGCTCTCTACATTTATGAACTTCTTCCATCTTAGTCATGGAATAGTGAATTTTTCAATTACCCAAGTGCTTTCTCATTTTAAAATGAATCAGTCCTGGGGGCAGCTGGGTGGATCAGTAGATTGAGAGCCAGGACTAGAGAACCAGTCCTAGGTTCAAATCTGGCCTCAGCTACTTCCTAGCTGTGTGACCCTGGGCAAGTAACTTAACCCCCATTGCCTAGCCCTTACAGCTCTTCTGCCTTGGAGCCAATACACAGTATTGACTCCGAGATGGAAGGTAAGGGTTTAAAAAAAATTAAAATAAATAAAATAAAATGAATGAGTCCTTTATGAATTGATATAGAGGGAGGTTAAAAAAAAGAAAAATAATACAAAGAATAACTACAACAATGGAGAGAAAAGAAGGAATGAAAGAACAAAAAGAACAACAAATTTAGAGGAAACTATAATTATCATGACTTAAGGTCAGCCCTAGTGTTGTAATGGAACAATAGAGCTTCCTCCCTTCTTGGGGTGTAGAAAAGGAAAAAGGGAAGAACATCTGCATATAGCAGTAGTTCACATTTATATGGCATTTTAAGGTTGGATCCACTGTTTAGTTCTGCCTTTGTTAAGGAAAACTCACATAAGGGATGGCTCTGACTCAGTGAAAGGATTAACTCTGATACTGGCAACAAAGTTACCATAAAAACAAAAGACATAAATAACAGTTAATATAATGTATTATATATGATCATATGTATTATATAATATATCATGTTATATTGTTATTTATGTATAATAATTAATAAAATTTAAAAACAAAAAAATCTGCTACAAAACGCTGAGCTAATGAGAAAGGCAGTCCAGTAGAGCTGAAGGTGCTGAGTGAGATTCCAGAGAACTGGGTTCAAATCACATCCTTAATAGATATACTGGCTGCAGCCTTCTAAAGGCAAGTCCCAACAGTAAAATTAAAATTATGGTACTTACACTACATACTTCCTAGGATTATGTTGAGGAAAGGAAACACCAAGGCACTATCTAAATATGAACTATGATTATGTTATTCCCTATAAGAACAACTACTCATATTAAAGGTTGTTTTACCCCTTTACTACTTGCACACACACACACACACACACACACACACACACACACACACACACACACACACGCATGATTAATCACTAGTGTGACTTTAATACCTGGTCAATCACTGTATTTCTCAACCATATCACACAATGGAGCTGAATCATCTGTTACTTGGTATTACTAAGCATGAAAGAAATATCCAGGAATTGCTGTGCTCTACTTTTATTCCCCCTCTAAATAATTTTTTGGTGGTTTGATCTGTGATTTTGTGAATGTAGGAAAATTCCAATAGAGAAACTCTTTAACAACAAACTATAATGGACAATATCTCTGGGGCCTGCTTAGAGTCAGTAAATGACAGAATTTTAGTTACTATCCCAAGCAACTCTGTCAAAACTTTTTTTTAAACCCATACCTTTGGTCTTAGGGTCAATACTGTATATTGGTTCCAAGGCAAGAAGAGTGAGTAAGGGCTAGGCAATGGGGGTCAAGTGACTTGCCCAGGATCACACACAGCCAGGAAGTGTCCATCTAACTGCCCCCTTTATTTTTTATTTTTATTTAGATATTTTTCCATGGTCACATGATTCATGATCCCCCTCCCCCGCTTTCTCCTCCTCCCTCCCAAAGCCAATAAGCAGTTCCAGTGGGTTGCACATGTATCACTGTTCAAAACTTATTTCCATGTTATTCATATTTTCAGTAGAGCGGCCTTTAACATCAAAACCCCACTGCACTAATATGATCCATCATATATTTTCCTAATGCATTTCTTAGCTGCCCCCTTTAAAACTTAATCTCATTCAAAATGAAGGTTGGGAGAGTTGATGAAAATACTACTTCCAAACACTATTTTAAATAGCTTTATATTCTTCATTGTATGATCCAGAGTTTAAAATACAAACTCTGTCCTGAAGAACTTTGGGAATATATTTTTTAAGCATATATGCTTTCCTTTCTCCCCAGAAGTGCCATTTACAACCAAATGGCAAATGAAAATAATCTTACATCCATTCCATTTCCTTATTCTAACAAAATAAGCAAAATTCTTGCTATAGCATTCTTGTCCGCCTGGTGCAATGGTGTACCAGGGGCTTTCTGAACTCAGGACAATGTTGGATTTGGCCAGGCAACAGCAGTACTGGCAGCAGCTAGGGAAAGTCTGTTCAGCAGGAAGTAATGAGATCACAGCCTCAAACATCACCACAACTTCCTAGTTCTGCCACATTTAGGAGGAAAGCCTATGATTCTCTTTCTAAGAGCTTCTTACATTAACTCTCCCTCTCTGCTTCATTAAGTCTTTCCACTCTACCATCCACTTTCCATCTGTCACATCTGCCCATCAGTTCAACGGTGAAGCCAATCCATTACACTGTGGGGTCAAGTTCAAAAATCATATTTTAGTCTGAGAGGAATATAATTTAAAGCACTCAAGGTGAATTTTTTATGAAGCTTAAATCGAAAATCTTTAAAGGGCCTGGCAACTTTTGTGCTGTGGTAGCATTGTGTAGGGGAAGAAATACTGCTAGATCTATAGGTAATCTAGTCTCAAATTCTAGCTGTTGCCTTTATGACCTAGGTGACCTTAGGTAAGTCACTACTCCATTAAAGCCTCATCTAGTGGACTTGACTGACCAAGTACTAAGGTTGCTAAGTCCATCATCCAGTGATAAAAAACTTTTGGAAGCAGTATAAAATACTATGCAAAGAATCGCTTCCCTGAGAGAAAAGATCCTTATTCCCCAGATAATTAGGAGAGGCACAAAAACCCTAAAATCATATCTTGGGCAATACAAAGGTTTCAAAGAACATGGTTTAAAGAACATGTTTCAAACATATGATGATTAAAATTGAGAAAGCAAAAAGGGCAGGAAATTAAATATAGCATTAGAAAGATCCATTTCACAAAAAGATAAAATAATCTGGAATACATAAAATGAAAAGTCTTTATACAAATAAAACCAATGCAACTAGGGAAAGTCATTGGTTCGGAGAATCTTTTTTTTTTAATTACCAAATACATGTCATAACAAATTTCCATATAAGTTTTCCTGTTATATGACTGAACTTATCTCCCTTCCTTCCCTTCCCCCTCCTGGTGCTGACAGGCAATTCAATCTGGGTTATACATGTATTATATTTTTCATTTTTGCAAATAATCTTATAAAACCAAAACCCCAAAACATAAACCCAAACATACAATTGAAAAATTGTATGCTTTCATCTGCATTCTGACTCCAATAGTTCCTTCTCTGGAGTTGGGCAGAATTCTTTATCAAAAATTGTCCTGGATCATTATATTACCTATAATAGCTAAGTCTATCATAGGTTGATCATTCCACCATATTGCTGTTACTGTGAACAATGTTTTCCTGGTGCTGTTTACTTCACTCTGCATTAGTTCATGTAGATCTTCCAGGCTCTTTCTGAAATCATCCTGTTCATCATTTCTTACAGTGCAATAGTACTATAATTTATTTAGCCATTCCCAAATTGATGGACATTCCCAATTCTCTGCCACCACAAAAAAAGCAGCCATAAAATAGTTTTGTACAAGTAGGTCCTCCCTCCTTTTTTTGATCTCTCCAGGATACAGACCTAGTAGTGATATTACTGAATTAAAGCATATGCATTGTTTTATAGCTGTTTGGGAGTAATTGTTTGGGAGAATCATTGCACGAAATAATTTTGGAAAGGGTCTGATGTGCAAAATATAAGGAACTAATGCAAACATATAAGACTAAGAGCCATTCTTAAACGAATAAATGATTAAAATGTATGAAAGTATATTTGCCCAAAGAAAGATAAGTTATTTACACTGTTAATGTATGGACATCTCACCTCCATCAAATTAACGGGTAAGTTCTGTCCATGCTTTGGTTTGTCTCTTCTCAATTCTACTGAAACTGTTTAGTTCCTTTCTTCTAGCCTTCAATTGTTCAAAGACCAATCAGGACTAGTCTTTCTGAATCTATTATATTGTTATTGGGCTAGCTTAGCAATCTTTCTAATACATAACTCTGATGATCCTCTATTCATAACCCTTCACAGTAGCTCCCCAGTGCTTGCCAGATAAAATATCAGTTTCAGTTCCAGTGTACCATTATTATAAAATTATAAAATATACCATTATATTGAAATAATATATATTTCAGTCAAACTGGAAACTACATATCCATTCTCATTCCAATTTCTTCTCTCTAATCCTTTGCTCACATTATAGTTTCTATCTCTGTCAACAAGTCCCTCTTTTCCTTTAAGGTCCGTCTCTGGTGCCACTTCTTTAAAACCTTTCATAAATTCTTTTCACTTTCTAGAGCTTGCTCTCCACGACAGTTGCCCTATGCTATTGAAGATGATTCCACCCAAAAGCAATCCCAGTAATTGGTAAACCCTTGCCTAGAATCACTATATTATCAGAAATCCAAGTCATAAAGTTCACTCTCCACACATGCTGCTTTGCTCTGACACGAGTACCTCCTTATATGTTTTCCATCTCCCCTGTTTTAGTTGTCTTGCTCCATTAGCATGCAAGTTCCTTTAGGGACCATCTTGTTTTCTTATTCCTGTATTCCAAGTGATTATCACAATGCCTACCACAAAGTTAGCTTTTAATGAGTGCTTTATTTTTCTTATTTCCCCAACCTTCCACTGGGTAATCTTGTATAATTGAAAATCTATTACCCTAAAAAAGAACTACATTTCCTGGGAACCCACTGACTTCCTGTCATTACGTACTTCCTGTAGACAGGGAATAAATATTCAGTGACACTCCAGCTCTTGCTCTTTGGTTTCATGGCAAGGATGGTGATGGTAAGCATGGAGATTTTGAATAGGCTAATTAGCCATGGGCATGTGGTTTTTATTTTGTATCCCTTTTATTCCTTTTACTTCTAATGATCTTTAGTAAATCTCCTAAAATATAATATTTTTATTATTATTTATATCTATTTTATATATATTTATATTATATATTATTTATTATTGAGATCTCATTTTAACTTTTACAATTCTCAATCACTGCATTTTGCCTAGAGCTTTCATTTCCATTAATTTCACTCTCTCTTGTATGCATCTCACTATTCAAATAGTTGTTTGAGGTCTTTTCATCCACTTACTATGGTTTGTGTCATATTTATCTTTGCATTTCTAGGACCAAGTACAATTCATTAACCAAAGTAGATGCTCATTGAATGCATCAATGACTAGCTAGCAACCTGGGTTATGATTTTATAAAATATAATGAGTATTTCTTCATTTGCCTTCAAGTTTATATGAGAGAGACTCTGCAGGGGTCCAAAAATTCGAAATGAAAGGCAAGCATAATATCAAAAAAATACATTTCCTTGACAGTCCATGAAAGAAAGCTAAAAGCTACTACAAGACCTACTCAAGAAGATAATGGCATCCTCAAATCACATTCATAAATCTCATTATCAGAAAGTTAAGAATCCTTAATTAGACAGTAACCCAATTAGCAGTTGGCATTTTTTGTTTTCAATTTTTAAGCCTTTCTCTCTAATATCACTCAAGGTGGAAAATCCTATCAAGATTGAAATATTATTTCATTTATAAATTTTTCCTTGTGGGGATACTGTAGAGACTATAAATATCCATTTCCCTTGGAAGAAGTTATAATGAGGAGCTGGAGGAAGGAGGAGGCAAGAAGGGATAACAAATATATGATAATTTTTAAATACAGCAAAAATGCAAGAGAAAAGAAACTGTAGGCCCTCAATCTAGTACTGTGTCAAAATAAATCCAGTGTAAACACTTTTTTTCCCTCCAAGTGGAGAGAACTAGATCCAGAGGAAAGAGAAACCAATTCTTCCTGAGAGAGAATATGAAAAGGCTTCATATAGTGGAAGGACTTTCTGGGCAGAAGAAATGGCAGAGGTAGAGATAAGCATCCTGGAATATGTTCTGAGACTGAGTAGTTCAGGTGAATATACAGTGTATAAAGTGGAGGGAGAATTCCAGTTGGATAGATCATTTGTTCCCAAAATGTGTAGAGCTTTGAAAACTAGGTTGCTTTGATCTTTATCATTCTATCTACCTGACAATGCTATGAGTAAATGAGAAGGTTACAATAGGTTTTTGATACTCTTGTGGCAACAGTGAGAATTCAGATTATTAAGCATTTGATAGGTCATTGGAGGCAATTTCCAGAACATATATTACCAGGTAGACTTTTACTCACAATTTAAATTGTTAGAATATCAGAATCATGAAGAACTCTGCATTGGACCATGAGTACTTAAGTATTCATTTCTCACAGTCCTGGGAAAAAATTCATTTTATACAGCCAACACAGGGTGTTGTTGCATTAACCCTTTCTCCTTCAACTATCATTAAGAGTACTGGGTTACAGTGGAATCCTGTGTCGGCCAAGGGGGAGGGGGGGAAGGAAAAGAAAATGATCTTTGTCTCCAATGAATAATGTTTTGAAATGACCAAATAAAATATTGTTTAAAAAAAAAAAAGAGAACTGGGTTATAGCGGAATTTCGTGTTGGCTATGGAGAGGGGTGGGGGAAAGGGAGGGAAAGAATATGATTCATGTAATCAAGGAATAATGTTCTAAATTGACTAATTAAATAAAATTTAAAAAAATAAAAATAAATTTCAAAAAAAGAGTATTGGATTAGTGGACAGTCAAGTGGCTCTGTGAATTGACTGCCAGGCCTAGACTCCCAGAACCTAGGTTCTGGGTTCAAATTAGGACTCAAACACTTCCTAGTTTTGTGGCCCTGGGCAAGTCACTTAACTCCCACTGCCTAGCCCTTACCACTCTTCTGCTGTGGAACCAATGCATAGTATTGATTCTAAGATGGAAGGTAAAGTTTTTTGTTTTTTTTTTAAGAGCATCCAGTTAATTTTTAAGATGATTTTTATTTTGTTTGTAACCTATCTTCTCTTCTTAATTTTTCATTGTCTTTGTAATCACTTAATTCCACATGACAAAAATACTAAATGATTTGTGGTTATTGTAGGGATTTGTACAGCAAACGTCCATTTATTTGTATTCTGAGAATTGAATTCAAGTTCTCAGCCATACTTATTGGTCACTCTATTCACAGCAAGCTCAGCTCTGAATGCCACAGCTTCCCCTGTGAATTCTTTCCTTATCTTTTCTCCTCTCCTTCTAGAACATTACAAGCTAAAATTCGGAGTCCCTGGAAGTCATTCAGTACAATCTCTTCATTTTACAAGGAAGGAGACTGAGGCCCAGAGAGGGAAAATGCCACATCCAACAGCAAATAGTATAATAAAAGGGAGAACTGAGACTTCCAAGTACTGAGATCAAAGAAAGAGGGAAGAGACCTATACATACACAAATAACATATATTTGTACAAATAAAATCCTTTCCTTTTTCTTTTAGTAGTAACCAAAAAAATGGAAAGCCATAAACAAAAAATTATGAATATAATGCAAAATTATAAATGTAATGGCATATGAATTCAACAGATTATTATGCCATAAGGAATGACAAGCTGGACAGTTGTCAGAGGAAACTGGAAAAATCTCTATGAACTCTCTCCCTCTGCTTCATTGGGAACTCTTCTGCTCACAGGGTCTTGGTCCTTGGCCTTTGCATTTGTTCTTTTTTATTTCAGATGCAGAGTGTAAAGCCTCTAACTCCATGTGTGAATTCTTCATCATTCTGGATTTCCAAAGTCTGAATCTGCAACCGACACAGATGCCCTGAGGAACAAGGAGAAACCTACATTGGTGGCTTTCTAGGCCCAATTCATTAGCATCTGGACAAGAACATGGTAGGGGTAGTACTATAGAGTAACTGAGCTAAACTAAGCCTCCTCTCCCCAGAGATCAAGATGGAACCAAGTGGGTATATTTCTGAGATCATAGGGGAAAAAAGTTTATTTTTGTTTTCCTTTACCTTTGACTTAAATATCCCATTGTAAAAGCTTAAAAGAAAAAAGATCAGGGGGCAGCTGGGTAGCTCAGTGGATTGAGAGCCAGGACTAGAGAGGAGAGGAGGGAGGTCCTAGGTTCAAATCTGAACTCAGCCACTTCCTAGCTGTGTGACCCTTGGCAAGTCACTTAACCTCCATTGCCTAGCCCTTACCACTCTTCTGCCTTGGAGCCAATACACAGTATTGACTCCAAGATGGAAGGTAAGGGTTTAAAAAAAAGAAAAAAAAGAAAAAAGATCTTTGTTACTGATGTATAAAGTAAACACAACTGAAAGAATTTATCCAATAACAACATAATCTAGAGAAATAATTTTTAAAGACTAGAATTCTGATCAATGCAATGATAAGATAAGATATGAGTACAGAGCTCTGAAGATGAAACGATCTCTTGCCAGAAAAGGTAAGACATAAAATGCAGAATGAGGCATAGGTTTGAACATGGACAATGTGGGAATTTATTTTACTAAACTAGAGATATTTTTGAGTTTTATTTTTTTGTCCTTTACCAAAAAGTTGTTCAATTGGGATAGAGGTGAGGAGAGTTAATAAATGCTTACAAATATATAGGCATAAATGTATATGTGCATACACACATATATGCATACAAATGCACATATATTTGCACATATGTATATATGTGTGTGTGTGTGTATATATATATATATATATATATATATATTTATTTATTTATTTATTTGTTTGTTTATTTAAAAGAATTGAGATTTGAAGCTAGGTATTATGGCATCCAGTGTAGCACCTTTTAAACTTGCACATGTTGTGTTCTCCTTATTGAGTTCCTGGTAGGTGTTTAATATTAATTTAACTAAATTGAATCCTTCCACAAAATCTCTCCTAAATACACTAAATCCTGACTAATTCTCTCAGAAGTTAGTGCTCTCTTCTCAAATGACCTTTTATCAATTTATCTGGATGTATAAATTAAACTCCTAGAAAGTAAAGCTAATTTTTTGTCCTTGAATCTTCAACTGCTAACAAACCCCCAAATCCCTCAATAAGCACGCAATAAATGTCTGTTGGTTTGAATCTGATCCCTTTTTGTATCCCAGGACACAAGCTAAAATATCTAAGAGACAACTTAATCTTGCTAGACTTTTAAAGCTTGATTTGTTGGGGTTTTTTTAATGTACCCTTCAAATAAATCTTAACCTAAATGGAACAGAATGGCTGATAATAAAAACTCAAAACATGCCTGAATCATAAGTATGAGGAAAATTAAAATTCTTCCCTTATGTGAAGTATTTTAAACTATCCCTGAGGGTATAATAATGATTTACTTTAAATCAAGTACAAGGGATACGAAAGTCACACACACTTAATTTTGCTAACACACCATTCATCACAAATATGAACCCACCAGTAATCCTATGCTGGACAGTCAAAACCACAAGCTCATTTTGGGAACCTCATGAACTATCAGAATGCAATAAAAACATGAAGGTAAGTTAAATTGCATTTCCTTATCAATTTGGATTACCAGAGTTAGATATGTCAATAACAATGCTTGTTTGAATTAGAATTGAAGATTAGAATACTAAAATCAAATGTGAAGCCTTGCAATCTTGTGATAAATACTCAGGCCACAGTGTCTTGTTGTCAAGCTATGATCAGAAGCAGTGTGGCTTTAAAAAAAAAAATCATTCCACAGAAGACAAACAACAGATGTTTGGTCATTAAGACTAAACACTTGTCAGACCTGTGGCAAATTCCCCCAAATCCTAGATCATATATTTCTCCTTGTTCTTGCTCCAGGGTAACATTTTCATTATGAATTAATAGAATATATTGATTTTGGATTATTTGTACAAAAATATATTCATTTAAAATCATATTTTAAGTGCATGACTAATCTATTTATAACTTTGACACTTACACACATAATCCTCTTTTCTGTTCTACTTTGCATGAAATGAAAATGCTCCTTTTGGGGGGCATTCAATAAATAGGGAATAAAAAAATAAAAATTTTAAAAAGAATATTCCAAGATGGGGTTTCTCTACTACATATTCTTTCTTTCAATAAAGTCAACATTCTGAATAAAAAGAAAGCTAATTACAAAATTATGTTAACACAAGGAAACAGCATTGTTGTTCAGTCATGTATAATTCTTCATGACCCCGGGATCATAACTTGCTAAGCCCTTCTACCCTGAACTATCTCTCAAAATCTGTCTCAAGTTCATATTTGCTGTTTCCATGACACTATCTGTCCATCTCATCCTTTGCTGTCCCCTTTTCCTATTACCTTTAAATAATGAAACATTATTATGCAATAAAGTTGAGAGGTACAAAGTGGCAGAAGAGGGCTGGCTTTGGAAGACCCAATTTCAGGTACTGACTAATATCCTAGCTGGGTACCCCAGACAACTCTCTAAGACTGAGCTGTTTTAGACATGTGTAGTTAGAAAAGCCTAGAAAGAAATTGTGGCTGGATAGACAGATCTAGAAGTCATTGTGTAGAGATGATAGTTGAACCTCTGGGAACTTTTTGCCTCAACATGATTCCAGTCTTGTTTTATTCAACTTCTTTTTCTATACTCAACAATCCAATTAAACTGGCCTTCCTTTTATTCCTCAAACATGGCACTCTATCTTTCATCTCCTTTAGAACTAGTTTTCTCCCCTGCCTAGGATACATGAAGACCCAGCTCAAGCATAATCTTCTATCTTAAACCAATGTTACCATTTAACTACCTTGTATATGTTCTGATTGTAATTATCCATCTTTGTGCAGCCTTGCACAATAGAAAATAAGCTTCTTGAGAACTAATCATTTACATTTGTTTCATAGGAATCATCTAGCCAAACAGCTTCAACTTTAGAGGTTAGGAAAGGGAAGTTCAGTGCAGTGCTAAATCCAAGATTATCCATTAATTATTAATACACTAAAGGTTCAAACCCAAGTATTTTGCCTCCAAATCCAGTGTTCTCCTCAGTTCAATAGGAAGTATAATAAGATCAAGCCCAAGAAATATTATAATTCATCATTCATATGTATATACAGAATTACACAGTGCTTGCCCCAAATATTTTAGCTGTGGAGTAGAGTTCTACTTTGATCTCTTCACTCTGACTGTGGCAAAATAATCTTCCTAGCTCTCACATCCAAAAATTTCCTTTCCTCAACTAGAGAACCACAAATCTATTTCCTATTTCATTTAGGGCAGGATATTAAATTATGTGAATAATTCGTGTTTAAAATGTGAACAGGATATCCTAGATGAGCAACAGTGAGCTTGCTCAAGCTTCTGTATTGCTAGAATTCACAGGATTTTATGAGCTAAAAGTGACCATAGAAAATGGCTAGTTCAAGCCCTTCCATTTACAGTTGAGGAAACAGAGGTCAGGAAACGATTAGATATTTCCAGATGCATTTTGTGTAAATAATTCTGCAACTCATATCTACATAGAGATATCTATCTATCTTTATGTGTGTGTCTGTGTGTCAACCTCTTTCCTGAAGTCATCCTTTCCTACGAGATATCGCCATCCCAATAACCCAACAGTATATCAAACACAAGCCGTCTAAACAACCCTCCTCCAAACTCATTCTTCCAATCAGTTTCATAATCTCAGTTCTGCCTTTTCTTTCACATTGCATATGCCACCTGAAGCTATTCCCTCTAAAATTACCAATGATCTCTTAATTGCCAAATCTAATGGCTTTTTCCTCAGTCTTCTTGACCAATATAAAGCATTTGACATCCTGTTTCTTCCTTGGGGATACTCTCTCTTCTTTGGAATTTTGTGACACTACTCTGTCTTGGTTCTCTTGTCTGTCTAAGGATTGTTTTGTGAGATCTTCATCCATGTCAACGACATCTTCTGTTAAAAAAAAAAAGGCTCCCAAATAGGTCTTGGATAAAAACTTCATCATTTAAAACCTTCCATGATCTGATGCCTAGCTACCTTTCCAGACTTGGCTCTCTCCTTCCTTTCACCACCTTTACGGTCAAATCAAACTAGTCCATTTGCTTTTCCAGAAATTTAACATTCTACCTTTTCCTCTGTGCTTGGTGCATTCCATCCCTTTGACTCTGAAATATATTTCCAATGCTGCCTCTTAGCTTCCTGAGCTCTTTTCTAGACCTAGATCTCATGCTCCTTCCTATGGGAAGCCCTTATTCCTATCTTCCTGCACAAATTTTCTTGAACTTACTCATGTCACATGAATATATCATAGGGCTCCAATAGAATGGGAGCCCAAAGGCAAGAATTGTTCCATTTTTGCCCTTGCAGACAGATGTCTGTTCAAGTTGTCATGTCAACAAACATCATATAATAGTTAATGTTTATAATAAAATTTAATGTGTGACAAGGGTTTTACAACTATTATCTCATTTGTTCCTTATCCTCATTTTACAAATGAGGAAACTGGGACAAAGTTTACATGGCTTGCCCTGGGTTAAAGTAGCTAATGAGTGTTAGAGGCCAAATCTGAACTCGTGTCCC
Organism: Monodelphis domestica; assembly: GCF_027887165.1. Taxonomy (NCBI): domain Eukaryota; kingdom Metazoa; phylum Chordata; class Mammalia; order Didelphimorphia; family Didelphidae; genus Monodelphis; species Monodelphis domestica. Next base: position 282,517,287 of record NC_077232.1, on the reverse strand, counting down.
TGATTTCAGGCCTGTTGCTCCATCTGCTATGCCACCTAACTGCTATGCTAAGCAAGGGTGATCCCCCCCCAAAAAATAAATAAAAATGGCAAAAACTAGCCAGGTTCTCAAGGAGCTTAGAGTTTAATGTCTATTAAACTGAATCTAACCCTTACAAAGATAAAGACACCCAGAGTATGAAATGCAGCTCCTTACACACTCTGAAAAATCAGGATTCAAATTTCTCCAACTAGTTTCAATTCAGTTTCTTCTTTCTCTAATCTGATTTTAAAATAAATAATATGCATTTTAATAGGGATATATTAACTGGCTGAACATTTCCAGGAGTTAAATTAAAATTAGTCACTAGCCTTGGATTTTTTTAAAGCAGGATGTTTGGGCTTGTGTGGTAAAAACCTGCTCTTTTTCTCCCAACCTGAAAAAATATTAAATGGAGACTTTAGAAAGAAGAAATTTCGCCAACAATCCACCAGAATATATTAATTCCACTAGATCAACAGAGTTACATCCTTATTTTGAGGCATTTGTGCTTACTGTAATTCCAAATGAAAAGTATGCAAAGGGATGTTGTCACCCCAAACGATTTATAATTACTAGACAGTTTCACTTGGAAAACCTCCAGTAAAAACCTAAGAATCCTATGGCTTTTTAATTTATCTTCATCTAGATATTTACAGAATAACAAAACTCTACCTCATATTGAAAGAAATCCGATTATCCTAGGTCTAAATTACTTTATAGTTCTGTTTTCACCTCTAGCAAGGTGTTTCCTAGATTAAGTAAAATATTGTCTGAAACCTGAAATTGGCAGACTATTAGACATGGTTATTTAGCTTCTGCTTAACATATACCTGGTAATTCACCAAATAACTCCAGGGCTCTCACTAATGCAGGGTTGACCTAAGGAAAGCAGTATTTCACAAAAGGAACACAAATGGTCCTGATTATAGAGTATCAAATATGGAGGGATATTCAAATATTCACCTAAAGAACTCCAGAAGACTCTTATCTTCTAACCTAAACAAATACATTTCTTTTGAGAGGAGAAGGGTTATAGGAGGTGGTGGGAAAGTTCTATCTACTTCTTAACTTGGAATTCTTTTGCCATAAAATTGCTGTTTGGGAGTAAATGTATAGGCTTCCAGGACTTAGCATAGTATCTGCCACATAGTAGGTGCTTAGTAAATGTTTATTGCCTGAAATGTTTTTTTTTACATGCCTGATGAAAACATTTTTAAAAATACAAAAAGCTAATTAACTGCTACATTAAACTCTTGGCTATGCCTTTTGTTTTTGCTCTGCTACTTTTATTTATATAGCATATTCCCTACTCAAAGGTAACATATTCTAACTGAAGATGTTCATAGAATGAATAGTGTGTAAGGCATTTGTTAGATTTTATATTGGATCCAAATGGTACAAGGAAATAGTGGGAAAGTAGACTAAGTTGTAATGACTGTCTATGCATCAAAACATACTTAACATAAATAAAAGTTATACATTATGGATTGGCTTCGATGACCTCAGAGGTCTGTTCTAACTGAGAAATTCTGTGCATCTGTGATAGTAGGGAGGAAAGAGTTACAAATTCATGAAATAAGAACATCTTTACAAGTTAATTCCATGTTTTAGTCTTTTGTTAGCTTTCACTAAAGCCTCTTTCCTTTATAACACTTGTTAGTAAATATAAGTATGTAATATTTCAGCTTGTCAAATTGAACTAAAAATTCATCTCAATGGCAGCTATAAGTAAGACACTAATCTAACAAAAGATTAGTTTTTACTAAAGAACCAGGTTCAATACTGTTCTCAAAAATCATGGTATAAAGGACAGTCACACAGATGTGAGGCCAGGATGACTTGGGTTCAAATCCTGTTTCTCACGCATCCTAGATGACTGTCCCTAGACAAATTCAAGTCTCTTTGCTCCTCAAAGCATTTGAAGAATTTAAATTGTAGGAATTGTGTCAACCTTCCCAGACAGGAGTTCACTTCCTCATCATGAAATCATAGTCCAAACTCTATCTTCTCTGTATATAAAGAAAAACCCTAAAATGAAATCTCTAAAATTGATTCAACTTCATAAGATTCTATTTACATGATTAACAATTATTACCATAGTAATACCTGCTCACATTTTTATATTGCTTCAAAGGTTACTTAGAACATTGCAGATATTATTTGAGCTTCCTAACAACCTTACAAAGAAGGTGCTATTATTAGCCCCATTTTGGAGAAGGAGAAACTGATGTGCCTGTTCATAGTCACACAGCTATGGGGTGCCAAGGTAGGGATTCAAACCAGGTCTCCTGACTTGTAAAATATGTAAAACTCTCTACTACACTATTCTGCCCGAATTTCTGGTAAAAACAACTTATCTTTATATCAAGAGGCAATAGATAAGGAGTTTTCAGAAAACAACTTTTTAGAGTCAAGTAAAAACATCTAATTCATATCCTCTCTGAGAAGAGAAGATAAAGTGAGCATTCATCCCACTAATGCTAAGGGGAAAAAATAGAGCAGTTACTATTATGCAGTTCTAAAGGTTATGAACCTCAGCTGCAATTTAAGAACTTCCAAAGGCTTGCAGAAATAGCAATATGCTTCCGATGTATTTGAACAGCTCTACCAGGCACTGAACACACATTCCAAAGGGCTCATTTGGTATTTAGTTGGTTCGCAGGTCACAGTGAAAAGGAAACTACCCCAGGAATCAGACAGATCCATAGAGAAAGCAGTAACATGGATTCTAATTGAAACCACTTCACAAACATTTATTTATTAAGTGCCAACTCTGTGCAAAGGAAAGTTAAATACAAAGATTTAAGATGTCAGAATTCTTGCCAGAGCTATGAATGACCCACAAGGCAATGTGTGGCAAAGTCCTATAGAACCACTGCAGTAACACTTTTCAGCGGAGGGTACAAGGGAGGCTTCCAGTAGGAGATACCTGACCTGAGCTTTGTTTTGACAAAGAGGATTATAGAACGAGGTAGAGATGAGGGAGTAAATTTCAGACACAGGGGACAGGTCTGACTAAATGGAAAGACAAGATATAACAAAGTCTACATTGGGGAGCTAATCATCAGTCCAGTCTGACAGGAATGTAGAATATGTGAAGTCTGGGGCCAGATCATGGAAAGCCTTGAATGTCAAACCTAAGAATTTAGATTTTATCCTTTAGACTTACAGTATAATAACACATAAGCATAATAATTGCTTGAATAAGCATTTCAAGGAAGATGACCCTTAATGACACAACTGTAAAGGTCAAGAAAGGGCTCAGTAGAATAGGTAGTTCTGACTTTTCCATGCAAAAATCAACACCACCCCAAATTTACTCCACCTCAGGAGCAAGTGTGGAGACTTCTGGTATTTGTCCTGAAATAACCTGGTGTCCTATATATAGTTTCCAACTGGAAAGGTGACTACACTCCTAAGTCAATTTATCAAAACTGTCATTATTCTCAATGGAGGTTGAGATGTTGGCATAAAGTTTTCACTTAGAATAGATAGACAGATAGATCAATTTTAGATAGATGATAGCTGGTTGGATGGATGGATAGACACACACGCACACATATATATATGTAAATATAAACTTAATATCATGTCCCTATGGTTTTGCTTTATTTTGTGCTCTCTTCCCACTATTCCTGGTATGTAGAGAACACTTAATAAGTCCTCATTGACTGATTTATAAATAAAGAGGAGCCCCACAGAAGAATCACCAAGCTCTGATCCATTAAACAGACATTATTCAATGAATTATTATCATATGTGAAGCATAATGCTAAAAGCTGAGGATAAAACAAAAGCAAAAATAATCTGTGTCCTTAAGGGCCCTTCTATTTACTATAAAACATGACAGGAACTTGTGATATACACATGTGTATTGTGTGTATGCATGTATTCACACACATACATATATATTCAAAACGCATGTATATACAGCTAGTTATCTATCCCAATCTCCTAGGAATTGTACGGTATGTAACCTAAGCTGATGAGACATTCCAGCTTAGCTAGGACAAGTCCCAGAAGCAGGGACAGTGTGTCCCAGGCTGACGTAGGTCTGCTTCACAGCTGCTTGGATAGCTCCATGTCTTAGTCCCCCTTCCTGTTCCCCATAACCAGAGAACACCCACCTCTTCCCTGAGACTAAAGAGCTGCCAAGTCTTCTGGAGCTGCTGGTGTTTCACCAACAGAAGAAAACAAACACCTCTGTGACAATTCCAAAATGGGTAATCTTTCAGAACTCCCATCTCTAGAGGGTTGGTCGTGTACAAAGAACATCAAACCATTTGTCCTCCAGCAGCAGCACCTTCCAAATAAGGAATTGAACTGTCCATTGGCTACACTTCCTCAGGCCTCTTATTCCACCTTACTCATGGAGAAATAATTGTGCTGGAGGCAAATCCTCTCCTCTGCTCATGTGAAAAGCAAAACATTTTCCATAGTCCAACAGATAAGGGGAAAAGAAACTTAAACCACATGCTCTACCATGAATTCTTTCAAAATACTCTTTTTAATGAAATCATACTTCCCAAGAGGTATGCCAGATCTCTACTTTACAAATAACTGCCTTTCTAGGTTAAATGTGAACAAATTCTCATGCTCTCAAGAAGGATGTGCTGAGTTGGGGAACCTACTCCGAGCTGGATTATTTTGTGTCCAAAAGGAAAACAAATTAGGGGCCATCAAGATTCACATCTCTCTGAAGATATGATCATGATAAGAGTTATCCTTAGAACAATTCCAATGAACAAATAATTTTTAAGACTTTGAGAATTCAACTTGGAAAACTTTTCTCTTTTTTTTCTTTTTACATTTGAAGAGAGCTAAGGGAACAACAGAATAAAGAAGGAATGAAGAGAAAAGGAAAATATTTTTCCAAATAAAGCAGTTATAGCACTTTGCAGAAAACCTGAACATTTAAGCTGAGAGGTCAAATAAACATGACTAAAATAAAAACAGCTGGCTGGCTGTTTGTCAATACAATTCTCCATCACTGACAGAAACAATCATATATGCTTGAATGGGCCCTTGGGATCAGGAAAGCCTGCCCTTGTCTGAGAACAGTAGTGGGTTTTAGCATACACAGCACAGTCTACGTGGCTTGGCTATTAAATAAAATCAGGCAGAAAAGCAAGGAGTAGAGACAAAAATGCAATACTAGAGGGGCCGACATGCTGAAAGTTAAGTAAGGAAGCTGGTCCAGATAAGAATATAGTCTAGAACATTCCAGTAAAAAGTACTTTCTTCAAAATAAAATGTCAGGTAAATCAACAAAGCCTAGGGCATCTGCAGTATGCTTCATTTGACTCTAGTTGTCACAAAAGCTTTTCAGGAGTCTGGAAATTCACCTTCAACCAATAATGAAATATGCATCAAATACAACCAGCAGCTAAATTCCAAACAATGAGGCAAACACAACTTAAGTTTTGAAGTACTCTATTCTCAGATTAAAAGATTATGTAGAAACTCCAAAAAGGTTCATCCACCTTCAGTACTTAGCTCGACATTCTCCTGGGAGTCACAAGAACACAACTCCAAAAACTGCCCCCAAACTGTCTTAACAGCAGGTTACAGAGTAGTGAAGTGGAAAGGGTAGGCAATCAAGAATCCCAGAATCCAAGTTTGAATTTGACCTCTGCTATTTACCAAGAAATACGACCCCAGGTAAGTCAACAATCTCAGTTTCCTATGAACTGACTAAATTGTGCTAGAAAACCTCTAAGGCAGGGTTTCTTGACCTTTTTGATGCAGTAGACACCTTGGGCAAACTGTTAAACCCTATGGATCTCTTCTCAGAATAATCTTTTTATAATATATGAGTATAAGTGAAACCAATTATATTGAAATACAGTTATATATGTTATATTTACACATATATGTTTTACAAACAAGTACACAGAACCCAGATTAAGAACCCCTGATCTAAAAGTCTTTCAACTCTATATTTGTGATCCTTTGATTCATTATCCAATGGGGGAGGATCCTCAGGGTCTCTCTCCCTTTACCAAGTAGCTGAAAATGCAGTATGTGGTGGTGTCCCTGTCCTGCCTTAGTATGATGGCTGCCAGAGGGGGCCCCCTCATCCTAGCCTCTCAGTTCCATCATTCCCCTTGACCTCTCCCTCCCTTTTTCCATTAGCCCTTCTGCCCCTATCCTCCTCAATATAAATCATGAGGGGAAAAAATTAGAATATTCGATAGGAAAAAAACTCCATAAATAAATGGGCCTCAGACTGAACCCTAAAACTATGTAGTAAGAGGCATTAGAGAGAAATCTGGGACCTCTAAGATTGTCCCTATATGACAGTCTCAAGTGCCATATCACTTATGGCTTAGGGATCTCTTTGGCATCTATTCCCTTCTCTCAGTCAAGGAAAGGCTCAGATAGCTTGTGCCCTATTTCAGACCCCCATCAACTCTTGATTAAACTATTGTAATAGCTTCCTAATTGTTTCTACTGCTTCTATTTTCTTTCCAGAGTCTTTTTATTCCTTTTTAGAGTCTATAACACTAAGATAAAATTATGCTCTCATATTAGTCTTTGTCCAATAACTCAATATATGAGATGTTGGACATCTTTATACCTATAACAGGAAAATACTGCTCTTCAAAGCCTTTCTGATCAGACTCAAGTCCTGCTCCCAGTCTCCTACCCTACTTATGGAGGAAGCGATTTCTTTCTAGTCTCAAGGTTTGATGGGTTCTTGGGAATTAATTAGTTTATAGCTCCTAACCTAGGACTAAAGAATTTCTTTTAAGATTAAATTCTGACAACTACATTTCTATATAGTTCAATTATAGCAACATAAATTAATATAATTTAACATAAAAGTTTATGTAATTTGATAACCATGTTTCAATATAGTTTCTTTTGTAATGCTATTCATTCATTTTCTGCCTTTAAAAACTTTTTGAGGTTACTCCAGAGTGTCAAAAAGGTCCATTAAACTAAAAAAAGTTTAAGAGCCCCTGTGATGTCTTCCAACTCTCTCACTTTTCAGATGAGAAAACCGAGACCCTGAGAAGTAAAATTTGCCTAGTAGTCATACAAGTTAATGATCAAGCCAAGAAACTCAAGTCAATTGTAATACTTTACATTAGGCCATGCTGCCTAACTATTAATAGATTATTATTGGCTTTCTGTCTCCTTGGAAGTAGACCTTTGATCTACTATGCCATTTATTATTCCATAATTCTCTTCTCTTTATAAATTCCCCTGGTGTCCATCAGTCAAATAACTGGAAAATGGACCAATACACACTTTAACCTAGTATTTGAACCCTCACCTCTACAAAAAGTAGAAAATACCAATTATGCCCAATTCTCTTAAGGAAAGCATAACTTTTCTGAGGGGAAGCAATGATACAACAGTTTAAACTAGCTTGAAGGAATGTGTCCTCAGCCCCCTCCCCCCCTTCAAGGTTTGCTATGGACAAAAAACTAAAGTAAGTCCACAAACCTCTTACTTTGAAAAGACTGAGTAAGATCAGTAGGATCACTGTAACCAAAAAGGTACAAACCATAGTAGTGGAGAGGGGGAAAGAGTAGAGTAGGAAAGAATGAAGAGGAAAGTAAGAAACAAGCTATTGGGAATATAAAAAAGTTTAAAGGATAAAAAGAACAGGGCAGGCAATGAACCCAGTTCCCAGGAATGAACCAAGAAGACTCAAGAGATTTTTGAGACTCTTAAGGACAGAAAAAAAACAAAAACTTGTTAAATTATTTTGAAAGGACATAGATAATATGGCACTGGCAAGAGTTAGTAAATCTAACAAAAAATAAACAAAAAGGAAAATACAGTTTAAATGAATAAATAAAAATAAAACATAAAAAAAGGAAAATACAGAACTTTACAGACTATCGAGAACTGAGATTGTGGTAGCTACATGGCACAGTGCCTAGAACATTGTGCCTGGAGTCAGGAAGAGTTGAGTGCAAATCTGACCTCAGAAACTTACTAGCTATGTGACCCTGAGCAAATCACAATAAGGGAGGGAAACAATATGGATCTTATAATTTTAGTAAATGTATGTGGAAAATTATATACAATTGGTAAAGTAAAATATCTTTGAATAAAGAAATAAAAATAAATACAATCCCCCCTCCATATCACTTAACTTTGGTCTGTCTCGCTACTGTGTTCTATTCCAAAACAAACTTCATCCAAAAAAAGCTATCTCTAATCTAACTTAATTCCAAACACTAACTACCACACTGCAAACTGAAAGATTAAAGGACACACAATAGTAAAGTCCCCTTTTTTTCTTCATGAAAGAACACGCCATACATAGTAGAATTTAAACCTGAAAGATAAAAATGCTCAGTTAAGAAGGCTCTGATCTCAAATGCCTTGCAAAGAAACTAGTGAAGCGAAATGTTAAAAGACAATATGTTGTTTCCTGAGATGTCAAAGAAATCTAAGATTTCAAAATGGTTTTCTCTTAGGGTAAAAGATTTTAAATGCTGGAGTGTGAAGGTTTAGTATGAAAGTGAATTAGTTCATTATTTATTGAAAGCATTTAAATTTCATTTCAACTAATCTATTGCCCAAGAAGTATCATAGTTTCATGTCAACATTTCATGTCAACATCAACAATCAAAGTAATTTATACTTTAACTTGTAATTTTAACACCTGTTAAGCATGGCAATGATGCATTTTCAATACACTCTGAAGACATTAATGTCCTTAAGGGGCACTTGTTCCTTCTTCCTGATAAAAATATCAGAAGGTTAGCACTACAATGTCATATGTCCCCTTCCAAATGCACAAATATTACTATTGCTAGTTTCTTTGGACTCTTGTTTTTGTATTCAAGGTATCTATTTAGCTCTGATCTTAATATAAATGCTTAGAATTCCTACATTTCATTAAAGGTCTATTTTAATTTGTATTTCCTATAAGATCATATTTAGCTTTTTTAGTTATGTCATTTTTGGTTGTAAGTCTATCTCTTTTGCCTTTTAAAATAGTATATTCCAATTATAAAAAAATATATTCCATATATATTCTTCTCTTGATTCAATGGAAGCTACCAGGTCTTGTGTGGCTATGATTAACTCCTTGATAACTGAATTGCTCCTTTTGGAAAGCTTATGTAATTCTTAATTTCACATAGGAGTCATGAATTTTGACTCATGGCATTACTAGGACTGTTCCATTTGGAGTTTCTTTCCAACAGGTGATTGAGGTATTCAGTCTTTGCCTTCGGATGATTCTAAAAGACCTGGACAACTTTTACTAACTGCTGAATCATCTTCTAGTATTTGCAAAATCTAAATACTTAATTTTAAGGAATACAATAAGAACTGATTCCTTTAAAAACATACAGAAACATAGTCTTCAATAAGCTCTTAACAATGAACAATGAATGGCAAGTTGCAAAAGGTCAAAGAGGAGATACTTCCTAAAAATTAGAATTGTCCAAAAGTGGATAGGATGGGTTTCTTTCAATGATGTTCTTCAAAGAGTGGTTGGATGGCCACTCATTAGATATATTATGGTGAGGATGTTTATCCCTTTCAGATATGAGTGGGACTAGACAGCTGTTCCCTTCTAACTCTAAAATGCTGTGATTCTGTAAGTACTACAAATGAATGTTTTTAATACCTTGACGAAGATTCCCTTGACAATAATTATTAGGCCATGCATAGAGAACTGTAAGAAATATTAGAGGTTATCTATTTTTATGCCAAAAGGAAGGTCCAGATAATCTAAGTAACCTTAAAAGAGCCAGGACCCAACCCAGGTCCTTTTCACTTGACTTTTTTCTTAGGTGTAAATACTGATGGACGTCAGAGTCAGGAAGACATGAATTCAAATTCTGCTTCAGACCACTTTATTAGTTGAGTGGTCATTTAAGTCACTTAACTTCTCTCAACTTAAGCTTCTTCATTTGTAAAATGGGGATAATAACAGACCTACTTCACAGGACCATTGTGAAGCACAAATAGACAAATGTTTAAATGTAATTCAAATGCTAGCTATTATTTATCATCACTAATCATAATAATTAATAATAAAATAGCCAGCTGATATTATGATATCAAAGGAGGTAAAAACATTAAGCAAAAGTCTATTCAAATTTTCTAGACTAGTACTGATCATTTAATCTATCCCAAAAACATCACTTCAAGAAATTTTAAAAATCAGTCTAACATTCTGAACCATCACCATGCCTGTGATAAGGATACATATTTTCCTATAATCTTGATACTGCTCTGATATGAACTTATACCATAATACAATAAATGGTACCCCTTCAGGCTTGAGAAGTTAATCTGCCTCCCTACATACCTAAATTACTAAGAAAATTTCATCAAAAAAGTAAATTAGCCCCCAAATCAAATATGATTTCAAATGTTTGTTAATTAGTAAACTCAAAAAGCACAGGTTAGAGAAATGAATAGTCTTAAAATTCTTAAAGATATAGATTTATAAAAACTAATATCCAAAACAAGACAAAAGTCATTAAGGTACCTTAAATGTGGGATAACAGTCCAAATTTTTTTCACATTTAAAAATTAATTTTTTATTAATTCTATTTCATTAAAAATGATACACACATTTTAAAATGGAAATAAGGATATGGTTAACTAAAGAATTATTTCTTCCCAAATCCAAGGCTTTTATCTCTAGCTAGAGATGTCAAACAGTCCAATTCCAAAAAAGGAAGTTTCGCTGAGATAACATGGGTCACTTTTAATGCCTGAAGAATGCTTAAACACACAAACCAAAAATGCTGAGCAAGGTTACGGAGTGCATCTTCAATCATTCCCTGGTCTTAAGGACATGTCTCCACTAATTTATGTAACCTTAAATGTTTTTAGCTGGCCTGAAGTCTGGGGAACATTTGGAAGAATTTCTTCTGATTCTGTGATAGAGCTATACATAGTCAAAAGGTCACTGAATTTAGGTCAAAGGGAAAGCAATCAGAACATGTCTATCTGCCAGGAATAATCCCCTGCAGGGATGGTCACATCTCAATCCCCCTGCAAAACATATGCTTTTATATATATATTCACAAATGCAACAAGACCATACACAAAACCTAGAGGGGGAAAAAATTCTTTTATAGAAGGTGTCATTATTGAGGGAAGAGGAAAAGAGGAACACTTTTGGCTTCAGGTGTTGGCAATTATCTTTCCTTCTCACTTCCAACAATGAAGCCTTCTCTACCAATACTAATGCCTCCAACTTCTCTATGCTTGATGTAAGAAAACACAAGTATAGGATAGAATTACTTTTTACAGTGAAAACAAAAACAAAAAAAAATCCTTCAATTAAAAAGATTCTCCTGAGTATACACTTCTAAATAGGGAAGGAGGGAGGGAGTAAGAAAATGGGCTTTGGAGGGCTACTATTGTAGATGATATTACTTACCTAATTTATAAGATAAAAAATAACTTCAGCATCTTACAATTTTCAACCTAGAAGGGAACTTAAAAACCATAGATTCACAGATGGAAGGGCCTTAGAGGTAATCTATGTTACTCCCTCTGCTAATATGAAAGAAGAAGCACTTTTAACTCAGCTCCCCTGACATCACCAGGGCCCTGAAGTATTAGTGAAAAGGGCAAATGGAATCAAGTGTTCCTTCATGTTAACAAATTGATGAATTCTTTTAAGGATTTATGACTCCAGACTGCCACTGAAAATCTGGAGAAGTAGGATGAAATATGTTTGACAGGCTTAGTAAATTCTGACTGCTATTCATACAAAATACTCAAGGCATAATTATATTACAATTCTTCTTTTAGTTTAAACACAGAAGACATTTTAAATGTCAAACGACAGAAGTCATTTGTCTATATGATAAAGAAAACACATCAAACATTCTTTACTACAATTCATTATTAAAAGGGAGCTGGAAATCATTTAAAAGCAAAAGTGAGGTAGGAAAACAGTAAGCCATGAAAACCAGTAAACAGTCTTTTAAAGGCAGTAATAATTATATTGAGAGGAATGAGGAAAATAAAGAACTCTGATTTCATAATTTTACCAGCTCTAAATGCAGTTTAAATCAAAGCTATCAAAATTTTAATTTTATGTCCATTCATTCTAGCCTAACACCTTCAGACAAGACAAGGGGGAAAAAATCCTTCTTTTTCTGTGAATTTATAGGGTAGGCAAAGAATCATCAAAGAAAATGGAATTAGATGACAATGAAAAATCTTTTAAATTCAAGGTTTAAAAGCTTTTTTCTTTCCTAGATGCTAAAACAAAGATTAAATTATCACCATGTCTTTCTACCATTTTAAAATATACCTATAATTTGCTTTTGATCAGTTTAATCTAAAATGTGTCCATATATTCATGCATGTATATATTGAGATACAATAAAGGAATCCCTCTTAGACTGAGAAACTTGGTCAACTGCATTTATAAAAACAGGTATGTAGAAAGAAAACAAAGCCAACAACTTTTTTAAACAAACTGCTGAATCACCTGCAGAATCAGCTGCTTAATTTTAAGGGGTAAATATAAAAGTTCTTAAATGTATTCCTTAAGAAGTAAAAAAAATTATTAAAATCATTACATTCTCAACAAATGTAATGCAATTGAAATTGCTAACTTTATTAACATCAAGGTTTGAACTATTTTTTCCTAATTAACAACATACTGTCTTAGAAATTGACAACCCAAATTATTTGGTTTGGTAGTAGGAGATTTTACATAGCATTCTTTAACATGTCTCTGAACAAAAAACACTTAAATTTCATAAATTTGATAGTGTAGATAAATCATCATGGAAACAGAAAACTAAAGACTTAAATAATGGTGTATACTGACAGGAACAACTCCAGTAAAACAGATCTGATTAGTCTAGGACAGTGATGGCAACCCTATGGCATGGGTGCCAAAGATGGCACACAAAGCACTCTCTCTGGCATGTGGCCACCTTCCCCATCCCACCCCCAACCCCAGAGTCCATTACTATAAAGGCAGAGGGACTCAGGTGGAGTTGTTCCCCTCCCCATCTCCACTGTTTCTGATGACATTTTGTTTTCACATCACCAACTCTCTCTGCCAACAAGCCCAATGGGAGCTCACAGGGGGTAAGATAGGCTGCTCACAGGTGGCAGAGATGGAGGGGAGCAGAGCGCTTGGGCCACTCCCCTCCCCTTCTCTATACTCACTGAGGACATTCCTCACTTCACCTGCCCCCTGCCCAGCAGCCCAATGAGAGCACTTCCTTCCACCCTTCCTGGTGTGTGCGTGGGGGGGTGGGGGGGGGCACAACACTTGGTCTCTGGTGGGGGCAGGCACAGCACTCAGTCTAAAGGGTGGGATGGGGGGCAGGGCCCAGTACTCCATCTCTAAAAGGTTTGCCATCACTTGGTAGGGGAGTCAATTTTTGCTTTGATTTTTTTTAACATTTCCAACAAAGGATCTAATGTTAGAAGAAGTTCATTTTAAAATGCCAAATTAGTGATGATTCCTATCTTACCAGTCTATCAGTGGGTCATCTGATAATTCATAAACTTCATTCAGTCCAGTTGTAAAAGTAGTAATTCCCTGTAGGTCACTAGTTCTTACTGGAAAAAACTGTTCACAAGCCATTTATAAAAGTAAAGCTCAAGAAAATATTTTTAATATTATTTGCCAAATGGAATGCATGTTCCAAGTTCTTTCCTTTAAGAATATTATAGAATATTGTATGCACATTACTTCCAACATCTGCTGTATGAAATGTTTTGGGCCTCAGCTTCTCTATTCATAAAATGAGAACAAGGAAAGCAAATGACAAATGATAGAACACTGAAAATATTCCTACACTAGTATAAAAAATGTTTTGTCATTTTTTAATTTTTCTATTCCATTATAAAGGAAAACAAATATTTCCCAATTTAAAACTTCTCCCAGGATTTTCTAATGTCTTTCCTTCCCTTTAAATTAAATTTCTAATACCACAATAATGAATATAACAAAACTGACATCATTTTTATTATATTAAGATATGACAAAATAAAAGCACATCTGTTTAATTGATCAAACTATCATTTCAGTTGAAACAATATACTCAAAACAGTAAAAGGCAAAAAAGAACATAAAGTCTCATTCAATAAGCAATTTCTGTTCAAAATTTTCCCTTCATGTACTTACTATAATTAACAAGTAGGTACAAAGACAATTCAGTATTTGTAGACAGCTAAAGGATTATAATATTCAACAGTCAAAATTGTTTGAAAGTTACTAGGTAGAAAATTCCAAGCAAGAGGAAGCTAAAAGGGATTATCTATGAACAAGACCAAATTTGGCATGGAATCTCAAGTAATGCAAGTCATTGACAACATTCCTTCCCCAAATACACTAGGGAGGAAAACTGCCCTTTTGCTACATGCCCTCTGACCCTCTGTAATCGGCTTCTTGGTCTCTAGCAATACTTCTCAGTTTACCACTTTACAAATGGCACAAAGAGGGGTCCTGGAATCAGAGCCACAACTAGCAATGTTTGTACCAAAGGGTCAGGGTGAGAAGGTCAGTCACCAAGGAACCAGTCACCAGCTGGTGGGGAGGCAAGAAAGAAGCCCATCTTGCAGAATTCTGAGTTTTCTGTGTCCCTAAGAATTGGTCTAGGGGGCAGCTGGGTAGCCCAATGGATTGAGAGCCAGAGATGGAAGGGTCTAGGTTCAAATCTGGCCTCAGACACTTTCTAGCTGTGTGACCCTGAGCAAGTCACTTAACGCCCACTGCCTAGACCTTACCACTCTTCTGTCTTAGAACCAAAACATAGTATTGATTCTAGGGTGGAAAGTAAGGGTTAAAAAAAAACCCTAAAAGGCAAAAAAAAAAAAAAGAATTGGTCTAGCTTTAGAGGTAGAGAGGGTAGAACTGCCAAGGCCATAATGAGGCTCCTAGGCTACTTAAGGGTTAGCTTCTTCTGGAAAGAACAAGAGGCAGAAGGAATCATCACTCCCAAGTGACAAGGTGAGGTCAGGGAAGGGAAGAACTAGAAGTGCCAGCGTGGGGAGAGGACCTAGTCCAAGGTTGATGTTGTAGGGGATCTCTAAATTCCACCCCTTTCGGCTAATTGGGGCTCTTCCTGGAATGATCCATCAGCAACTCTAGTACAACTAGCCCATGGGGGCTGGGCAGTCACCAAAGTGTTGTAATTTAAAGAATTCTGGAATCCTACCCCAGATCCCTCCCAATGACCTGTTGTGATGAAGTCTGAAATTATATTAACTATTTTTCTTCTGTGCCAAGTATTACTTTCCCAAGAGTCTACTTTTAAAAAGGGAAAACAAAAATATTTCTATATAATTGGTGCAAACAAGGTTTCAGATGGCTTTCCTCTAACAGGGAGTATTAACCTGGGGTCCTTGGACTTGAAAAAAATTTTTATGTATTTCAATATAATTGCTTTACTTTGTAATCCTATGTATTTTATTTTATTTTATTTAGTTAGATGATTTAGAATATTTTTCCATGGTTACAAGACTCATATTCTTTCCCTCTCCTCCCCCCACCCCCTTCCCATATCTGATGCACAATTCCACTGAGTTTTACATGTGTCTTGATCAAGACCCATTTCCACATTATTAATATTTGCACTAGGATGTTCATTTAGAGTCTGTATCCCCAATCATATCCCCATTGACCCATGCGATCAAGCAGTTGTTTCTCTTCTGCATTTCTGCTCCCACAGTTCTTCCTCTGAATGTGGATAGAGTTTTTTCTCCTAAGTCCCTCAGAATTGTCCTGGGTCATTGCATTGTTGCTAGTAGAGAAGTCGATTGTACCACAGTGTATCAGTCTCTGTAATCCTATGTATTTTTTTATGCATTTAAAAAGGCTGTTTTAAGAAGGCATCCGTAGACTTTACCAGACTGCCAGAGAGGCCCATTACTCAGGCCAAAGTCATCACAGTAATACTGAGAACAGGGAAGATAAAGAGTGCTTTAAAAATAGGTAATAGAAACTTATAACCAACTTTATTCATAATTTTCTCTAGAGTGGGCCCTGCCAAAGGAATTATGATCAGCTATGGCCACAAGTCTCAGCCCTCTCTCATGGCTGTGCCATACATTTCATCCATCAATTAATCAAAAGACTTTTATTGATGAATGAGAATAAGGCATCCAGGAAACACTGTGTCAAGCCTTATTTGGAATATAAATAGAAAAAGAAGGTAGTCTCTGCTCTCAAAGAACTCCTATTCTAATTGG
Source organism: Monodelphis domestica (assembly GCF_027887165.1). Classification (NCBI taxonomy): domain Eukaryota; kingdom Metazoa; phylum Chordata; class Mammalia; order Didelphimorphia; family Didelphidae; genus Monodelphis; species Monodelphis domestica. The sequence goes on along the minus strand of NC_077232.1, from coordinate 282,501,099 downwards.
AGGGAGTTAAAACATGAAGAAGAATTCACCAGCACAAAAGATGGAAAGGCCCTGGAGACCTTATGATGCACTGCGATAGTCTGCTCCATAGAAGTGGTCCACAACCATTAAAGATTATGGAGTAAGTCTAAGGATGAGAGTGGAGAGGATTCTACTCTATGCTATGCACTGTGCTGAGATACAAAAACAGATGCTAAAAAGTCATCATCGTCGTACTTAGCATTTATTTAGTCCCTTAATATTTGTAATGGATTTGACAAATATTATCTCACTTTACCCTCACAATAATTCTCAGAAGCAAGTGCTATTATCATCTCCATTTTATAGATGATGAAACTGAGGCCCAGAGAGTTTAAGTGACTTGAACAGTCAAATCCAGCCTAAGTGTCTGAGGCTGGATTTGAACTCAGACCTCCTTGTTTCTAAGTCCTTGATACTGTACCACCTAATTACCTGAATTTATGTAGTACTTTACAGTTTGCTAGTGCTTTACAAAAATCTCATTTTAGACTTCCTATTTTACACCTTCAGGGAGCTTATACTCTATACAGCTAGAAAAGAAGCAATTTCTTCATAAATATATGTCATAGATTTCTCTAAGTCAAATCTTTGCACCTTACAGATAACCAGAAACAGGAAACCACAAAGTCATAGCACTGGGACTTCTGCTGAACTACAGAAAGTGGGGTGATTCAATGCTCTTTTGGAAGAGAGGAGCAATAGCCCAGTGTCTTTGAGTTCATAAAAGCTTGAGAAAGATTCAATAGCCTCACATTTCTTCAGGTTTGATTGGCCACTCTGAATAAAGTATTTAAGTAGAGAAGGTTTAAGTCCTGGGAAAGAGGGAAGATCAATTCAGTTAATTCAAAAATGGAGCTCAAAAGAAAATCTGACCAGGATTCAAACCACTAAAATATAGCACATGTGTATAGCTTAGAAACAATGAGTAAGACTAGGGATATACAACAGAAAGTTACAAATCTCCAAGTATCTTCAGTTGTCCAGAGAAATAGGAATTACTAATGTAATCAAAACGTCTCCACGTATGCCAAAGAAAACCTCAAAATCATGAAATCTCTCATCATGCTAAATTCTGACAGGTGGATCAAACTACAAAGATTTCTACGATAAACCAGTAACTTAGACTATTTTCAAAGAACCAAACTTGCTAAAGGTGGAGATGCCCATTTCTGAAAGGTTTGCTGCCATATAATGAATTTTTTGGTCAGAACAACTCATGTAACTATTTCCTAAGATTTGGAGGGCTTTTGATCCAGGTTGTGGGAATAAGGATTCATGTGGAAAAAAATCACAGATCTCCTGAATTAGAGTAGCATAACATTCTCTAGGAACTAGATTATTTTGGGAGATAGAAAAAATATAAAATTCCTAACTGAATTTTCATGAATGCATAAAATTATTTTGTAAATATTTTTCCTAATTTTTAGAACAATTCTTTTTAAAAATGTAGAACTAAATGGTCAAAGAATATGAATAGGCAGTTTTCAGATGAAGAACTCAAAACTATCAATCACATGAAAAAATGTTCTAAATTCCTCCTAATTAGAGAAATGCAAATCAAAACTACTCTGAGGTACCATCTCACACCAGCAGATTGGTTAATATGACAGTAAAGGAAAATAATAAATGTTGGAGGGGATGTGGCAAAATTGGGACACTAATGCATTGCTGGTGGAGTTGTGAATTGATCCAACCATTCTGGAGCACAATTTGGAATTATGCCCAAAAGTGCTTTAAAAGAATGCATACCCTTTGATCCAGCAATACCATTACTAGGTTTGTACCCCAAAGAGATAATAACTAAAAATGTTTGTATGAATATACTCATAGCTGCAATCTTTGTAATGACAAAAATTAGTAAATGAGGGGGTATCCCTTGATTGGGGAATGGCTGAACAAATTGTGGTATTTTTATATGATGGTGATGGGATACTATTATGCAATAAGGAACAATAAACTGCTTGATTTCCATATGAGCTGGAAAGACCTCCATGAACTGATGTGGAGTGAAATTGGCAGAACCAGGAGAGCATTGTACACAGAGACTAAAACATTGTGGGACAATCATGCAATCAGCTTTGATACTTAGAACAATGCAATGATGCAGGACTTAATTCCGAGGGACTTAAGAAAAGGAATGTTATCCACACTGAGAGAAAGAACTGTGGAAATAGAAATGCAGAAGGAAAACATTTTATTTTTCACTTGTTAATATGGGTATTGGATGTGGGGTTTTGGTTTTTAAAAGATTATTACAAAAATGAATAATATGGAAATAATATGGAAATAGGTATTGAATGATAATACATGTACAACCCAGTGGAATTGCTTGTTGGCTCTGGGAGGGGGAAGAAAAGAGGGAGGGAAAAAACATGAATCATGTAACCATGTAAAAATACTTAAAAATAAATAAATAAAAATAAGGAGAGAGAAAAATAAAATAATGTAGAACTAATTTACCTAGGGGTTAGCAAATTGCTGGGGAAAATCTTCCATGCTACTTTGGAAAAGCTGGGATTTGGGTTATATGACCGTATAAGGTGACAGCATCAGAACAAGGTACAAAGCAAGTGTCCCAAATGCAATAGCTCGGTTCTGTTCTACCCTGCATAGACTATCTCACAAATACTGTGGTCAATTCTGAGCCCTTCATTTCAGGAAGGACAACACTGATAAGTTGGAGAACAGCCACAGGAGGACAATCAGGGTGAAAGTCTTTGAGTCAGTGCCATATGAAGATCCAAAGAAGAAACTAGGAATGTTTATCCTGGAGAAGACAAACTTTCACAATCTGCAGGTATATAAAAGGCTTTCATGTGGAATGAATGGGTGGGTGGGTGGGTGGGTGGGGGGATCATTTATCTACCATTTGGCCCCAGAGAGATGAAACAAGAGCAATTAGACATAAAGCCTTTCCTGATCTGTCCAGCTTTTCTTGGTAAAATCCCTTATCATCTCATGACTGGACTCTTGCAACAGCCTTGTTAGTGGGTCATTCTGCCTTCAGTCTCTTTTCACTCCAATCCATCCTCCATTCAGTGAAGAAAATGATTTTTCTAAAGTGCAGGTCTGACTGGATCATCTATCCTATTCTGTCAACTTCAGTGGCTCCCTTTTACCTTTAAGATCAAAGATAAAATCCTATTTAGCATCCAAATCCCTTCATAACCTGGTCCCCTCTTAGTTTTCCCAGTTTCTTATACCTTACTGCTTTGCATACTCTTTAATCCAGTGCCACTGGCCTCCGGGTTGTTTCAGGAACAAAACATTCCATCTCTGCTCCTGGCATTTTACCTGGCTGTCCCCATGCCCAAATGCACTCCCTTCTCATCTCTGTCTACTGGCTTTTCTAGCTTCCTTTGAGTCTCACCTAAAATCTCATCCTCAACAGGAAGTCTTTCCCAATCCCTCTAAATTTTAGTGCCTACCTTCTTTTTATTACTTCCTATTTATCCAGGACATTTGCTTGTTTGTACATATTTATTTGTTCATTGTCTTCCCATTTAGATTTTGAGCTCCTTGAGGGCAAGAATTGTGTTTTGCCTCTTTTCTGGATGATTATCACTTACAGAAAGGCTGAACACAGAGTAGGAACTTAATAAATGTATATCAACTGATTGACTGGCGAATCCATTTTAACTTTTATTGATCAATATTTCCCTTTTTTATTTATTTACATAACAGATAACATATACTAGAATTTTGTCATAAAGCCAAGTCAAGTTCACCATCTTATAATCTGAAGAATGTATTCTCTTCTCCTTTTTCAAAACACTATTTTTTAAGTATATATCTGAGATCCAAGAAGCTGAAGTCCTTAACTGACTAGAGTAAAGAGGGGGAGAGGTAGCATTCTATTCGGTTTGGAAGGCGGGGAAACAATTAGTATTTAATCCTGATTCTACTTCTTTCTAGCCATGTGACCACATGCCAAGTCATTTAATTTCTCTCAGACTCAGTATCCTCATATATAAAATACGGATTATACCACTTCATCAGAAGGCTGTTGTAAGGACAGAATATGAAAGAAGCATTGTGTAAACCTTAAAGCCCTGTATCAATATCAGCTCCAACTTTTGAGTTGAGCTTAAAAGACAAATAAAAATTCCACATGGAAATGAGGACATTCCAAACATAAAGAATATAATAAGCAGACATGAAAATGTGAGGTAGATATTAGGAAAACTCAGCAGTTTACAAAACTTCATAGCCATCTATATTGTATTTCTAGAGGTTCGAGCACATAAACTTATTCTTTCTTATATGAAGAAGTTCTTAGGCCATTGCTAGATGGCCAGTCAACAAGAATTCATTAAGTACTTACTATGCACCAGGATATAAAGAATTATCAAAGATGGTCCTTACTTTCAGGGAAGCTCTCTTTTTATTAGAGGAGACAACATAAAAATAACTTTGGAAAATTAGATAAGATAGATAGATGAATAGATAGACAGACAGACAGGACCAAATAGATAGATAGGTAAGTAGGTAGCTAGATAGAAGTAAATAGACAGACAGACAGACAGACAGATATCAGGTATCAGGAAAGGCTTTTTTTGTAGAAAGTGGGATTGCAGGCGGGTCTTAAAGGAAGCCAGGGAAGGCAGAAAGCAAAAATAAGGAGGGAGAGAAATAGGCATCAGGAACAGCTAGTGAAAATGCACAAATTCATTGTGCACACAGGAGATGCTCAGTCCTATTTGTTAATGAATGAATCCAGAGTAATAGGCTCTCTGCTTCCTTCCCACTATTTATAATAAACTGGTACATAACTCTATGCTCCTAAGAAATACATTGAAAATAACTATGTGTAGTAATTGCTCAAAGAAAGTGGAGAAAGGAAACTTGGCATAAAATGTTCTTTTTCCTCTCTTGCACTGTTTACAAAGGAAAGATTTTGATTTTATGAATTCTCCATACAGACTAGAGAATCAGTTAGTTTGACAGAATTAAAAACCTAATCTCACTCTTTCCCACTAAAACGTATTGAAATTTTATCAAGAATCAGGAAAGAAGGGGCAGCTAAATGGTTCAGTAGACTGAGAACCAAGCTTCAAACACTTCCTAGCTGTGTAACCCTGGGCAAGTCACTTAACCCCCAGTGCCTAGCCTTTACCCCACTTCTGCCTTGGAACTAATATCCAGTACTGATTCCAAGGCAGAAGATAAGGGCTTTAAAAAAGGAATCAGGAAAGGCTATTTGAATAAATCCAAAGTCTAGAAGTACCTTATATAACAGGATCATGAAAAAATTCCAGCTCACAGTATGTCAACCTTAGAATATTGCATTTTACCAAGTAAGTATACACAAATGTATAATACTTAGGGTAATTTCATCATGTGGAAGATCAAATTATGCCCAAAATGTGGCTTTGGATTTTGCAAGTAGTCTTCTAGCTCTCCTTATAAAAAATGTTGGCAAAGACCATAAGCCTTACTCGACTACAATGAAACCCATCTCTACATTCCATGGCTTTAGGGTAATTCCAAGAGTATGGGGTCATAAAAAGACAGACTTCAAACTCCTGCAGCCAGTAGTCATTTGAAGGATGGGAAATTGGAGGCAATAACATTTGATCATGCTGTTATAGTATGTGAGGCCTCATTATAAAAGTCTGAAGAATTTCCTATTCTTACCTTAAGAATGAATTCAGGAAAGACATAGGAAAGTTATACCACTGAAAAAATGTTCAAAATTATATGGAATGTTCGTATTTTATAGCAGATGTATTTTAAGATTCAAATTTGCTAAAACCAAATCTCTAGAAAAGAAAAATGTTTACAAAACCTAAATGTTAAAACATTTATCTGCTTCAATAAAATTCTAGTGCAACAAAGTTTTTGTCTCTTGAATCAGGACTTAACTGATAAAAACATAAGAGCCATTTTTGTGAAAGAGAGCTTTATAGGTCTGGATTCAACAAAATGGAAATTTTAAAATGGTTATTATATTTCCCCAAAACATATAGACTCCAGGTAGCAAAGTCTCAATGAATTTTTGTTCATTTTATTTTAAACCAAAAGGCATTGAATTGTGCTAATTAAAGAATGGTTTTATTTTGAGATCATATCATAATACTGGGAGTTAGGGAATTTGGTGCTCACTGAAATTTTTCATGATGACCTGGTATAACTGGTCTGTTAAAATATAATACAAAAGTCAATTTGAATATAAGAGAGTAATATAACAGCTTGGTGTATTATAAACGTTATTAACAAAGAATAAGAATAATGTAACATAATAAACAAATTAATGTTTTGTGACATTCATAGATTATCAGACAAATAAGTACATTATTCTTTACTGGACAGTATCACAGATCATATATAAACTGTATCACAAAGGGTTAAAATTTATTACAAAGTGCAGTCACAACTCAGCACAGTAGAACTCACACTCCCTGCTTTCCTCTGTTCTTCTCTCCCCCCAATTCCAAAATGAACTGCATGCCCCAATGCACAAGGTTAGAGAAGGTCACAAGAGATTGCAGAGACTTTTGTAATAGAACAGAAATAACTCCGTTGCTTTGTTGCCATATTCTCTTTTAATCAGCATGTTCAAAAACCTTTAATTAGCACTCTGGACACAAAAGGAAAGCATTTCTAATTTGCCAAGAGAGAAAACGGGTGGAGTACCCACGTATGTACACAATGTTCCGTTGTATAAGGATCACAACATGGGATTTTTCAAATTATCAGTCCAGAAGGCTGGAAAACATTTAAAAAAAGGGGGGTAGGGGGAGGTTTACACAGTTATCACCTTCTATTAACAGACCAAAATTTTTAAAAATCAATTTGTTTACTGATGTATCCAACTACAATTGGGTGTCTACAAACAAATAAGTCCTTAAATTTGTTTTTTTAGCCTACAACAAAATGAAAACAAATTGTGTGTAATGTTTGACATAGAAAGACAAGGCATTGTCAAATATCGTTACTAACTGAAACTAGTCAATAAGAGAAAATCTGCTACGCTGAAAACAAGTATAAATTATTAACAAAACATTCTACATGGATACTTTAAACCATAATTTCACCAAATTCTGAAAGGGATTTCAACTGAAAAATTGACATCCAAATAAATCTCTCTTAGCATATATCATAAACAAGGGAAGAGAGAGAAGAATTGATTAAAAATGAAAACATGATTGATTTAGCTCTCTCACCAAAACAAACAGTAGTACATCACATTTAATAGTTTATAAATAACTGGGCAAGGCATAGTGGAGATATAACCACTTAAATGAATAAAAGAAACTGATTCTAACAAGTCAAGGGAATTGTTCAAGGTCACAAAGCTTGGGGAGAGAAAAATTCAAACTCAAGTCCTTTTATAAATATATGTTATTCTTGCCATTCTTAAAATGATTTTTATTTATTTTTATTTTTAAAAGAATGAATGGATCTGCACTTTATTGAAAAGGAATTCCTTTAACTCCTACAATATAAGCAGCATTTTAGTAATAATCTCTAAAACTTTAAGCAATTTTGCTGCTTTTTCCCCTAACTTCTACCTTAACAATTCTCATTGGACTTCAAGGTTATTTTTGTTATGGTATTTATTTTTATTTGGTATTCTTATCACGTGAAGTACCTAGAAATTTTTCTTTCTCCCTCTTAAAAAATAATATTTATTGATGTCAAGAAAATGAATGGAGGATAAAAACCTATTTTTAAATTATAAAAATTAAGTATATTTTACACTGATCAATTAATATAGTAGCAATGTATCAAAACTCTATGCAACAAAATATTAGAATGGAATATTCTCTCAAAAAATGTAGCCAAAATATATGAAGAAATAAGGCTATATCATTAGAAAAAGCAAACATTTCTCAGGAGAGTGGCTGTTTGGATCATTTCACTATTTATCATCATCTTCATCAGGAATAGAGAATATACACTACAGAGAAATGAGCAACTGCTTCCCAATCTAGAAAATGAGGGCAGTTGGATTTAATAGGTTGCCTATCCAGCTCCAAAATTCTATGATTCTCCAAGTGACCAACTTGGAATTTTGAGAGCAGGAAGGGACTGAAAAAATCATCTCATTCAATTAGTTTCTCTTTTTATAGATGAGATAACTAAGGTACAGAGACCGACTCATCAAAGTCAAATTCCTCATTAGTGACAAAGTTGGGGCTAATACTGTTTTCAGCCCAATGTCTTTCCCATTATGTAAAGTAGCACTTTCATCTCAGAAAATAGGTTTAGGGACAAAAATTGAAATTGATCACTTGGGGGCAGCTGGGTGGCTCAGTAGATTGAAAACCAGACTAGAGGGAGGAATTCCTGTGTTCAAATATGGCCTTAGACACTTCCTAGCTGTGTGACCCTGGGCAAGTCACTTAACCCCCACTGCCTAGCCCTTAATGCTCTTCAGCCTTGGAACCAATATATAATATTAATTCTAAGAGTGAAGGCAAGTGTTAAAAAAAGAAAAGAAAAGAAAGAAATCGATCATCCCAAAATGGTATAAGATGGGGGCAGTTGGGTAGCTCAGTGGACTGAAAGCCAGGCCTAGAGACTGGAGGTCCTGGGTTCAAATCTGACCACAGACACTTCCCATCTTTGTGACCCTGGGCAAGTCACTTAACCTCCATTGCCTAGCCCTTACCACTCTTCTGCCTTGGAACCAATACACAGTATTGACTCCAAGATGGAAGGTAAGGGTTTAAAAAAAAAGGTGTAAGATGTATATGGTAAGATTCATATACTTCTTTTACTTCATCATTCTTTCTGTACAGCTATGAACTAGCCCTTCGTCCAGGTAAAAAGAGACAAACCTACATACAAGTGGTGGATGCATTCAATAAATGGTTTCATTTACAGAAAAACTTCTCTTTACCAATTAAGTACTATATGATGCAATTAACATCTGTTTAAAAGCTGTAAAAATATGCTTACACTAGAGATGGTCAAAGGCATATTGAAGTCCTTGCCACCTTGAAGCCGAAACCCCCAAGGAGCTGGGCCAACCAAGGATACGTTGTAGTTGCTCATGGCTCCTGTGGTTCAAAGTCCAATTGCAGGTAATAAAAGCACCTGTGAAGGATAATTAAAGAGCTAATTAAATGGTTTACTGAAAAACCTCTCATCTCAAAGTAGTCCATTTAAAAACAACATAACAACATTCAGGATTATGTGTGTTCACTCACGTGTGTGTGTGTGTGTGTGTGTGTGTGTGTGTGTGTGTGTGTGTGTGTGTGTGTGTGTGTGAAAGATGGAGGCTATATTAAAGTCTCATAAATTTCCATCCAGGAAAAGAAATCCAAGAGTTAACGTGTAATTACTAGAGGTCTGCTAGTTTCCATAGTATGAAAATTCCATTCCAGAATATATTCCTAGACACTTGAACATTTTTACAACTTGCTGCAATCCAACTTTATTCCATGTGGCTTCTTTTATAGAATTGTAACTGCTTTGCAGTCTTCTTTTAATGCAAGTCTGAAAAGAGTAAGTTTCTATTTCAGCCTTAATTTCAGATGATTTCCAATACCAACTCACCTCATACACTCTTTTTCTGCAGTTGGCAAAAAGCCTTCAGTTTGACATCAGTCAAATTCTAGAGTTCCCATGTAATACATATGCTATGACTTATATATCAAAGGGATTCAGTACCCTGTTATCCAAATATTAAATTTTTGAATTGTTTTTTATAAAAAAAATTACTACAAAAAAAATTGATGCAATTTATTGTTTTGTAGCATTTGCTGGCTGTCAAAGTCTATATTCATTTTCCCCTCAAATAGACAATGTCATGGTACAGTAACATTTTAGTTAGTGTCTTGGAGGGGAGGAGAGAGAAAGAAAGTAAAAGGAAGTTTAAGCCACTTGAAAGTATTAAGAGTTAAGAGAACACAGGAAGTCCTGGGTTCAAATCTGACCTCAGATACTTCCTAGCTGTGTGATCCTGGGCAAGTCACTTAATTCTCATTGCCTAGCCCTTACTGGTCTTCTACCTTGGAACCAATACACAGTATTGATCCTAAGATGAAAAGTAAAGGTTTAAAAAAAAGAGTTATGAGAGCATGCCAATCTACCACAAGGCTAGAAGGCTGGATTCAAATCCAAGCTCTGCTACTGATTACCCTTTACTGATTATCCTGGACAAGTCACTTAACTCCTCTGCACCTCAGTTTCTTCATTTGTAAAATGAGAGGGGTTAGATTTGATGACTTTGAAGACTTTGCCAAGCAGCATGATCCTATGATTACTATAAAACATTGTAGATAAGATTCCAAATGCTCAGTATAGGAAATTAAGGGGAAATTGCAATGTAGATGATGAAATGCTTTCAAGTGTCCTGTTTTAATGACTATTCACCCAATGTGGCATTTTATTCTACTAAAACAAAGAAAAGTCTGAATATTTATAGGATTATTTGGGAATAGAAGTAAGTTTTTAAGTAATCCTACAAGACTTTTAAAAATGAGAATATATATATATATATATATGTGTGTGTGTGTGTGTGTGTGTGCATGTGTATAAATAAATTCCACATTTATTTTTATTAAACTGCTGGCCAATTTTGAGCATTTACATTTCAGACACTCAGCTTCTTCATTTCCTCCCAAACACTTATATTCTGTCTTGGAATCAATACCAAGTATTGGATCCAAGGCCGAAGAATCTTAAGGGTTAGGCAATTAGGGTTAAGTGACTTGACCAAGTCACATAGCTAGGAAGTGTCTGAGGCCAAATGTGAACTGAGGACCTCCCATTTCTAGACTTGGCTTTCAATCCACTGAGCCACCTAGCAGCTCGCATGCACCCACTTCTAAAACATTTTCCCAGAAGTTCAAGAGATCTAAATTTCTATACCCATGATGATCTATTCAGAACCACAGTTACATGTATGAACCACTAAGAATCTTAAAACCAAAAATTGCCTGCCTACCTCAAACTGGTTTCTGTTTTACATAAAGGAAAAGTAAGCAAAAAATACAAGGAAATCTTGGAAGATGTCCAGCCCTGGATTAGAGCATATTAAACAGATGAAACTAGGTTATAGATTACAGGATCCTAACCCACTTTTTTTTCAGGTAAGTAATATTGAATTAGGGCTAAACTATGATCAAAGAGCTCTTGTGCTTGGTAATATTCTCATATGTGCCCAACAGTTCTCCCAGTTGTACAGGAAGTGCAAAAGGTGACAAGAAATAAATAAAACTTTGTTTTACCCTTAAAAAAATTCTTTGCAGTAATTGTTAAGGAAAGGTGACAATGCCATTTCAGAAACCACATACTGATGTCATTGATTCTCTTCAAAAAAAGAACAAAGAAAGGCAACTGCCTAGCTGAGTGACCATGGGCAAGTCACTTAACTCCAGTTGTTTAGCCCTTACCAGGCTTCTGCCTTGGAACCTATTAGTATTGATTCTAAGACAGAAGGTAAGGTTTTGTTTTGTTTTTAAGAAGGATAAAGAACTGCAGCAACTAATGTCTTCCTTCACCACGTAAAAATTGACCTTGTGTTTTACAAGGTAGAAATAGATCTGACTGTCTCAACTTCCCCTATCTCTAATATTCTTTGTATGGAAATTTGTGTCATGTGAATATAAATGTGTAAGTTGGTATTAACCAATTTATGAGTTTTCCCTTTTTTACTTCCTTAGCCATTAAACATCGTGTACCAGTGAATATGTGCCTTGTACTCTTATTTTCCGTATTTTCTCCATATTTTAGTTCACCTTCAAATAGAATATTTATATCATTATTATTGGCATTTCTCAGGGAATCATGAAAAACCATCGTAAGAGGCCTCCTTGAAAACTTAAGTTACCAAAGAGGCAGGATATTAAAATTTTAAGTGTAAAAATGTTGGATTTTTGAGTATATATCCCCCCTTCTTTGGGATGACTTTCTTTGGGAAGTCAAAACAATCTGCAAAGTAGTTGCAGCCGGTAAGGGACAATACATACACAGGAAGCTTACTAATCCTTTACAACAGTATCTGCCCCCCACACTTCCAGATTTCCAGCTGTCTCCTAAGAAGAAGAAGGAGATGGGGGGAGCGGCTCCCACTGAACAGCAGAAAGTAATGAAAACAAGTAACAATGTAGACCGAAAAACTTTCGCACGTCTCTTAGGACAGGTTGAGAATTAAGGACATGGGAGGTTAGAGCTAAAGAGCTACAAAGAAACAGGGACAGGACGAGAGAGGTCACAGAGGCAGCTTTCCATAAAGAAGGCTCCCGCTTCGCCTTATTGGCCAAATAAGGCTCCAGAGCTGGCTGTCTCTGAGAGAGCTGGTTTCAGACGCCTTGACAGTCAGGAAGCCTGAACCCAAGGATCAGATCTAGCGATCACACCCTAAACCTGCCCAACCCAGCTTAGCCATGAGTTGCTTCCTGAGAAGTTCTTTCTTCCCGGCCTCTTCCCCTTTATTTTTTCCACTTGTCAAATACATATGCATAATACCTAACACTTAAAAAAAAAAAGTGTAACTGGCTACTGCGGCAAGAATTTATTAAATGCTAGGCACTGCGTATGGCTCTGAAAATAGACAGAAAACTGAAAGTCTGGCCTCCAGGAGCTTACTTACTAGCTGGTATTTTAAAATGTAATTAATGAGGCTTTATTATTGCCTGTTCAATTGGAACTAGCCAAAAACAGGTTACACAACAGTAAATATTTAGCTTTTGCAAAAGAAAAACAATTCTCAAGAGACAGGAGGTTTGAAATAAACAACCTCCTCCCTACTCAAGGAGAAAAGTAACCGAAGAAACCAGCAAAAAGTTTAAATGGAGAGAGTGCCCAGGAGCCAATCCCTGCGGGCGGGCGGGCAAGCTGGCGGAGCCGAGCGGGGGAGGCTTCTGGGGCTTTGCCCAGAGGCTCTTTCCGTTTCGGGAAGACTGGGCAGGGCTGGGCTGGGCTGGGCTAAGGTGCCCGGCCGCCCGCGCTCCCGCTCCCTAGTAGACTCCCACCTTGCCTCCCCAGGCGGTCGCTGGCGGCCCCCTCCCTCCTTTCTCCCTAGAGGCCCCCTTCCACCCCGGGCCCAGGAGAGCTGCCACTGCCCTCCCGGGGCCGCCTCCTCCTGAAGCTAGGTCGTCAACTCTCTTATCCCACAGGTCTCTGTGCGCTAGATCCTAGGCGAATTCGGAGAGGACACGCTCTGGGGAGCCTAGTGCCTCAATCCTAACTGCGAAACTTGGAGCCCGCACTAGGCTGAGCACCTGAGGATCCCCCTGAGCAGCGGGGCTTTCACCGCTCGCTCCTCCCTCCTCCTCCTCATTCGTCCTCCCTTTTCTTTCCTTCTGGCAGTTCTAGGGGTATTCAACGCTTGTCCCCACCGGTGCTCAGCTCCCGGACTTAGCAGCGAGCCTCCCGTAGCTTGTCGGGTGCCTGTGGTTGGGTCACTCACCTAGACTGCAGGAGCAGCGCGGTTTCAAGCTCGGGTCAGCGCTGACAAGTGACTGACTCCCAGGGCGTGTGAGCGACTCTCCTTGATCCAGTGGGCACTTCCGCCTCCACTTTCTCCCGCAGCTCCTCCCACGTCCCGGCCCAGGGGGGAAGTCCTCGGCACCGCTGGCTCCCGGGGCCACTCCCCTCCAGGGATGGGGAAGTGTGACTCCAATCTAGGGAAGCCTACCCAGGGAAATGGGCAGAGGAAAATCGCTGCGCTAAAGGAAAGACCCTTTCAGGAGAAGAAATATCATAAAGGGCATTTGAAGCGCAAGTTTCCGACCTTTGAAGCCAGAATGGCACATCTAGGTGTCCTCTTATTTTCTACATCTTTCTTGCTTTCTATTTTCTCTATTAGAGAAAAATTTTAAAGTAATCAAATTGGTAAATATATTTTTTCTAAAAATGAAAATGCCGATGGCTAGATTCCCCGCTTATGCAAGTTCAGGGAATCCCCTCCAGTCGTACCGGGTAGTCTATGAACTCATAGAAACAGCATCCTTTGAATAAAGGAAAATGCCAGTAATCTCATGTTTCAGATGATGAAACTGTGATAGTTCCCCCTCACTCTGCCCCCACGAATAAAGAATTCAGGAAGAATAACCGTTGCGGGTGATTATGTTACACCCTATGGCTTACGAATGCTTCACATCATTTATGTAAAATATATCACACACGCACACACACACACTTAGGCAAACCTAGAAGTAGTGAGGGGGAAAAGAGTTGGCCTCAAAGGAGAGAAGATCTGGCTGGTATCAATGAATCCCCTGTCTTGTTCTGAACAGCAAGGAGGACAGTGTCACTGGATCAAGAGAAGGGTAAGGGGTGGGAGAGTGAGGAGGTGAGAGGGGACTGAAGTAAGTCTTACTTCTTACTTCCAATAAGAAGTCTGGAAAAAAATTGGCCGGGGGGGGGGGGGGGGAGGGGAGGGAGGGGAGGGAGGGAGGAGGAAGGAGGAAGATACTGACTATGAAAGGCTTTGAATGCCAAACGGGATTTTGTATTTGATGCTGGAGGTGAAAAGAAGCCACTAAATATTGTTGACCAGGGGGGTGATTTCCACTTTTTTGTGGCTGAATGGAGGATTGTTTGGAATAGAGAAAGGGGAGGCAGGCAGACCTTTCAAGAGTCCAAGCAAGAGGCTGTGGCCTGCACCAGAGTAATGGCAGTATTAGAGGAGAGAAGACTATTTGCAAAGCTGAAATCCAAAGACCTTGGCTTTTTTTTTTTTTAGTGTTTTAGGAACAGATTCATTTTCTTTTTTTTTTTTAAAAGTTCTTCTGAAAAAGAAATGACACAAAAGAAATTGAACAGAAAAGGGGAGCAATTTCCTAGCAGAGATAGCAAAAGGGTAGGGAGGGGCAGCATCCAAGAGTACATTCAGGTGGCAGCAGTGTCATAGTCCAGGCCTTAGTCTTACCAAGGTGAAGGCTAGCCTTGCTTCAAAGCATCCCCCTTCCGTGTACCCCCCCCCCCAGGCCTAAGTGATGGCTGACCTGAGTCATGCCAGGGACCAGGCAACTCAAATTCCCCTCCTTTTACTCTGTCCAATCAATGCTCTTGCTTGGGGTGAGTGCAGAGTTGAAGATGACTCCTAGCTTCCAAGGTATTTCTTAGTACTGTAAATTTCATAAAAGAAGTTAACCTAAAACAAGAGGGAGTTTCCTTACCTTATCCTATACCTAGGAAATAACACATCTAAAGCTTCCCCTTATTTTCTTTCTTTTTTTTTTAAATGCTCCTCCTTAGATCTACATATAGATGAATACTTTACTTTTCTCTCAGCAGACAGATATGGTTGTGACATGAATTCTTGGAGGGAACAAGATCACTGATCCATATGGGTATGGAAAGTATTGTGGTAACCTTAAAAGGCACAAAATATAAATCTCCTCTGTTGATTTATCTGTGAATAGTGACAATAATTTTTCTCCCTCTGTAGAATGTAAGCTCCCTGAGAGCAAATGTTGTTTCACTTTTGAGTCTACTGAATATCCCCGTACCTAGCACATAGTAGTTATGTAATAACATCTTCCTTATTGGCTGTATCTTTGGAGGCTCAAGAAAACCCTGTTAGATACTACAAGTATCACCATTCCAGTTTTAGAGATGAGGAGCCAGAGAACTCAGAGAGACTACAGAATTAATGGGAACCAGAGGCATGCTTGGTAGTTTCTCTTGGTGTTATACTCTAGTCAGTAACTTCTTCCTACAATGCTCTCTTTGATTGGATTACTAACTTACTTCTCAGCTCCTAAAAGGATATTTGTTTTTGCTGCCAGATATTTAGCCAAAGGACAATATATGACTCTGGCAATCAGTTTAATATTTGGATATTGTGGTATATTACAGAGGGACTTAGAGTCAGAAGACCGCTATTTCACTGAGACAGAGATATGTTTAAAATTTCTTAACTCATAAAATGGGAATAAAAGTATTGTACTATGTATCTTAAAAAAAAAAATAACCCTAACTTTCTGTCTTGGTACTAGGTATCAGTTCCAGAGCAGAAAAGCAGTATGGGCTGGGTAAGTGATTTGCCAGGGGTCACACAGCTAAGAAGTGTTCAAGGCTATATTTGACCCCAGGATCCCCTGGCTCTCTAATCATTGAACCACCTAGCTGCCCCTCTCTTATTTTTCTCTTATTTTTCTGTTTCAAGAAAAGCACTTGCAGACCTTAAAGTCATCTGTAGATATCAGTTAAATTATATAAAATTGATGTCATCCATTCTTTCAAGGAGCATTAAACAACTATGTGCCAGGCCCTGTGAAATAACCTGAGGGTACAAAGATAAAAATGAAACAATCCCTGAATTCAAGAAGCTTCCATTCAGTTGAAAGGACACAATATGTACAAAGATAAGAAAATATAAATATATAATAATAGATATAAAATAACCTCCAGGAGGTTGCCTCTCCAGGAGGAAGGCATAACCAAAAGGGAGGGAGGTGGGGGAGAGATCAGGATGGACCTTAGTTGAGCTGTCACTTGAGCTGAGCCTTGAAGGAAACTAGAGATCCTCAAAGATAGGGGTAAGGAAGCAGTGTGCATTCTTAGCCTGGGGGACAGCCTGTGCAAACACAGAGACTGGAGATGGGATGTCCTGTGCAGAGTACACCAAGTAGGCCAATTTAGCTGGAACATAGAGTGAGTTTGTGCAATAAGGAGGGAAGGTCGACTAAAGTTAGATTGTCAATGACTTTAAAAGCTACAGTAGTTTTACTTTCTTATAAGCAAGAGGGAGCTACGGATGCTTTTTTGAGCAAGGAAACAGCATGCTCAGGTCTAGGCTTTGGGAATATTACTTTTATATCAGTGTGGAGGATAGATTGGAAATAGTAGAGAATAGAGGCAGGGGAACCAGTTAGGAGACTATTGCAATAGTGCAGGTGAGAATGGAAGAAGACTTGAAACCAAGATAGTGGCTATGATGTGGGAGAAATTATAAGATAGAATTGGCCAGATTGGACCAGACAGGCAAATGAAAAAGAGTGACTTGTGGAGAATAATACTGATGTTGAGATTCTGGGCAGTAATGGAACAGTAAGGGAACAACATGGCATAGTGGTTGAGGGCACTGGACTGTACTGAAAGAATTGGGTTCAAATCCTGCCTCAGATAACTTTGTTCTTCTTGTAACTTTATATATCCTTAACCTCCTCTGCCTCAGTTTTCTCATCTCTAAAATGCAGATTTGGGATACAACTTTTAAGATCACTTTCAATTTTAAGTCCATGATACTATGGTGCTGCTGACAGAAATAAAGAAGTTAGGAAAAGTAGTAGCTTACAGAAAGGGGAAGGAAAAACAATAGGTTCTTTTCTGGATATGTTGAGATTGAGATACATTTGGGACAGACACAATGAGAAATGTCCAATAAGCATTTGGCAATTTAAAGATTGAGATTTATTTTTATAGATATGTAGATCCAGAGTCATGTGCAATAGAGAAATTGAACATGTGAAAAAATTAATGACTTACTAAAAAAAGTTGAATATTAAGAAAAAACAGCCTAGAACAAAGTCTTAGGGGATATCTGTAATTAATAGTGAGGAGAAAGAGGATCATTCAGTGAACAGAAGCCATCTTTTTGACAAATTGACATGTGAAATATTGTGAAATAAAGAGCCCAGATCTGTAAATATGGTGCTGTACACTAATTCTCTGAAAGGTGTCCACTCTTTTCCCACTCCACTGTTGCCTCAGTGTGTTGACTCAGCTTTCCTTTCAATTCAGCAACAAACTTTCTGCATAGAAAAGAGGTCTAATCTGTTGATGTTAAGTCTTCTGATAAGCATCACACCTTTGGGCTGCTGCTTTTGTTGAATTCAAATGTTTACTTGGAGAGGATGCCTGATTTGTGCAGCCCTTTGCACCACACATTGCCTTTGTCATTTTCACATCTCTCTGTCTCTTCTCACATCATCATATATGACATACATAGAATTATATGAAATGTCATTACATAGCCTATTAAATGCCAATGTATGCTGTGAGGATTCATCCATGAAGTTTTGTTGTTTTTAAATAAAAGGAAGACAATGTTGATGATGCACAAGTTGAAGACACACAAGTTTTCAGTAGTAGGTGACCATTGCCATTGCTGTTTCCAATTCCATTCTACCTAAGGACTTCTTGCTATGTCTGATAGCCTGTGATTTCTCTGGCATTAACGTTACCTAGATATAAGCTTGTCTTCTTGGCACACTGCTGATGAGGTTCTCCAGATCTTCATAACTTTTTCTCTGACCTTGTCAGGGTTCATCATGGTGGGAACATATGCACTGATGATAATGGCAAGATACTTTCTTGCAGATAAAAGATAATATTGTTATGAGCCTGTCATTCACTTCTTTGGGAAGCCACACAAATTTGTTAACTAGATTAGATTTGATTATGAAACCTGTGCCAGCTTCAAAATGCCCCTCATTACTGTGAACATACCAGAAACAAGTGTGTATCCAACTCCAGTTTTGTTAAGTTGACTTTCATTTGCCAGTCTTATTTCACTTGGGGCTGCT
Organism: Monodelphis domestica; assembly: GCF_027887165.1. Classification (NCBI taxonomy): domain Eukaryota; kingdom Metazoa; phylum Chordata; class Mammalia; order Didelphimorphia; family Didelphidae; genus Monodelphis; species Monodelphis domestica. Next base: position 282,482,644 of record NC_077232.1, on the reverse strand, counting down.
ATTTAGATGCAATGCCTGCTAAGGTCTCTCACAATAAGAGCTTTTTGTTTTTCATATCTCCTGGATTTCGTGTTGTCCACAAACATGTGCATATTCCATGTACCAATGGTGAGTAGAATTATCTTCACAAAGATTTCTATACTTTTTTTGTGTTTCAACTGCAGGATAAGATCCCCACCTGAGGCAGTGAGCAGACCAAGATTATATGAAACAGACCACTTCAAGCAGACAATTTTTAGGGCACCTTTTCTAACCCTTTCTTCATGCCAGGAGATAAGCAATGCAATTCTTAAAAAATTGGAGACCCAGGGAGTTTCTTTATCCATTGTTGATTTGGTCCACTTGGAAGATGGCCCTATGCCTTGACCTACCTGAATACAGGGTTGTGATCACAGCTCCCAGCATATCTGTTCTTGCTACTTCATCACTTGCTTGTTAGTTGACTTCAAAATAGGAATAAAATAATAAAATAATGAGAGAGTAAAATGACAAAATGGTATGGATGATGTCTATTGAGTTGTGCATAAATTAGAATTAAATGAGGCAGAGTTGAGTGAAGTTAAGTCCAGTGGCAAGGCAAAAGAAAAGATAACTAATATTGGCAATGATTTGTGATACAGTGGATGACCTTGGCATCTTCGATGTCTAACCAAGCTCTAAGCTCTCCACAGTGCCTTCTTTGTCACCCTCATGGCCCATTTAAACAAATTGTTCACATGTACCTATTCTCCTGGTGGTGTCTTCACATGCTTGAGGTAAACATTCACCTATAAAGTTTGAGATCTGTTGGTTACCCTCAACCTAGTTTAGCCCATCTTCTGGGACAGTTTGGTGGTCATGGTGCATACAATAGCTCCTTGGTGCCACAACTGAAAGGTGGGTGGGAAATGGACACCAAAGACTTGTCATTGTTTTCTAGAGTCCATAATTAGCAGCTCATTCCATTCCAAAGGATCACAATCTCTTAAGCTTCTACCATTTTTCAGGTACTATTTCCACATTTGTCTGTAGATGCTTTCTCTCTCATTGATCACTACCATTCTGCAATGGATTCTGCTACCAACTCTTGTCACCAGTGGGATCCTGCACAGAACCTATGAATCTTTTGTACTCATCACATCACCTGGCAGTTCCCATCTTGGAATACTAATAGCCTATGATAAGAAAAGGATAAACTCAAAAGAAATGGAGGTGCCATGTGCTCACAAATACATGATGAGAGGTAGGACAGTCACTTCCTGATGGCCCCTGCCCACTTCAGGTCAAAATAATCTTCACTTGAAGCAACCAAAACAACAACAACAACAGAATGAGAGATGGGTAGGTCCCTCTTTTGTATGCACTCTGTCCTGACTCAGAACTTGTGAGCCATCAGTCTATCTTGTTCTATAGCCATTTAGAAGTCTAGTTGTCATCACACAGTATCAGCTTCTCAGCTGGTTAGAACCTTGACGAATGTCTATGAATGCTTCAAGTACCGTGCCCTCCCCATTCCCACCCTCCATAGGTCTGCTCAACTCCTATTACAGAATGCAGCTCTAAAAACTAAAACCTTTCCTTCTTATAATTAAACATTTCTGTTATTTTTGTAGTCACCACAGGAGAATTTTGAGTCATACATAAAATGTTAGAGCAAGCATTTGAATTCTTATACAAACATTGTATTTAGGTAAAAAAATACTTTAAAAATATCTTCTTGTTAACCTAGTCTATAGGGAGTACTTTCTGTTATTTGAGTTTTTCCAGATCCATGTGGTAAAATTTAAGAACCTCAAAGAAGTTTACTGGTTTGCCATCGGTACTGCTTGAAGGAATATCCACACCAATGAGATAAATGATTCATTGAAAAGCTATTATTTTAGTTTTATCTATGGTTTCATTGATTATTTAGTAAGAGCAGGGAACAAAGAAGAGGCCACTAGTTTGATTTCTATTCATTTATTGAATTCATACAGCAAATATACACTTAATCAACAAACATATCAATCCCCTCCTTTGTACATAGGACTTTACTAGTGCTAGTGAACATAAAGAGTATATAGTATCATAGCTATAAGAGTGGAAAGAGATCCTATAGACCCATGGTGGTGAACCTATGGCATGTGTGCCAAAAGGGGCACTCAAAGCCCTCTCTGTGGGTACACACACTGTCACCCCAGCACAGAGTTCACCAGAGTTTGTTACTAGAAAGTCGGAGGGATATGGGGCTGGACTGCTCTCCTCCCCCTTTCCATTGGGCACCCCTCTAAAAGATTTACCATCACTGCTATAGGCTATCTAATCAAATATACTCATTTATGGAGAAGAGAATTAAGGCAGAGAGATTATAGGATTATTAATCTGAGACTGGAAGGGTACATCTAAGGCCAATTAACTCAATTCTATGATTTTACAGGTGAGTAAACTGAGGCACAGAGATGATAATTAATTTATCTTAGGCCATACCGGTATGGCCTAAAAGCATAAAAGCGGGATTTGAACCTCCAGAGTCAGTGCTTTTCTTGTTACCACAATGTGAGGTAAAATAATAATCAAATGTTGTATGGTTTGTAAGTGATAAATCAAGGATTTGAACCCTTATCCCATACCAACTCTAGCAGTCTGCCCTCTATACCACACACTATTGATTGTATCCTTGTGAAGCTTTTCAGTCAAGTTAATAGCATCAACATAACTGGCTTCTACCCAGGTACTACAAAACTGTCTATTCTTTGCCTGTTGATCACAAGATAAGGGAATAAGAGTGCTTAAAAAGGCCAGTTCTGATGATAAGGAATTCTAATTGCTTACAAACCCTATGAAACTTAACAAGTTGTCCCTGTTTAGCAAAACTAAATAGGAATGGGCTTGGAAAGTAATATTAGAATATTGTCTCTGAAGAAGACTAAGAGAAATTTCAGGCCCTAGACCTTAAGAAATAGTGTGTCTCAACTACTCAGTGCCAATGTTTCCTGATGTTTTTTAGAGTCATTAGACTCCATTTGCCCAATTCTAATTCTTAGGAAGTTATTTTCTTCATTGAGTTTTTTACTTCTTTTTTCTTTTCGACAATACCACCTTTTAAGTCATTTTTGTCAGTCGACTTTTGTATATTTTTTACTAAGCTGTGTTGACTCATTTCTTTCCCCAGTTTTTCTTCTACCTCTTATTATTTGATTTTTAAACTCTTTTTTGAGCTCTTACAGGACGTTTTATCAGGAGACCTGACACCTTTTCACAATTTGGTTTAAGGTTTCATATGTTTCCATTTTAACGTTGATGACCTCTTCTAAGTTTGTTCAGTAGCTTTCTAAGATCAGTTTTTTCTTTGTCTTTCCTCATTTTCCCAGCATTTTTCTTGATCTTCTCTATATGTTGAAGTTCAGTTCTATTTCTGGGATGGAGTGAGTTCTGACCCAGGCTTATATTATGATCTATTCCAGTGTTTGGGGTGGCCTGGCAGCCATTGGGTCCTGCAATATGCACTTCAAGGGGTTGGCCTGGCTGACTTGCTATGGGGAACCTTGCAGCTGTTTTGTCCAGATGCAAGGTTCAGTTCCACTCACTGTCATCCCTGCTGATGGAGCTATACTGCTCAGTGATAAGGATATAATCCCAGAGAGAGGAGCTGAAAACTTCCATAGTGTTCTCAACAGACTATCATTAATCAAATCTGAGGCCATTGACCATATTTTACAGAGAACTCACACAAGGCAAGGGCATACACAGAGATCAGAAGAAGTGATACAAAGACACTCTCAAGGTCTCTCTGAAGAATTTTAGTATCAACTGTTAGACATAGAAGACACTGGCAAGGAACAAACCAGAATGACACAACCACATCTAAGAAGATGCTGTGCTCCATGAGCAAAGCAGAACTACAACAACACAAAAGAAACATGAGATGTGCAAATTTAGACAGCTCTATTTCAAATGTTCATATGGGCTATTTGTGCTCAACCTTTGGTGGAACCTTCTGAGCAGGCATTGTTTTGATCAAAGTAGACACATTGTGCATTGACCCCAACAGAGTGATATCATTTTGATCCTCTTTGAGTACAAAGGACAACAGCCAACTAACTAGGTTTGAGCCCACTTTCACTCCAGGAACTTTATGTGTGCAAAGAAAGAGTGCACCTGTTCTTTTAGAGGAGGAAAAGGAGGATTTATGGCAGTAATTATTATTGTATGATTCTACAGAGCAATATAAACCTTTCCAATCCTTCAGACTAAAATTCTAGGAGTCATCCTGGATTCTTTATTATCTTTCACACCCTCCAACCTTTGCCAAAGCCTATCAATTTCACCTTTGCAATACTTATCAAATACATCCCCTTTTCTCCTCTGACACTACCATCACTCTAGTACAGAAGCTCATTACCTCACACCTTGACTACTGCAATAGCTTGTTCATAGGTCAGCCTGCCTCAAGTCTCTCCCCTCTCCAATCCATTCTTTCACTAAAATGATAAATCTGATCATGTTACCTCCCCCCCCCCGCCCATTCTATAAACTTTGATGACTTTCTATTGACTTTTTAGGAGCAAATACAAAGTGTCCTGTTGGATTTTCAAAGTCCTTCATAATCCTTCCTACTTTTCCATTCTTCTTACATGTTACTCTCCTGTATATTCTTCAGTCCTGTGACATTGATCTTCTGGCTATTTCACAAACAAGATATTCCATCTCTTGGGCTCCAGGCATTCTCTCTGGTTGTCCCTCATGCCTGGAAGGTTCTCCCTCCTTCCCTTTGATTATTGACCTTTCTGGCTTTCTTTAAGTCTCAACTAAAATCTCACACCCTACAAGAAGACTTCTCTCTACCCTCTTAATTCCGGTACCTTCCTTTTGCTAAATATGCCTTTTTTATCCTGTATGTAGCTTCCTTTGTATAAATGTGTTTGCATGTTGTTTCTCCATTTAGATTATAAGCTTCTCAAGGGCAATGACTGTCTTTTGCCTCTTTTTCATATCCCCAGTACTTAGCACAGTGCTTGGCCAATAGCATATGCTTAATAAATCATTAATGAATTGAAATGAATTCAATTGTTCTTAGTATGACTTTTTAGTAAATACCTTTTTTTCAATGCTAAGGAAATTCAACTGGTTGATCAATGATGGGAAGCTGTAAAGGATAATTTTATAGTTGTGACTTAAAAATCTAAATTAATTGGTCACCAGGGAACATCCCAAATAATAAAATACCCAAGTCAGCTGGAAATTATGGTGATTTTAATTAATATAGAGAGAAGGGATTAAGGAGAAGAGAGAGGGAGAGGAAAGAGTTAATTTAAACTGCTTTGGCTCAGGCTGAGCCATGCAGGAGTTAAAGGCCTTGGCCAAAGGGGCCTCCCTAAGCACAATGGAAAAGGAAGTCAGTTTTATCACTCACCATGAGACTGTCTCAAGGAAGCTGTCTAAGGGAGCTTCTCCAGGCTGAGTTCCAGGTTCGAACTGGTGCCCAGACCTGCTCTCAGGAAAATCACCAGCCAGATCCACCTCTCTGGGGAAAGAGAGTGTTCTCAATCAAGAACTAATTGGAGACAGCACGGGAGCCTAATATATAGACCTTTCACTCTTGTCTCCTCCTCTAAATTTTCACATCTAACAATCACATCAAAGGCTTTCTCCAGGACTGCCCATACTTTTAGTTCTCACCTTCTTTGATTAGATTATATCTTTTAGAGTTACTTCACACTTCTTTGTTAAGTTCACCTTTTATTAGTTACTGGACCTTTTTGTGAGTAATTTAATCTTTATAGTTACTTAACACCTTTTTGCATTAGGATACTAAAAATAGACTTAGCTTAAAGGTCTAGCTTCACTATAAGGTAAGAACTAAGTACCTTCCTTGTTCAATCAGGAGATTACAACTTTATTTTCCCCTAAAGTAAGGTTTAAGTTGGGTGGAGCAATGTAAAGTCATTTCTGATCAAGTATCTCCATTGTTACAATCAGAAAATAGCTAAATCAAATCTTCTAAAGTACTGTCTGAGTAGGGTGGAGTAGTTCTAAAATTCACAAAGCACACTGCTGATGTTCTGTGAGCAGTGTTAAAAACTCTACACTTTGAGATTACTAATAGAGTAGGAACATTCTCCTGCCCTCTGGAGGACCCAACCTGTGAGCGTCGGCACCTAACTGAAGAAATGAATGAACAGATAGTTCTAAAAGGGATGCTTCAAGAAAAAACAACAACTATGAAATTCTTACTCCATTTTAAAATGTCTGTGTAAATAAAACCCAATTTATATCACAAAGCCTCAAGCCTGAAAGAGAAATAAACAAATTCCTAGATATTGGGGATGGAGTAAGAGAATGTTTTTATGTTTGTTCTTGGTACACCATTGAAGTATATTTTCCTCAATAAAAGAAATTCTGATTGTTAGAGGTTAAATGGAACTGGGGTGCTTGGACCCCCTAAAATTAAAGGAACATAAAGAATCTGAGCTTGAACCAGTGACAGAAATAAAAGACCTTCCAACCCTTTAAAGATACTTTTAGTGACTTTGGGGAAGTGGGTGAACATGGAAAACACCTAGCCCACAGACAAATGGAAGCCAGACAACTCATTGTCATTGTTATACTTGACAGCCTAAAGTTGGTATATTTTATATCATATTTTTTTGGTTCAGAAGACTTGATCACTTTATTTCTTTGAATCTAGTTTCCTTAAGTACTAATTACAGTCTGATATTAAGGTAGTTCTTGATATTGTTGACATTTAGTATCTCTCATAAAATATCATACATCTTTTTACACGGTATCTACACCGTTGGGAAGCCAAGAAATAACTGTGAGAAATGAAAGTGAACAAATAAGGATATTCATAGGAGTGGCATTTTCTGACTTGAAAGGGTCTCTGGGAAAATCTAACCTTGGCCCACTTTATTGACAAATAGTAAATCTGAAAACTCTCTGCTGCCACTAAAAAGAGCAATTCTGTCAAGCCTTTCTAAAAAAAATCTATGTGTGTGCCTTGGGAAAAGTGCTACTTTGGATGGAAATAGCCCACAATATGTAGTTACAATGGAATGCATTGAGACATGTCATTCCTAGCCAAAATGTGAATGATGGGTTAATTTGTCGTAAACTTAGTATACAATTTATTTTTAAAAGAAGGAATGGTTGGAGGGTATAAAGAAAGAACCATATCATAAACCAGTGTCTAATTCCATTGATAGATAATATTCATGCCATCTTTGGTTTCTTCTACCTGAGCAACATGCATATACCTATTGACCTTTACTTTGTAAAAATGCTCTGGGAAACTTCCCCAAAGTCAATCACCAAAAATATTTGGCAGCTATGAGGAAAAGGAGAAGAAAATAAACATGACACATTTTGATCTGAGAAATATGCAACTGGAATCTTTAAATATTTTCATGATCTGATTATTCCATACCACAAAATATTTTTAAAACTATTCTTTAGCCAAAGATTAGTGCTTTCTTCTCCACAAGATTTAGCAGCATTAACAAAACACTTTTTGTTATGTCTAAATGAAGGCATCTCATCATTCTTTCCTTTAAATTTAATGCTTCCTTTGCCAAAAAAAAAAATAGGAGAAAACTGAATCTCTAAATATGCAATATTATTAAATTCGTTTGTAACAACTTTTATAATTCTCAAAGACACTGAGTAATGCCTATGAGGTTTAAAGAATTTTCTTTCAATAGCAATCGGATTCAGCTCAACTTAACATCCAAGATACTAAATGGTACAGCCCTTCTCAGTTGGCCTGTGGTCAGAATGACAAGAAAGGTTAGCTAGGTGATCTGCCAAAAGGCAGGCAGAATGAGAGAAAAGGACACATGAAGATTGCTAGATGAATTCCTAATAGTTATCAGAAAGAAAAATGTAATTTTATTTATTATTTTTTAAACCTGATATCTTTTGGAGGTGTACCAGCCAACAACATTCCCTACAGAATAAAACCAAATTCAGTTTTGAAATTTAAAATATTTAAAAATCAAAGTGAAACAATGTGACTTAAAATCAGCACTAATTATTCATTTCATCTTCATTCACTTCTTTCAAGGAGGGAGGAAGTTTGAGGTCAAATAAGGAGAGCTAAATTTTATCCAACCAATGTCAAAGTTTAAGTTAAAGCCTAAAAAATATAGTTAATCATCCAGAAATGTCTTCATGATGCTAACCATTCAGATATTTGAAAATATGCCAAAGACTTAACTGTTTCCTTTTAATCCAGATGCTAATCATATTGTAGATACAACTTTAATCACAATATTTGTAATTGGAAAGGGAAAACTTTTCTTATTGTCAGAAATTACTGAATATTATGGTTAAGTAATTTTATAGAAGTTATAATTAAGATAAAATGAATGACAGTTTAAAAAAGGAATATTTTTAAATGAGTATTCATAATATAAGGAGGACAGTGGCCTGCAGGAAGGCATGGCAAAAGTAGCCAACTCTGCCTGCCCCTTTGGGGTTAAGTTGTGTCTTGAGTCTTGTTGAAGCTTCAAGGTAATTTGCATGGCCTTAGTACTAGCTGCCAGAATGTGATAGGATCTAACAAGAATCCCTTCATCCAAAATGAAACATTCAATGAGTCTGAGGGGAATGCCCACTGAAACCAAGGAATAAGTGGACAATTGCAAAAAAAACCCCTGCATTCAAAAGGCTCCTTTCTGTGACCATTGGGTACAGCTATGGCCAAGGACTCCACATCCCCACCTCATTTCTCCAAAAGCCCCATTGTTGATTTATCTTTAGCATAGGACAATTTTTCATAATAGCAATAAAATTCCCTTTGCAGAAGAAGTTCTAAAAATAAAATTTCTCAAACTAGATTGGGGATGGCAAAGTGGGGGTGTCTGTCATATCTTTATGGAAATGGGAATCATATCTTTCTCCTTTTTAATTCTTTGCATTTTATACTACACATTTTAAAAAATATAATTCCAAGGAGGAGCACATAGCCTTCACTAGATGTCCAAAGGAAGCCATATGACTTGCAGAAAGTCTGAGAAGCCCTGTCCTAAAAGCCAGAGACAGCTTCAGTAGTTAATAACAGTTCAATGAAGAAGATGCCTAGCAGCAGATGACAGCAGCAACTCTGCAAAGAAGTATCAAGTAGCCACATTAGGAATGGAAATGAATGATATGCAGAAAACTGGAATGAAGTACAGCCAGTTGCCTGGCGATGGAGCTATGAGAGGCATTCCAGTTAGGATACAACCCTAGTAGTGTAAATTATCCAGGAGAGTACTCATAGCAATAGGTGGGAAATTGTCATGACCATTTCCTATTCATTGTGTATAGGAGCTTTTCCTTGTTTGTTTGTTTTTAATTTAGCTATTCTTTCCTAATTAAAAGTTTTACCATTTTATTTATGGTTCCTAGTCTGTTAGTAAAGAATGTGCTGGATGGAAACTTGAATGGTATCTTTATAACTAATGTCACCGTAAGTACACCACTCTGAACTTGGAGGCAGTGACCCCATGCTTTAATGAACTACAGTTGAATATACTGTTGAACATAATTATTTGGGATTC